>NC_080698.1:2844530-3159755 GCF_030445035.2 Dasypus novemcinctus | reverse complement strand
GCCGAGAGTGGATCTTTTTCCTGAAGGAATCACTCAAAAGCCTTGTCTGCAGCAACCGACACGGCTGCACATCCTGGCACCAAACAGAGGAAATGACACAAGATTCGAGAAAACTTGACCAAGTCCTGGTTGCCTCCATCCCTGCCCACCCCCACTGTAGCAGTCTGATATGGCTGTGAATTCCAAAAATAGGTATTGGATTACGCTTGTAATCTGATCTGTACCTGGGCATGACTGAGTTATGATTAGGGCATTGAGTCCCCACCCCTTGGTGGGTGGAGATTCAGAGATAAAAGAAATAGCAAAGGACAGAGTTGGGGGTTTTTTGATATTGGAGTTTTGATGTTGGAGTTTGATGCTGAAGCCTTAAGCTGGAGCCCTGGAAAGGAAGCTCACAGAGGAAACAGAAGCCAGCCCCAGGAAGAGAAGAACTCTGAGTCCAGGAAAAAAGAAGCCTGAGGAAGAGAGGAACCCAGGAAGCCTGAGCCCTCACTGACATCAGCAGCCATCTTGCTCTAACACGTGGAAATAGACTTTGGTGAGGGAAGTAACTTGTGCTTTATAGCCTGGTATCTGTAAGCTCCTACCCCAAATTAATACCCTTGTAAAAACCAACCAATGTCTGGTATTTTGCATCAGCACCCTTTGGCTAACTAATACAGAATTTGGTACCAGGAGTGGGGAAGTGCTTTTGCAACTACTGAAATGCTGGAATGGTTTTATAAAAGGGTAAGTGGTATTTTTTGGAGGAATTGTGAAATGCTTGATAGAAAAGGCCTAGAATGCTTTGAAGGGACTGTTGATAACAAAATGGATGTTAAAGAGAATTTTTATTTTTTAATTTTTTTAAAGATTTATTTTATTTATTTCTCCCCCGCCCCACCCCATTGCCTGCTCTCTGTTTCCACTCTCTGTGTGTTCTTCCGTGTCTGCTTGCACCCTCAGAGGCACTGGGAAACTGCGTCTCTTTTTTGTTGCATCATCTTGCCGCGTCAGCTCTCCGTGTGTGTGGTGCACTTCTGGGTGGGCTACACTTTGTTTCAAGCAGGGCAGTTCTCCTTGCAGGGCACACTCCTTGTGCGTGGGGCACTCCTACATGGGGAACACCCCTGCATGGCACGGCACTCCTTGCGCACAGCAGCTCTGCGTGTGGGCCAGCTCCCCACATGGGTCAGGAGGCCCTGGGTATCGAACCCTGGACCCTCCCATATGGTAGGCAGACAATCTATCAGTTGAGCCATGTCTGCTTCCCTAAAGAGACTTTTTATGATGCCTTAGAAGTAAATGATGAAACTATTACTGGAAACTGGAGGAAAGGCAATCCGTGTTTTAAAGTAGCAGAGAACTTAGCAAGATTAACTCCTGGTGTTTTATGGAAGGCAAAATTTGAAAATGGCGAGCCTGGGCATTTAGCTGAAGAAATTTCCAAAGTAAACCCAGAGAATGCGGCTTGGCTTCTGCTTGCAGCTTATAGCAAAATGCTAGACGAGCAAGATAAGCTGAGAACAAATTGTTGGACACAAAGAAAACAGAAACTGATTCTGAAAATTCCAAGCCTCTGAAAATCAGGCTCCCAGATGAAAGTGCCCAATTGGAGGATTTAACTAAACTTGGAACTTGTAAATCAGGATTGAAGATGCAGTTGTGTCAGAAAGACTTGTTGAAAGTTTTACTGTCTGATGGCTTGGACCCCTGCTTCTTGCTAAACCAACAAGGTTTTTGAGAGAGCTGTATGAACAAAACCACTATCAGCTTGGACTAAAAGGGACATGGGAAGGAGAGATTGAAGGAGAAACAACTTTAAGAGGAAAACCACAGAAGCTGAGATCTGGAATTAAGACTTCACCTTGGGCCAAGGGAGGAACCCCACCCATGGGTACAGAGAGGGTGAGTTTACACCAGCAGTTGAAGAGGGTAGATGTTCCTGTCCAATGTTCTGGGAGAGTTTTGCTGCCCCAGGGTGTGGAGAGGGTGGGGCACATTCCCCAAGGATTAGGGCGGTTAAGGTCAGCACTCCATAGGTCTGAGAGGGGTGGACCTGTCCCCCAAAGGTTAGGGAAGGCCAGGTGGTCAACCCATTGCTCTGAGAGGGTTGAGTCTGTATGCCAAAGGTGAGAGGGAATGTTGTCTTCACATCACTGTGCTAGAGGGGTTAAGACTCTAACCCAAATATTGGGCAAGGTATGGCAATCACCCCAACACACTCTGAGGGAGAGGTCTGGAGCTTGGTTGACACCAAGATGCTTGATGAGGGCGGAACCAAGGAAATGGCCGTTGGGCAAGACTGTGGAAAGGGTGGGTCCCATGTGGCCCCAACGAGAAGAAACCATCATCTTAACAATGACTCTAGACTTTGAAATCCAATGGAAGATGCCCTCCAGGTTTACGGAACTGTAGAGGACCTCTGACTCATGTTTCCCTCCCAATTTCTCCTTATTTTAATGAAAATGTTTATCCTATATCTGTCCATTTGTGTAATGGAAACATATACATTGTTTTGTAAGTTTCAGAGTCTATAGCAGACAGGACTATGTCCCAAGACAAACTGTATTTCTTTAAATTGATTATGATCTGATGTAGTACTTGCTTGTTACTGATTTAAGATTTTTTCAAATATTGTAATGTCTTTTTGGAATTCAGAGAGTAGAGTGTAGCAGTTTGATATGGTTATGAATTCCAAAAATAGATATTGGATTATGCTTCTATTCTTGTCAGTGGCACTAGGAATCTGTGTCTCTTTTTTGTTGTTGTTGTTGTTGTTGTTGCATCATCTTGCTGCGTCAGCTCTCCATGTGTGCAGCGCCACTCCTGGGCAGGCTGGACCTTCTTTCATGCTGGGCAGCTCTCCTTACGGGGTGCACTCCTTGCACGTGGGGATCCCCTACATGGGGGACATCCCTGCGTGGCACGGCACTCCTTGCGCGCATCAGCACCGCGTGTGGGCCAGCTCACCACATGGGTCAGGAGGTCCTGTGTTTGAACCCTGGACCTCCCATGTGGTAAGCAGATGCTCTATCCATTGAGCCAAGTCTGCCTCCCTCCAGCACACTTTTAAAATGAGCGTATTAGTGTATTAGTAAAGGGGTGCTGATGCAAAATACCAGACATTGGTTGGTTTGTATAAAGGGTATTTATTTGGGGTAGGAGCTTACAGTTACCAGGCCATAAAGCATAAGCTACTTCCCTCACCAAAGTCTATTTCCACGTGTTGGAGCAAGATGGCTGCCTACAGCCGTGAGGGTTCAGGCTTCCTAGGTTCCTCCCTTCCTCAGGCTTCTTTTTTCCTGGGCTCATTGTTTTTCCCTTTCTGGGGCTTGCTTCTGTTTCCTCTGTGAGCTTACTTTCCAGGGCTCCAGCTTAAGGCTTCAGCATCAAACTGCAATATCAAAAACCCCCAACCCTGTTCTTTGCCATGCCTTGTATCTGTGAGTCCTCACCCACCAAGAGGCCTGTATCTGTCATTGTTATGTCGTTCAGGACAATTCCCAAGTCCCCAAAATACCCTCATATTACACCTATTTTTCCGTCTCCCTCTCCTCAGACTCCTCCAGTGGCCACTGACTCCACATCAGTGATAAAAGTTCTTCCATTGCTAGAATCACAACAAGTCTATAGTAGAATACCAGTAAGTCTATTCTAGTCCATCGTTCATTCCCCAGTCCTGAAAATTCTGTGCTGGTGATGCCCACTCTACCTCTAATTAAGAGGGTACTTTTTTTTAAAAAGGAGATACTAGGGATTAAACCTGGGACCTTGTACATGGTAAGCAGGTGCTCAAACCACTGAGCTACATCACTCCCCAACTATACCCACTCCCCCTTTCTTTACTAATAAAACATCAATACTAGTTCATTCATTGTAACAAATGTACCATAATGTAAGATGTTAAAAATAGGAGAAAGTGGGTGTGGGGTATATAGGAACTCCCTGTATTGTATTACCTTTGTAATATTTCTGTAGATCTAAAACTATTCCAAAATTAAAGGTTTATTTTTTAAAAATATTGTTAAGAATGGAAACCAATATAACTTAGACTTCAGTCTAAATAATTTGTAATATGATTAGGATATTCAATGCATTGGTTAGTAAAGAATTATTTAAATGTGAAAAATAGAATAATTTGAAGTTAAAAGGTGTGATATCCACAAAATCTGCAAAGTATGAGGAAGGGCAGAGGATGGCAAAAGGATGTAAAGCTTTCATCCTAAAGGATGTAAGATTTTTTAAAAAAAGATTTATTTTTATTTTTTTCTCTCACCCCCTCACCCCCCAGTTGTCTGCTCTGTGTGTCCATTAGCTGTGTGTTCTTCTGTGGCTGCTTCTACCCTTATCAGCGGCACCAGGAATCTGTGTTTCTTTTTGTTGCGTCATCTTGTTGTGTCAGCTCTCCATGTGTGCGGCGCCATTCTTGGGCAGGCTACACTTTGTTTCGCGCTGGGCGGCTCTCCTTACGGGTGCACTCCTTGTGCGTGGGGCTCCCCTACGTGGGGGCACCCCTGCATGGCAGGGCACTCTTTGCGTGCATCAGCACTGTGCGTTGGCCAGCTCCACACGGGTCAAGGAGGCGTGGGGTTTGAACCGCGGACTTCCCATGTGGTAGGCAGACACCCTATCCATTGGGCCAAGTCTGCTTCCCAAGGATGTATGATTTTAATGGAGAAATACAAATTATTTGTAGATGTTTCAAGTTATTACAAGAGAAATTGAAATATCTGTAGAATATCCAATCAGCAAAGAGAAAACAATGACAAAGCATAAAATATGAAAAGAATAAGGAGGGAGGCGGATGTAGCTCAAATGGTTGAGTGCCTGCTTCCTACATACAAGGTCCCAGGTTTGTTCCCCAGTCAGTACCTCCTGAAAACAAAACAAACAAACAAATAAACAAAAGAACACTCAGTGCGGGAAGTGGATGTGGCTCAAGTGATTGGGCTCCCATCTACCATATAGAGGTCCAGGGTTCAATTCCTAGGGCCGCCTGGTGAGGGCTAGCCTGAGCGGAGAGCTGGCCCACACAGAGTGCTGGCCTGCGCAGGAGCGCTGGTGCAGAACAGACACAGAGGAAAGACAATAAGAGGGACGGCAGACCAGGGAGCCGAGGTGGCACAAGAAATTGAGTGCCTCTCTCCCGCTCCAGAAGGTCCCAGGATCAGTTCCTGGTGCCACCTAAAGAGAAGACAAGCAGACACAGAAGAACACACAGCAAATGGACACAGAGAGCAGACGACAAGGTTGGGTGGAGGAGAGAAATAAATAAAATAAATAAATCTTTAAAAAAAAAAAGAAAACAGTGGTTGAGCACTGGTTTCCCACATACGAGGTCCCGGGTTCAATCCCTAGCCCTGACACTTCAAAAAACAAAACAAAACAAAAACAAAAACCACAAAAAAGAATAAGGTAACAAGTAACCAGTGGACATAGCAAAGATTAAAAAGTTAGATCTTTCATTAGAAAGAGAAAACTCTAGACCTAAGCAAATGGAAAGAAATTCCAGGTTTATGGATTGGAAGACTTACTAACATTTCAGTAACCAAAGCAATCTACAGATTCCATGCAGTCCAGTAAAAATTCCAGCAACCTTATTTTTACAGAAATGGAGACGCCAAATGTCAAATTCATATGGAACATCAAGGGGCCCCAAATAGCCAAAACTATCTTGAAAAAGAAGAAAAAATTTGGAGGTCTCACGCCCTTCCAAATAGCAAGTCTTACAACAAAGCTATGGTGCAAAACAGTGTGGTACTGGTGTAAAGACAGATGTATAGACCAAGGGAATAGAATTGAGAGTTCAGAAATAAACCCACACATCTATGGCTCATTGATTTCAATACAGGTGCCAAGTCCATTCAATGGGAAAAGAATAGTCTTTTTAACAAATGGTGCTGGGAAAACTGGATATCCACATACAAAAGAATGAAACTTGACCTTTACCTCAGACCATATTTAAAAATTAACACAAAATAGATCAAAGATCTAAATATAAGAGCTAAAACTATAAAACTCTTAGAAGAAAGCAAATGGAAATATCTTCAGGGCCTTATGTTAGATAATGGATTCTTATACTTTATACCAAAAGTGCGAGCAGCAATAGAAACATTAGATAAATTGGACTTTATTAAAATTAAAAACTTTTGTACATGAAAGAACACATCAAGAAAGTGAAAAAAAAACCTACAGAATGGGAAAAAATATCTGGAAATCACATATCTGAAAAGTATTTAATATCCAGAATACATAAAGATCTCCTACACCTCAACAATAAAAAGAAAACCCAATTTAAAAATTGGCAAAGGGTAACTATTTCTCCAAAGAAGGTATACAAATAGCAAGTAAGCATTTGAAAAGGCACTCAGCATCATCAGTATTAAGGAAATTCTGAACAAAGCCACAAAGAGGCACCACTTCACACCCACTAGGACGACTATTACTGAAAAAATGGAAAATAACAAGGGTTGGGGAGAATGTGGAAAACATGGAACTCTGGTGCATTGCTGGTTGGAGTGTAAAATGATGCAGCCACTGTAGAGAACAATTTGGCAGTTCCTCAAGAAGTTAAACATTGGGAAGCGGACTTGGCCCAGTGGTTAGGGCGTCCACCTACCATATGGGAGGTCCGCGGTTCAAACCCCGGGCCTCCTTGACCCGTGTGGAGCTGGCCCATGCGCAGTGCTGATGCGCGCAAGGCATGCCCTGCCACGCAGGGGTGTCCCCCGCGTAGGGGAGCCCCACGCGCAAGGAGGGCGCCCCGTAAGGAGAGCCGCCCAGCGCGAAAGAAAGAGCAGCCTGCCCAGGAATGGCGCCGCCCACACTTCCCGTGCTGCTGACGACAACAGAAGCGGACAAAGAAACAAGACGAAACAAGACGCAGCAAATAGACACAGAGAACAGACAACTGGGGGAGGGGGGGATTTAATTAAATAAATAAATCTTTTTTTTTTTTTAAAAAAGAAGTTAAACATTGAACTACTACATGGCCTCAAATTCCACTTGTAGGTCTATATCCCAAAGAATTGAAACAGATACTTGTCCACCAATGTTGATAGACACATAATTCACAATAGCCAAAGGTGGGAACAACCCAAGTGTCCATCAGCAGATGAAGGGACAAACAAAATGTGACATTTCCATACAAAGGAATTCTATTCAGCCATCAAAGGAATGAAGTTCTGATACATGCTACAACATGGATGTAACCATGAAAGCATTATGCTGAGTAAAATAAGCCAGACACAAATGGGCAAATATTGTATGATCCCACTTATATGAAATACGTAGAATATGCAAATCCAAAGAGACAAAGGAGGTAACAGGGAAGGAGATGGGGGCTGGGGGTGGGAAAGGGAAGTGGAAACTTATTCCTCATATGGTAAAGAATTTCTTTTTGGTGTTTTAGTAATGGATGGTGGTGATGGTAGCACAACATTGTAAAAGTAATTAATATCATTGAATTTTACATTTAAAAATGATTAAAATGGCAAATTTTGTGTTATGTATGTATTATTACATAAAAAAAGAAAGACAAGACAATCAGATTGGGTAGGAAAAAAAGAAAATCCAGCTTTATGCCATTTATGGCTGAAAGAACATGATTTTTTTTTTTAAGATTTGTTTATTTCTCTCCCCTTCCCCCCTGTTGTCTGCTCTCTGTGTCCATTCGCTGTGTGTTCTTTTGCGTCTGCTTGCTTTATCAGGCAGCATTGGGAAACTGCGTCTCTTTTTATTGCGTCATCTTGCTGCATCAACTCTCAATGTGTGTGGCATCACTCTTGGGCAGCTGTGCTTTTTTCATGTGGGGTGGCTCTCCTTGAGGGGCGTACTGCTTGCATGTGGGGCACCCCTATGTGAGGGCACCCTGGTGTGGCACAGCACTCCTTGTGCACATCAGCACTGCGTGTGGGCCAGCTTACCACACAGGTCAGGAGGCCCTGGGTATAGAACTCTGGACCCTCCATATGGTAGATGGACGCTCTATCAGTTGAGCCACATCTGCTTCCCAGAATTTAATATATGAGTTTAAAATAATTCCAAGCAAATGCTAAGGAAAATTTTGAGGAAAGACAATGTATTGTAAAGTTCAAATGGAAGAAGAAATACATAAGAATATCCAACATAATTTTTAAAAATAAGGAAGATTAATGTTGGCAGGAATTAAGGGGTTATTTCTATATAATAGACAAATGCATCAATTGAACAGAATTGAGAGTCAAAACACAGAACAACATCATCTGCAGGAACTTAGTTTCTCTCCCTTTTTAGTAGTCCAGCTTCTTTAGGGTCCTGTATAATTTAGATAGAAACTGTTTTACTGGAAGAAAATCTTAAGAGGTTTTATTACCTATGTGGTTAAAGTCTAAATCATACGTGACATGGATTTTAGGCAGAATCCTGGGAAATACCCATCCCAGAGAAAAACTTCTTAAAAAATTAAGTATTCCATTCTTTTCTAATTTCTTCTCAGTTCTTTTTGTTAAAGAGACACTTCTGATAGTATTTCTTTAGGGGCCTTGTCTTATCCTTTGATATTCCAAATTAATATCATTACCAACACATTCAGCAGTGTTTTATTTTTTTTTATTTTATTACAAAAAAATTTCAAACAGACAAAAATAGAAGGAATCACATCGCAAAATCCCACGTATTCACAACTAGCTTTCACAATTAACACAGAGCTGATCTATATCTAATTCCCCCCTCCCTTGAATTTTTTTCAATTTTTTCCCTTTTTAAGCATTTATTATCTTTTTTTAAAGACACATAAATCACACAAAATGTTACATTAAAAAGCCTTGAATTATTGTGAAGCAAATCCAAGACAGCATATATTCTCACTCATAAATACTTCATTGTATATCTCTAAAAGATAGAAATCCTCTCATGACAAGTTTCCTAAAGGGTACATGTTTTTGTTTTTGTTTTTTTTAAAGATTTATTTATTTCTCTTCCCTTCCTCCCCCATTGTCTACTCTCTGTGTCCATTCGCTGTGTGTTCTTCTGCGTCCTCTTGCATTGTCAGGTAGCGTGGTGATGCTGGAAAACTATGTCTCTTTTTTTTCGCTGCGAGATCTTGCTGTGTCAGTTCTCTGTGTGTGCAGCACCACTCCTGGGCAGGCTACACTTTTTTCACGCTGGCGACTCTCCTTGCGGGGTGCACTCCTTGCACTTGGGGCACCCTATAGTGGGGTGCCCCTGCGTGGCATGGCACTCCTTGCACGTGGCAGCACTGCACGTGGGCCAGCTCGCCACATGGGCCAACCCTGGACCCTCCATATGGTAGGTGGACGCTCTATCAGTTGAGCCACGTCCACTTCCCAAGGGTACATGTTATTAGTGAACTTGATTTGCAACACTCACCAGGGCTCAGCATCTTTTGAGGTTGGAGATCTGTCACAAATTGTTCAGTTTCTACTTTTTTCTGATTCTCTGCCTCTTAATCCAATACACCTGGGGTCCTATCAGATGAGAAGAGGCACAGGGACACACAGGAAGAAGGCCATGTGGAGATGGAGGCAGAGCCTGGAGTTAAGCAGCTACCAGTTACGGTGGGCCACGGAGAGCGGGCCACGGGCGGCGGGCCACGGGCGGCGGGCCATGTGGGCCAGCCACAGTCAGGAGCTGGAAGCGGCCGGGAAGGGATCTTCCCTAGAGCCAGGGCAGGGCCTGTAGGCCTGTGAGATAAACGTGCTGCTTTAGGCCACCAAGTGTGTGGTCATTTGCGATGGCAGCGCCAGGAAACTATATCCTAGAACTGGTGTCCCAACCGCATTAGCATAGACCCCTGTTGACTCCAGTTTTTGGTTAGTCAACCAAGAGAACAGACAAGACTGTACATTCAAATGATGTGATTTGACAATCCATAGGATTAGACTATTTTTTCCTATCCGAGTTTTATGGCTTTAAGATGAGACTCTTTTTAACACAGTCATAGGTCCCTGGGTTTTATTCCACTCTTTGAACCGAGAACCTGGGCATGTTTTACTTTCCAGGCCTTGACTGATGAACACAGGTCTCTGGCATGAGACTGCCCAGCACACGAGTGTCCCCGGCGCAGCGCTGAGTGGAAGGGCCGTCTGGTGTAGTGGGAGAACGTCCTCTGGGATACCTGCGTAGGGCAGAGGAGACACGGTGGCTGGAGAGCCCCTCGTGGCCCAAGCACGGGGGCCGGCCTCGGGGAGGCACCCTCTGGCTCCCTCTCCTCTGGGGAGACCAGTGCTGGTGGAGCCCCGGGAGCAGGCTGGGCCTTGCTCTGCTTTCTCTCTCCCCACCACCTGCCCCAGTCCTGTGCTCCTGCTAGTGGTCAAGTACTTCCAGGGTTTATCCTGAGAACAAAAGCCGCCATGTTGAGACAGTGTCCCGGTGGCAAGGTGTGTGGGGGTTGTGGAATTCCTTCTGCTTGACAGAGGTAAGGATACAACGCCCCCGGCCTCACACGGTAGGGGTAGAGAAGCTTCCTCAGCTAGAGATTCTCTGCTTGTCGGAAACCAAGTGTCTTCTGTGTTCCAGAAATGCCTTGACATTTCCATCTGCTGGTAATCTTTCTTGTTCTTAACTGCCACTGGGGTTTTAATCTGAATTCAGTCATTTCAGTGAGGTTTGGGAGGATTTGTAGTAAATTCATGTGTTCATTTCCTCCTCTTAAACCACAAGCCCAAATTATTTTGTGGGGACAATTACAGCTGTTCCCAAGAGCCCTCCTTGGCTCCCAAGTGGAAGTGGAGTGTCTTTCTCAGGCTTCTCAGTTTTTCGGGAGTATGTCAACCCCACCTCCAACAAGGTTCTTCGGATTTAGCTGGCTTTGTGGAAGCGCTGTACTCTGGGTACCGGCCAGGTGGAGGCACCTGGATTTAGAGCCCTTCTACCTTTAGGAGCTGTGGGCTGAGGGTAGCAGCATTAGGGAGGCACATGTGCCAGTCCTCTACTCGGAAATCTTTCCCCAGATTGAAGAGCCTAAGAGAGCTGTGCGTTCACCTGAAGCACAGCGGCTCCTGCAGAATGAATGCTGTTGACTTGGGTGCGGCATGGCGCCATTTTACCCCGAGGGAACGAGAGAAGAAACCCGCCCTGAACTGGCAGGGTGGACACCACAGCGCTGCAGAGCACGGCCAGAGGACTCAGCGGATGCATTTCTCTCAGGTGGAGTCTTTCCCCAACTAAGTGGTTTGCTTTTACTCTTAGCCACCGGAAACTTAAGGGTCAGGCCCTCCTCCCTCTAAGAGCAGTTATTCTACATAAAGTCATTTTAGGGCCCTTCCTGGGCAACTCCAGTCCTTCGGAACAGGTGTTGTTCCAACTTCTCGCCAGGATCCAAGTGAATTTTCCTAATTTGTTTTTCCTTTCCCCCAAAAAAATTTCTTTGGCTAAGTTTACATGTATTTTTTTTTTAAGATTTATTTTTTATTTATTTCTCTCCCCTTCCCTGCCCCCTTGCCTGCTCTCTGTGTCCATTCGCTGTGTGTTCTTCTGTGCCCGCTTGGATTCCTGTCAGCGACACCGGGAATCTGTGTCTCTTCTTGTTGCGTCATCTTGCTGCGTCAGCTCTCCGTGTGTGTTGTGGTGCCACCCCGGGCAGGCTGCGCTTTTCTTGCGTGGGGCGGCTTTCCTTATGGAGCACACTCCTTACATGTGGGGCTCCCCTACACGGGGGACACCCCTTCGTGGCACAGCACTCCTTGCATGCATCAGCACAGTGCATGGGCCAGCTCACTACACAGGTCAGGAGGCCCTAGGTTGGAACCCTGGACCATGTGGTAGGCGGACGCTGTATCACTTGAGCCAAATCCGCTTCCCTACATGTACTTTTATTATTAATATTATTTGCCTGCTTCTTTACATGAAGCATATTTTGCATGTGTCTTTGTATAAAGATGACTAATATGTGATTTTTTCCTTCCCCACATATAACACAATGCCTTGTTCAAAGAAAGATCTTTCCGTGTGGTTGAATGAAGACTTTTTTTCTGAACTTTTTATTGTAGTAACATATACACAGCTCAAAATTTCCCATTCTAACCACTTTCAAAAGTATGATTCAGTAGTATTAACTACACTCACCATATTATGCTGCAGTCAGCAATATCTATTACCCCAACTTTTTCATCAGCTCAAACAGAAACTCTGAGCCCATTAAGCAATGGATTCCTCTTCTCCTTTCTCTCTACCCACCACCCTTGCCCCAGCCCCATTAACCTTTTTTTAAAGATTTATTTGATTTTTTTCTCCCCTCCACCCCATTTCCCCGTTGTCAACTCTCTGTGTCCATTTGCTGTATGTGCTTCTGTGTCTGCTTGTCTTCTCATTTGGCAGCTCTAGAAACTGATCCCAGGACCTTCTGGAGTAGGAGAGAGGCAATTACTCTCATGTGCCACCTTAACTCCCTGTTCCGCCATGTCTTATTTTCTCTCCTCTGTCTCTTGTTGCGTCATCTTGCTGTGCCAGCTCTTTGCATTGGCTGGCACTCCTGCGCAGGGCACTTTCCTGCTCTGGGTGGCATTCCTACTCAGGGCAGCTCTCCTCCACAGCGTGGGCCGGCACTCCACATGGGCCAGCTCGCCCTCACCAGGAGGCCCTGGGCATCGAACCCTGGACCTCCTATATGGTAGATGGGAGCGCAGTTGGTTGAGCCACATCTGTGTCTCCCCATTAAACTTTAATCTACTATCTGTCTCTATGAAATTTACTTATTCTAGGTATTTCATATAAGCAAGATCATACAATTTTTGTCCTCTTGTGTCTGGCTTATTTCACTCAACATGATGTCTTTTTGCATCTGAATAATATTCCATTGTATGTATATACCATATTTTATTTAACCATTCATCTGTTGACAGACATTTGGATTGTTTACATCTTTTGCTCTTATGAATAATGCTGCTATGAGCATTGGCAAAAAAGGTATCTGTTTGAGTCCTTGTTTTTAAGTCTTTGGGGTATATACCTGGAATGAAGTTGACAGATAATGTGGTAATTCTATGCTTATCTTTTTGAGAGACTTACACAGTGTTTTCCACAGCAGCTGCACTATTTCACAATGCCACCAGCAATGTATAAGGATTTCTATTTCTCTACATCCTTGCCAACATTTATTATTTTCTGTTTTAAATAATAGGTATGCTATTATTTATCCTAGTGGCCATCCATCCTAGTGGCCATCCATCCTAGTGGCTGGACATTTTCCTGATGTCCAGTGATGTTGAACATCTTTTCATTGGCTTATTGGCCATTTGTATATCTTCTTTAGAAAATTATCTATTGTAGTCCTTTGCCCATTTTTTAAAAACTGGGTATTTGCCTTTTTTGTTTTATTATAGCAGTCCTTTATATATTCTAGATATTAAACTGTTATCAGATATATGGTTAGCAATTATTTTGTCCCATTCTGTAGGTTGTCTTTTTGCTTTCTTGGTAGTGTCCGTGATGAATAAAAAATTTAAATGTGGTAAAATCCATTTTATCTATTTTTTCTTTTGTTGCTTGTGCCTTTGGTGTTTTATCTAATAAATCACAAAGAAATCCAAGGTTATGAAGGTCCCCTCCCCCCATGTTTTTTTTTAAAGATTTATTTATTTATTTCTCTCTCCCCACCCCCACCCCAGTTGTCTGCTCTCTGTGTCTATTTGCTGCATCTTCTTTGTCTGCTTCTGTTGTTGTGAGCAGCACTGGAATCTGTGTTTTTGTTGTTGTTGTTGTTGTGTCAGCTCTCCGTGTGGGCAGCACCATTCCTGGGCAGGCTGCTCTTTCTTTCGCGCTGGGTGGCTCTCCTAACGGCGCGCACTCCTTGCGCGTGGGGCTCCCCTGCGCGGGGACACCCCTGAGTGGCAGGGCACTCCTTGCGTGCATCAGCACTGCGCATGGGCCAGCTCCACACGGGTCAAGGAGGCCCGGAGTTTGAACCGCGGACCTCCCATGTGGTAGAAGGACGCCCTAACCACTGGGCCATGTTTTTTTGTAGGAGTTTTATGGTTTTAGCTCTTATGATAAGTCCTCGATCCATTTAGAATTAATTTTTTAATATGGTGTGAGGTAGCAGTCCAAAAATGAAGAGATTTTTTATTTTTATGACAATCTAGAGATGAGGTATAAGGTATTCCTGAGAAGAGATTGTCTGTGTTGCTCAGCATCTGGCATCTCCCTGTCCGATTCATAACCATAATGCAAATGAAAACCTAAAATTGAGGTAAAGGATTTTGAACACACTCAGGAATTCAAGCAATTCAAAACATGGCATTTCCACTGTCAGTCCCGCTCCAAAACCTAAACAGCACCCAACAGTTTTTTGTTTTTTGAGGTTGAACAGATGCCAGTCAAGGTCTATTCTCTAGCCGAGTCTATTCTCTAGCCGAGTGGTGGTCACTGAGTTGGGTCCACATGTCCTCTAGCTTGCCTTTCATGATATTACCTTAAAATTGTCCTTCAGGAGCTGAGTTCTTGAACTTTTCTTGTTCACTGGCACCTTTGGGAATCTTATCCATGGATCCTCTTGCCAGCAAAATGTGCATCCCACAAAATCTTTGTGTACAGGTCCATGTACTGCTTGGGGCCGTCCCAGGAACCCCGACAAGAAGTCCCAGGATTTCCTATCATTTCTGACATTAATTAGCTCTTAGGCTATTTATCAAAACAGAATCAACTAACGGATGTTTCACCAAAATTCCCATCCTCATTAGGGAGTGTTCCACGGAAAAAGTTTTTCCATACCAAAGTGTCCTAGAAAACATAATGAGAATCACTCCACCTGACCACCACGGGCTCACCCGAGGGGTGAGGGCAGGTGGTGCGTCAGGACAGGTGGGATCGCGTGTGCTCTGCTGAGCCCCGGCGTGATTTCAGGTACTTTTTCAATATTATGCATATTAATTGCGGTTTTGAGGATGTTTTGAGATTCTAGAACTGCCAACTGATAGGAGTAGGATACTCCAGGAAAGTTTTCAGATAACTGTAAAACAGTCTCTGATCATCTTTTTTGTCTAGTAGAAAATAATGTAATTTTCATTTTTGTGCAAATCAGTTTCCCATGTGGTTCTGATGTGATGCTTTGTTCCTGGGAGTAGTAACCTAAAGACGTTGGTTGTTTAAGGGTTTTGCAATTGTGACTTTGACCTAGTTGGGAAAATCACCCAGTTTCTAACATTTGCTCCTGTTTTTTTTTTTTAATTTATTTTTTAAGATTTATTTTATTTATTTCTCTCCCCTTCTCCCCCATTGTCTGTTCTCTGTGTCCATTCGCTGTGTGTTCTTCTGTGTCCACTTGCATTCTTGTCACACAGCACTGAGAAATTGTGTTTCTTTTCATTGTGTCTTCTTGCTGTTTCAGCTCCCTGTGTGGGCGGCGCCATTGCTGGGCAGGCTGCTCTTTCTTTCGCGCTGGGCGGCTCTCCTTACGGGGCGCACTCCTTGCGCGTGGGGCTCCCCTACGGGGGACACCCCTGCGTGGCAGGGCACTCCTTGCGCGCATCAGCAATGCGCATGGGCCAGCTCCACACGGGTCAAGGAGGGCTGGGGTTTGAACCTTGGACCTCCCATGTGGTAGGTGGATGCCCTATCCATTGGGCCAAGTCCGCTTCCCAACATTTGCTTCTAAACGGACAAATTGGCCCATGCAATTGGTATACTTGGGTCATTCATGCTATATTTCATAGGTATTTATTAGTAATTTATTTCCATGCTCAGCACTAAGTCAGTTGGGATACAACAGCATACAAAATCAGAAGTGGTCTTCATTTCATGCAGTTCATTGTCTGGAAGGGAGACCCATATTAATCAAATAATCACACTAATGAATGTTAATTATAAATGCAAATCAATATATATATTTTCATTGCATTTATTTATTTTTCCCTTTTTTAAAAAAATGTTACATTAAAAAAATATGAGGTCCCCATATACCCCCCCACCCCCCCCCCACTCCTCCCACATCAACACCCTCTTTCATCATTGTGGCACCTTCATTGCATGTGGTGAAAACATTCTGGAGCACTGCTGCACCGCATGGATAGTGGTCTACATTGTAGTCTACACTCTCCCCCAGTCCACCCAGTGGGCCATGGCAGGACATACAGTCCAGCAGCTGTCCCTGCAGCACCACCCAGGACAACTCCAAGTCCTGAAAATGCCCCCACACCCTATCTCTTCTTCCCTCTCTCTACCCTCAGCAGCTACCGTGGCCACTTTCTCCACATCAAATGCTACAATTTCTTCCATTACTAATCACAATAGTTCCATAGTAGAATATCAGTAAGTCCCCAAATCAATATTTTGAAGGATAGAATTGTGGTTCTGTTTAAAGAGAATGACCAAAAAAAAAAAAAAATTTTTTTTTTACCTAGATGGGGTGGGTCAACATGGCTTTACTGTGGAAGTTATACCTAAGGTGAGAATATGATGGATCAATAAGGGTTAACTGAGTGAAGAGAGTGTGGTAGGGAATACAGGTATACCTTAGAGATATTGCAGATTGGGTTCCAGATCACTACAATAAAGCAAGTATCACAATAAAGTGAATCACATGGACTTTTTAGTTTCCCAGCGCATATAAAAGGTATGATCAGGGAAGCGGATATGGCTCAAGCAGCTGGGCACCCACCTACCACATGGGAGATCCCAGGTTCAGTTCCCAGTATCTCCTAAAGAAGATGAGTTGATGCAATAGGCTGGCATAGCAAGCTGATATGACGGGCTGGTGCGGTGGGCTGACAAAATGAGATGATACAATGAGGAAACATAATGAGAAACACAACAAGCAGGGAGTGAATGTGGCTCAAGAGATTGGGTGCCTCCCTCCCATATGGGAGGTTCCAGGTTCAGTTCCCAGTGCCTCCTAAAAGAAGACAAGCAGACACAGAGAGCAGATAGTGAGTGCAAACAATGGGGGTGGGGAGGGAATAAATAAATAATAGTCTGTCAAGTGTACAATAGCATTGTTGGAAAAAACCAACACACATACCTTAAATTAGCAATACTTCATTGCTGAGCAGTGCTACTCATCATCTGAACCTTCAGTGGGTTGTCATCTTTCGAGTGTCTTGCCTTGATGTTGATGGCAGCTGACTTATCAAGGTGGTGGTTGCTGAAGGTTGGGGTGGCTGTGGCAATTCCATAAAATAAGACAATGAAGTTTGCTGCATCAATTGTCTCTTCCTTTTACAAAATATTTCTCTGTAGCGTGTGATGCCGTTTGATAGCATTTTACCCACAGTAGCACTTCTTTCAAAATTGGAGTCAATCCTCTCAATCTGTGCTGCTGCTTTATCAACAAAGTTTATGTAATAATCTAAATCCTTTGTTGTCATTTCAACAATGTTCACAGGATCTTCATCAGGAGTAGACTTCATCTCAAGAAACTAGTCATACCTTGGTACATGACCGTTTTGAATCTCATCAGATTTGGTACTCAATGCATTTTGGCACAAAAATTTTGTTCCAGTATTCGTCATTTGTTTGGTTCTTGACACACAAGCTAGAACTTGTCAGTGTCGATTGCCTCATGACTCGCCACGCTTTCCAGATGAAACAAAGGGTCATGTAGTAGTCACATGGTAGCTCTTGCCCTGTGCACATCCCATTGCAGTCTTAGCTTAGCTTCTGTGGTAATTTTATGTATTTTTGCTTTTTTTTTCTTACGATGGGTTCTAAGAATATGAGCAGTGATAGTGCTGAGCAGAAAAGAAAATTACTTCGCACCACCATTAAGCAAAATAAAGAAAGAAGAGATAAATATGAGAGTGGTATTTGCATTACTGATATTGCTAGGGAATATGGTATGTCTAGAAAAATGGTCTCCACCATCATTAAGAATAAAGAAGCGATAAAAAAAGCTGATGTTGCAAAAGGAGTTAAAGCAGTAACTAAGCAGCATTCCCAAACACTTGAGGAAATTGAAAAGCTGTAATTAATTTGGGTAAATTAGAAGCAGTTAGCGGCCAACCGTGTATCAGAAGCCATGATATGTTAAAAAGCAAAAGTGTCACAAGCCAATCTTTTGAAAACAAACTAGAACTGAGTGATGGGAGTTTTGAAGTTTTCAAGGTCTACCATGGCTGGTTTGATAGGCATCCAGTGTCATGAGCCATGGTGAGGCAGTGAGTCCTAATAGAAAGGCTGGGAAGCTGATGTGGCTGAAGTGACTGAGCTCCTGCCTACGACATGGGAAGTCCCAGGTTTGGCTCCCAGTGCCTCCTAAAGAAGATGAGCAAAACAGTGAGCTGACGCAACAAGATGACACAATAAGAGACATAAGGAAAACATAATGGGAGACACAACAAAGCAGGGAGTAGAGGTGGCTCAAGTGATTAGACACCTCCCTCCCATATCAGAGGTCCCAGGTTCGGTTCTGGTGCCTTCTTAAAAGAAAAACCAGTACACAACAAACAGACACAGCACATGCAAACAATGAGGGGGTGGGGAAAAATAAATCTTTGGAAAAAGAAGTTTGCTGAGGAACTTGTCAGTGAATTTCAAGACTATGTAGAAGCTAAGGGTTTTTTTCCCCACCACGTTTTTAATAATGAGACCAGAGTTTTTTGGGGGATAATGCCGAGTAGAACCTACATCACAAAAGAGAAGGCATTACCAGGTCACACTTTTTGGCCAGAAGCTCTGACTTGGAGAGACTTCAAAAGGTTTGAGGCCGACCCCAAGCCTGCAGTGCAGAGGGTACAGCTGTGCAGGATATTGTATCTTTGGACCAATCCATGGTTCTGGAGGTTGGTGCTGCTGATGTTGAGGAGTTAGTGGAGGAACATCGTGAAGAGCTCAGCACTGAGGAGCTGCAGGGACTATGGAAGGAGCAGCAAGAAGAGGGGCTGAAGAGGTTTATTCAGGAGGAGGAGATAAGGGAAGATGGTCTCAGTTCCTTGATAAAAGAAATGTGTGCAAAATGGGCAGAAGCTCAAAACTTAGAGGAGACGAACATCTGGACAAAGCTCTGACAAGCAGAAATGTGAATTTATTGAACGACCAAACAATTTCACACTTTCCAGGAATTTTGAAAAGACAGAAGCAGTCCTTATTGGATGTATTGTTAGTGAAGGTGACAAAGAGTGTATCAGAACCTGTTGTAGAAGTTGAAAAAAGGCAGAAAAGAGAAAGAACACCTGAAGTGCCAGTGCCTGCTGTTTTATTGAAGGGGAACTCTCCTTCCAAGCAACATTGTCACCACTCTCCTCCTACCATCCCATTAGGTCATAGACTCTTCACAGGTAAAGTGAAGTTTTTATTTAATCTAAGTATTTACTAATTTTTAGGTTTATTTCTCATGTAAAATAATGATATACCTTTTACATATTGTCTTTAAAATGTACATTGTCTTTGGTTTGGGAATGTGTTAAGTTTATTTGCATTATTCCTTATGGGAAAAATTTGCTTGGTACTCATCATTTTTGGTTCTCATCACACCTCCTGGAACCAATTAACAAGAACCAAGTGTGATGGTTAGGCTATTGTGTCAACTCAGCCAGGTAAATGTGCCCAGTTGTTTGGTCAAGCAAGCACTGGGCTAACTGTAATACAAAGGCATTTATGGACTTTAGTTACTATTGACTTTACAGCAGTGGTAGATTGTAGATAGCTGGTTAAAATTACATCCATCAGGAAGATTGCCATCAGCAAGCAAGAGGGTTGCTTAACCAAATCAGTTGAATGCCTTAAAAGGGGAAATGATTCCAGAATTGAGATAGTATTTCCCAGCTCATCTTTGGATAGCCAATGTCTCCCAGAACCCATCAAGAACATTCATTGGACTTTCATTGCCTGCCTGCAGAACCTGGACTTGTGCATCCCCACAGCTGTGTGAGAGACTCTTACATAATCACATAATAGTGACAGATATCTCTTGTTGATCCTGTTTCCCTAGAGAACCCTGACTAATACACCAAGGTACCACTGTACTTTGTTTGCTCATCCATGAGCAACTCTTCAGCCAAGTTATATCACAAGATTGCAGCAATTCAGTCATATTTTCAGGCACCACTTCTAATTCTAGTTCTCTTTCTATTTCTAACATATCTGCAGTTATTTCCTCCACTGAAGTCTTGAGCACCTCAAAGCCATCCATGAGGACTGGAGTGCACTTCTTCTAAACTCCCGTGAATGTTGATATTTTGACCTCCTCCTATGAATCACACATGTTCTTAATGGCTTGTGAAATGGTGAAGCCTTTCCAGAAGATTTTTCAATTGACTTGCCCTGATCCATCAGGGAATCACTATCTATGGCAGCTAAAGCCTTATGAAATGTATTTCCTAAATAAGAAGTCTTGCAAGTTGAAATGACTCCTTGATCCATGGGCTACAGAATGAGTGTTGTATTAGCAGGCATGAAAACAACATGGATCTCATTGTACATTTCAATCAGAGCTCTTGGGTGACCAGGTGCATTGTCAATGAGCAGTCATATTTTGAAAAGAATCTCTCTTTTTTTTTTTTGAGCAGTAAATCTCAAAAGTGGGCTAAAAACATTTAGTAAATCATGTTGTAAGCAGATGTGCTGTTATCCAGCTTTATTGTTCTATTTATCACATATAGGCAGAGTAGATTCAGCATAATTATTAAGGGGACTAGGATTTTTGGAACAGCAAATGAGCATTGGCTTCACCTTAAAGTTACCAACTGCACTAGTCCCTAAAAAGAGTGTCAACCTGTCATTGGAAGCTTTGAAACCAGGCATTGCCTTCTCTCCAACTATGAAAGTCCTAGATGGCATCTTCTTTCAATATAAAGCTGTTTTGTCTAAACTGAAAATCTGTTTAATGTAGCCACCTTCATCAATGATCTTAGCTAGATCTTCTGGGTAACTTGCAGCAGTTTCTACCTTAGCACTTGCTGCTTCACCTTGCCCTTCTATGTTATGGAGATGGTTTCTTTCCTTAAACCTCATGGACCAACTTCTATTAGCATCAAACTTTTTTTTTCTGTAGCTTCCTCACCTCTCTCAGCTTTCAGAGAATTGAAGAGAGTTAGGGTCTTACTTTAGATTAGGTTTTGAATTAAAGGAATGTTTTGGCTGGTTTGATCTTCTATCCAGACCATTCGAACTTTCTCCCTATCAGTAATGAGGTTGTTTTGCTTTCTAATCATTAGTGTGTTCATTGGGGTAGCACTTTTAATTTCCTTCAAGAATTTTCCTTTGCATTCACAACTTGGCTAACTGATGCAAAGGGACTTTCAGCCTATCTAGGCTTTAGACATGTCTTCTTCACTAAATGTAGTCATTTCTAGCTTTTGATTTAAACGAGAGACTGTAGGTAGAGCTGCTGAAACCTTTAGTCTCGCTGTGCTGCGCACCGCCAGATGAGCAAACTCTCAGGCGTACATGCTTTAGGGCACACTCTAAAAATAGCACACTGGCAGAGAGTGGAAGCAATCAAGTGCTACTTTCTTGCCTCTGTTTGTTGGCATACAGTCCAATTAAAAAATTACACATATAGCAACACTGTGCTAGCGCCAATAGCTAACTAACACTCCACCATTTATTGTATATAAGCCGCTGATGCTGCGCAATAAAGTAGATTCGTGTCCTGAACTGGTCTCCGGAGTATGTTTATCTCCGTCGTCCTCACCCCAGCGGGTAACCGAGTTCAACAAGAGACATGCGACTTTCTTTCACTTGAACACTTAGAGGTTCTTGTAGGGTTATTAACTGGACTATTTTCAATATTGTTGTATCTCAGAGAATTGGGAAGCCTGAGGAGAGGAGGAGAGACAGGGAAATGGCTAGTTGGTGGAATAGTCAAAACCCACACAACAATTATTAAGTTTGCTGTCTTAAATTGCACAGTTCAGGGCACCCCAAAACAATGACAATCATAACATTAAAGCTCACTGATCACAGATCACCATAATAGATAGAACAATAATGAAAAGTTTTTAAATGTGAGAATTACCAAAATGTGACAGGGAGACATGAAGAGAGCACATGCTGATGGAAAAATGGCACCAATAGACTTGGGTGGTGCAGGTTTGCCACAAACCTTCAGTTTGTAAAAATACAGTAACTGTGAAGTTGAGAGTAATTTTGGGCCAAGAGAGATGTGAAGAGGAGTGAACAATTTCAAAAGAATAGTTATGTGGAAATAAAACCCCATAGTTTTGGTGATGAGTTGGTGATGCTTTTGAAGGATGAGTCCTAGGTCTCTGGTCTGCAGACCTGTATGGGTGGTAGAGCTACTGATTGAACATCAGGCTTGTGGAGGAAGACCACAAGTTCTATCTTACATGACCCAAGTTTGAGGAGCCTTTGAAAGATCAAAGCTTGGTTGTCAATGAAGCAATTGGAAATGGGTCTGCAAATCATAAAAGAGGTCTGGACTGGAGCTATTTAAAATTGGGATTCATAGATATTTGAAGGTCATGTCTATAGCTCATAATGTGTTCAGATATAGAAAAATGAAGAAAATATAGGATGGAGCCTTGAGAAACCCCAGTGTAATGCTGAGGTGAAAGGGGAGGAATCTGCAAAGGAGGATAAAGGGCAAGGGAGTTGGAACAAAAGCAGGGAGCTTGATGTGGGAGAAGCTAGGAGAAAAGGCTTTAGAGAGTAGGCTGTGGTCAGCAGGGAAAATGCTGCTGAGAGGTTCAACGAGATCCAGAGTGAAAAACGGTCATTAAGAATACCTTGGGTTTAGACCAGTTGGTGTGAATGGGAGATGAGGAAATGGAAAAAGCCAGTGTGGATTTTTCCAAATATATTTGTTGTGAAGAGTTAGAGCTAGGAGGCTGCGAGGGAGAGAGAGAGGACTGAAGCTGGGGATTGAAGAATTCCCCTCCCCCCTTTTTAATATGAGATTAAGTATGTTTCAATACCAATGGGAAACAATACCAGGTCAGCTGATGGGGAGGTGAGAATGGTCAACCACCACATCAGGGAACCAAGAGTGTCTACAGCGGCAAGCAGGAGTATCACATCCATCAGTCATGTGGGATCTAAGGCCCTTCTCGGTTTAGAGGTGGAGTAGACATCACCATCCCAGGGTCCACAAGATGGAGGAATATAATATGGCTTTGAGTAGACTTGTTGGTATTTTACTATAGAACTGTTGTGACTCTAGCAATGGAAGAAATTGTATCATTGATGTGGAGATGGTGACCACCGGAATTGCTGAAGGGAGGGAGAGGGAGGAGGAGGAGGAGGTGTGATATGGGACATTTTCGGGACTTGGAGTTGTCCTGAATGATATTACAAGGACAGATGTAGGACATTGAATATCCTACCATATAACCCACTGGATGGACTGGGAGAGAGTGTGAACTCCAATGTAAACTATGGTCCATGCGGTATGGCAGTACTCCAGGGTGTATTCACCAAATGCAATGGCTTTACTGATGAAGGAGGATGTTGATGTGGGAGGAGCAGGGGTGGGGTGAGTAGTGGAGTATATGAGAACCTCTTACGTTTTTTAATGTAACCTTTTGTGTGATCTATTTATCTTTAAAAAAAGACAATAAAAAAATAAAAAAAAGATGGTGGATTGTTTCAATACCAATGGGAAACTTAAAAACCCTGGACCTGCAACAATCATTGCTGTAAGATTACAAGCCTTCTCTTTTATAAAGGATGAAGAACCCCAGGGGTCTGCTCCTGAGTCAGTCACCCAGACCATGCGTGGGTTCCCAGAGGACATCAGAAAGTAAAGAATGGAGGGAAACTGGGAGCAGTGGAGGGAGGAAGAGAAAAAACGGCTGGGGCTCGGGCTTTCACAGCCCCTACGTTGCCTCCACTATCACCGCAGGCACCTCTAGACCCTCCGCGGACTTCAACTTCCCGATCCCTGGCAATAGGAAGCGAAAGTGCTGCACCAGCGAGGGCCAGGCGCCCCTAGCGGCGGCCCGCGTGCGGCCCCGTGGAGGGGATGAGCTAACCCCAAGGCGGAGCGAGGCTCCCTCCAGCACTTCCGGTCCTGGCCTCCCGCCCGGGGACTCCCGGACTCGCCCTCCAGCGGCGCCAGGCCTTCTGGACGTAGGGAGGCTCCCTCAAGGCCGCGCATTTCCGGGCCCCAGCCAATAGGAGCAGAGCCTGCTCAGCCAGTTAGCGCCTGCGCCCCTGCCGGCGTTCTGCGTGCTGCCATGGAGACGGAAAGGGCGAGTCCAAACGCGCAGGGGCGCTAGCTGCGCCAGGTCCCGCGGTTCTCGCGGCGTCCCTGCCGCCTTCCTTGCTGTCCCCCGCCGGCCTAGGGCCGGTGAGCCCACCCCGAGGCGGGCGCGGGGAGCGGACGCGCAGCTTCTCGCCTCAGGCAGTCGAGCGCCGTCGCGTCGGCGGCGGTTTGGGCTGCCGCGAGTCCGGGTTGGTGTCCTCGTCGGCGCCCGCGGGAAGGAGCGCGGGCCTGAAGGACCTCGTGCCGCCCGCGCCCCGTCCGAGGCGCGCTCTCCCAGCCGGGCTCCGCTTGGAGTTTGTTAGGCTGAGAACCGCACGCGGCTTTGGCTCCGGGCCTGCGGGGCGCTGGGGCTCCCGGGCTCGGGGGGCGAACTTGTGGGCGCCGCGGCCTCGGGCTTTACCTCGAAGCCGGGCTTCGGCCGCGCCTCCCGGGGCCGTGCGGGCTGCTGCTCGCGGGTGCCGCCCGGCGGTGCGAGGCCGCCATCGCCGCAGCGCCTCAGCCCGTGCGGGGCCGAGCGAGCTCCGGCCGCCGGGTCCCGAGCTGCGGGCCGGAGCCTCGGCGCTGGGCGCTGCGGAGGAACCTGGCTGGTCCTAGAGCGAGCCTCAGGCCCCGGGGCTGCCCGCAGCCCAACGCCGGGGCCTCACCTCTGGGCGGGGCAAGGTGCGGGGCCGGGGCTGGGGCCGCGCGCGGGCGGGTTTTCTTCAGGGTGCAGGAATCGTAAATTCCTTTTGCGCGCGCGTGGGTGGTTTGCCCTGCCTTTCGGCTCCTCACGTGTTTCTTAGGCGAACTTGTAGGTGAAGACGACTTTAAAAGCGCATCCCGCTTTTGACAACTGGGGGAGACTAGGCGGTGTGCCTGGGAGTGCGCCCCTGGGCAGCGGTGGCGTGGAGCGAGAGAGGGGTGATGATGGGGGTGGGCCCGGGAGGGGCTGCGGGCGTGTGGTTACAAGGTGTCCCTCTTAGAACAATTCATTGAACCCGACGTTTGTTTTGTGGCGCTTTCTTTGTGTGTGTGTGTGTTTTGTTTTTTTTTTGAGATACTGGGCCCGGGAATTGAACCCGGGACTAGGTATGTGGGAAGCCAGCGCTCAACCACCGAGCCACATCAGCTTCTCTGGGTTGGTTTTGTTTTTCTGTTTTTTATCTTTTTTTTTTTTTTTTAAGAGATACATAAACCACACACCCGAGTTGGTTTATTTTGTTTGTTTTCCTTGTTTTTTTCAGGAGGCACCGCAACCGAGCCGGACCTCCCATGTGGGAAGGGGGCGCTCAACTACTTGAACCTTGTCTTCTCCCTGTATTTGTGTTTTATTTTACAATGAGAAGTTTAGAAGGAAAAAAAAGAGAACATTAAGTAATCCAAGATGAGGAAAGTCCTTAGACCGAGCCAAAGGGAATTTTAACTATCATGGAATTTAAAATTTGAAACATAATTTAGAAAGTCAAAGAAATAGGGGAAAAAAAAAGTCACCCGCTACGTTTATTGTTTTACTCCACGGAAAATGATCCTCTGAGATGGGAAGTCCTTGAAAATAATAAAGCACCCGTATCCAAGTAGACTTTATAATTGACACTTTTTGTTAATTTCAGATTGAGTGCTGTGGTCACATATAGTTATTCAGTAAAGATTGAGGAAATAAATTTTATCAAAATCAATTCAAAGTTTTTAAGATTTTACTTTTTTTTCCCCTTGTGGCCTAAAACCTTGTTTTCAAAGAATCAATCATTTGTCTTAAAAAATAAATTTTATTATTTCATACTGATGTATCCTAATGTAGCCAATTTGTGAACATTGAGTTTTCTGTTTTTTTTTTTTTCTGACTTAGCATCTCCATCTTCACATTGCATCCTATGTATTGTTGACCTCTTGCCATTTTGAAGGGTCAGGTGTTGGGATTTTTTTTTTTAATGAATGAGTTTTAGGGAGGAGTGGCCTACTGTTAGATGTAAAAGGAATTTAGTAAAACTATTGATGGAAAGAGATACTAATCTGTGCTCTTTTTTTGTATTCCATCTATTTAAATTAATCTTCCACGGCCTTCCTACCTAGAATTTTAAAAATTTCCATGCCAAGAGTCTTTGTTCTGATTTTGATCTAGACAACAGGCTTATACCGAATGACTAAATATAATTACTAGCCTGTAAGTTTTTATAGTGGAATTTTTTTCCCATTTTGCCATAGTTTTAAATATCATTGGAAGATGGAATCATAGGATTAGAGTTATTGCTCGATTCTTAGATTACTAGTTTCCTTCACCAGAATGGGTCAGCAAACTAAGACCTGCAAATCAAATCTGACTGCCTACCTGCTTTTGTATGGCCAACAACCTAAGAATGGTTTTTACCTCTTTAAACACTTGAGTTAAAAAAAAATCAAAAGAAGAATAGTATTTTGTGACATGAAAATTATATGAAATTTTTATTTCAATGTCTATAAAGAAAATTTTAACAGAGATGCCTATTTGTTTATTAGCTATGTCTGCTTTTCATGCTATCACTCCAGAGTTGAGTATTTGCAAGAGAGACCATAACGCCTACAAAACTTAGTATTTGCTCTTTCTGATTGCAGAAAAAAGTTTCCAACTCCTGCCCTAGGACAATCTTGGAAATTTCTTTCATTTATAAACTAGTTGTCTTTATGCTCTGTGCATAACTGCTTATATGCTAGATGAAGAATGAAGTACTTGGTTTAAAAACAAATCTTAATTTAGAACAGGAACTGATAGACTTTTCCCATAAAGGGCCACATAGGAAATATTTTGGGGTTTGCACAGGCCATAGGGTCTCTGTTGCAGTTTACTCAATTCTGCTATGGTAGCCTGAAAGCAACCAGGGACAATGTGAGTGGGCTTGGTGGTGGTTTAAAAAACCTTCATTTACAAAACAGACATTGGGCTGGATTTGGCCCATGAGCCAGTGGTTTGCTGACCTCTAACAATACTATTTGGCTTGACTCTTATAGCCTCTGTGGCTTAGATGGAAATATTATCAGTCATCATTTGTTTATATTTTTACATACGTTGTCTCCTTTACTTCTCATAATTTGTGAGGTTTAGGTGGGACATCTATTGTTCAATTACACAGATGTTGATACAGTGTGCTTTCCATTGTACCAGGCTTTCCTTGTAACAGAGAAAGTCAGAAAGCTATCAAGATACATTGAAATCTCATTTTTGCCCTGTTTCTGATACATGTGATAGTTGAAAAACAGAACTGTTATTTTCACTACTTTTTGTTAAGATCTTGACAATGAGAAGTTGCTTTGTGAATTGTTTCTTTTACTTAATCTCACCTTAACTTTGTTCATCCTACAAAAAGAATGACGGTAGTATTAAACACTGGGAAGGTGAATCTGAATTTATTGAATTATTGGATTTATTTATATATTAGGTATACTACTCTAAATGTGTAACTAGCATGCATTTATGAGTGTCATTTTTGTTTATTTTTTAGAAGTTAGAGATGCTAGTAGGCTGCCATTTCATCGTGTGTGTGGGAAGTAAGTCAGCCCAGAGATGGAAAACTTCATTCTGTATGAGGAGATTGGCAGAGGAAGCAAGACTGTTGTCTATAAAGGGCGACGAAGAGGAACAATCAATTTTGTAGCTATTCTTTGTACTGATAAGTGCAAAAGACCTGAAATAACCAACTGGGTGAGTCAAGTGTTGTTTAACTGTCTGGGAAAAGGTAGAGCTCTGATCAGGGAGAATGAGTTGCCTGTAAACTGAGACTGCTGAATTCACTACAGCAAACGGCACATTTTAGTGTGGAATGGGTGACCTTCTACCTCTTCAGTGCCACCAATCCTGAAAATGACTAATAAAATGACCAATTCATATGTGCCAGTAATAAACAGTAACTTAGATTTTTTTTTGTAGGGGTGAGGGAAATTATTTTCTCTATTAGATTGTTTAATTTTACTTTATTATTTTGGAATATGACTATGAACCAGTGTTCATCCACTCACTTCCATACCAAAGATGTGTGAGGGAACAAGAAGGTTGATCAGAGGCAGATCCCATCCAGGTGGGATGATAATCCTGGTAAGATCGATAAGGTAGGGTCTGCTTTCCATCCTCATCTAAGTCCCCGCCTTCTGGGTCTCTTAGCTCTTAGAAACTCCCATGTCTGGACCTAAGAGAAGCATTTCTATTGTTTCTTTGCAGAGGTTTGTTCTGGCTATTGCTTATTGAGCATCTGCTAAATTCCAGCACTGTGCTGGGTACGTTTACTCCACACACCTGCCTCTTAAGTCAGTATTACTATTCTGATTCACAGTTGGGTCAGATCTGACTGCAGCACCCGTGCCTCCTTGCTGGTTAAGGGGGCCAGCAGAGGCAGACCAAGGAAAAATTACCTACAAAAAGTCTGCTCTTTGAGTAGCATTTGTCCTCCTGCTTTCCACTGGCTGCACCCAGTGTCCACACTGTCACTCCTCCTTGGTGCTTTCCCTTGCTTGGGACCCTCCATAACCACCGTTTCTGTGGCATCATTTGCCTGGCCTTCATTCTTTTCTCTCCACACACTCTCTGTGACCTGAGTGCTGGGTGATGTGACTAGCCAATCTAATAAACTCATTTTGATTAAAGAATCATCCCCTTCTTGGATCACATTTAATGGCATTTTGGAGTCCAACAATGGCTTAATTGAGAGGAGTGAGCAACGGAATTTTCAGAGACTGGCAGAAATTTTGGAGCAGGAGACCTTGTGATACTATTTAGACCTAGCACGTAGTTATTTACCCTTCCTCTATCTGAGGCCAGCCTGAACAACTGGAATATGCTATCCCTTCTATAAAATTAACCCTGAAAAAATCTCCTGAATCTTTGAACACAACCGGGAAACCATCTTATCACAAGAAAGCAGCTTGTGAGCCATACCACAAATTCCAGGTATGATGTTAGAATCCCAGCGAAAATAACATTGAGCTGGCATGCTAATGCTTTTCCAAAATGACAAGTGCTTTTGAGATGTGTTGGTTTCCAAGATGAATGTACACAGTCTTGTGTGGGGATTAGGAGAGGCCCTGGGTCCTAGGTACACCTGAGTAGGATCCCCGAGCTGTGGCTTAGCTAAGTTGAGCTTAGTGAAGCTGTTGAACTTCGTTAAACCTCTATTTCTTCATCTTTAATATGAAGAAATAATATTACTCACCTTGGACTTTGAAGATTTAATACGCTAATCCACACAGAGCTCTGTGACATGCCATTTTTCCATCCCATGTTAATTGTTATCAGTGCCCTTGTTTCCACAAGTCCTTCAAGGATCAACTCTGGGACCCCTGATCTCACCTCCTGATCCTGCAGGAACTGGAAGGTTAACCGCTGGTACCACAGGGGGCCTCTAGTCTTCTGGCCAGTGTCCATACCTGTGGCTGACCAGTTACATGCTTTGAACATCACCTCTACTTGTACATACTTCTGTAACAGCATTTATCACAGTGTATTGTGTTTCAGTATCTATGCTGGCTCTACCCTGAGCTTACTGCGGTTAAAGACCCTCTCTCTTATTTCGCTCACGCCATCATTTATTCAACAGGTGTTTATTGAGTGCCTACTTCATTCCCAGCACTGTTCTGGAATCTGGGAATTCGGCAGTGGAGAAGACTAAATCCCTGCCTCAGGAAGCTTCCATGTTAGTAGGCGAGGCCTACAACCAACGAATAGATTATTAGTATTAATTCTAGTGTAGGAACATAAGTTAAGAGTTGGTGAAAAGAGTGATGGGGCTGTTGTCTAGTTAGGTGGTCAAAGGAGTTCTTTGAGGAGGTGAGATATGGGCCGGGACCTGAGTGAGGTGAGGGGATATCTTGGAGTACATTTTTGGCAGAGGGAACAGCACATTCGAATGCCCTGAGGCTTGAGTAAGCTTGGCACTTCGGAGGAAGTATGGCTGGGGCAGAGTGGGTGGGGGGTGAGGGAGCCAGGAGCCAAAGGCTTTAGTGTCATGTAAGTAGAGGGAAGGATGTTACAAGGCTTTCGGGAGGGCAGTGACGGGTTTCCAGAAGGTTCTCTCTGGCTAGCGTGGAGCAGGAGGCCTTGAGATACTTGATGTTAGTAGAGCATCAAGAGTGGAATCAAGGAATTAGGAAGCTAATGTGGTAAGAGATGGTGGCAACTTAGACTAGGATGTTACAATGGAGATGGTGCGAAGTCATATTTTGGGTAAACTTAAGTTTTCTTTCAAAAGGTATGTTTTATCCAATAAGTTTTATATATAATAAAATGATCTTCAGTGTACAGTTTGATGACTCTTGACAAATATATGCGCTCTTTTAACTAACATCCTAATCTAGAACATTTCCATTCCTCTAGAAAGTACCTTATGTTCCTTTCCATGTGTCTTCTTCCCTAACTTCCCCAGAGGTAACTAGTGATCTTAGTTCTATCACCATAGTTTTTCTTGCTCTTGAACCTTAAATAAATGGAATGCATACCATATATACTTTTATGTCACACTTCTTTTGCTTAACATCATGTTTTCGAAATTCATCCATATATTGTAGTTTGTTGTAGCTCTTTATTGTTAAGGAGCATTCCATTTTGAGTAAATCTTATTGAAGTAAATATAACTGCAGAAGAACGTACAAATCATGTTGGTGGGCTCAAATTTTCATAAATTTAACATGCCCATATAACACCCACCCAATCAGGAAATAATGAGCAGAATCCTAAAATTTCCTCCATGAGCCCTTCCAATCTCTATCCCCCTCCCTCCCCACCACTAGGGGTACCCACCATTCTGATGTCTACCACCACAGCTTGTTTTTATTAGTTTGTGCTTTATGTGAATGGAGAGTCGATACATTTGTAAAGTAGAGCTGAGAGTTTTGCTGATGGGTTGGACATGAGATGTGAGAGAATCAAGGATTATTCCAAGGTATTTGGCCTGTGTCCCTGGATGGATGGCGATGCCACTTACAGATAGGGGAAAGCCCGGGAGAAGGATGGATTTGGGCATTTTAATTTTGAGGTCCGTATTGGACATTTAACTGGATATGTAAAGACATTTGGATGTCTGAGCCTGCAGTTTAGGGGGAAGTTCAGGACTGGAGACGTAAATTTAAGAGTTGTCAGACTAAGGATGGTAGGTCAGTAGAAGGGAAGATGGAGCCTTTTGTTGCAATTAGTAAAGAATGTAGAGAGAAGGACCCAGCAGAGGGGAATGAAATGGAGCCCCGAGCGAGAGGAGAGCCTGGAGAGTGGGATAATGTACTATGAGTTGACTTGTACCAGGCCCGTTCTGAGTCCATGCTAGCATGGTTTTCTGTCTGTAGGCTCTGGGAAGCTAAAAACTGCATTTCGCAGACTCCTTTGCAGCTAGTGCTCTAGATGTGATTCTAGTCCTGTTGGATGCACTTTACCAGGGTGATAATTCCAAGTGGGTTAAGCAGTGAGGACCTTAGACCCTACAGTACCCATTTGCCAGCACAGGTAGAAGCTGAGGCAACTTGCCAGTGGTGGAAGAGGCAGCCAGGGTTCCCGAGCAGACTGTTTTCGCCGCTGTGGCTGTGTGGCAGCAGGTTCCTGACTTGGAGTGTCCTGTTGGTGGCAGAGCCTTGGTGGCTCACTTTAAAAAAAAATTAAGTATATCACTCACACATAAACATACATAAACAATAAGTGTGTAGTAATAGTTGGAAACTTAAAAAACAAACATACATAGCATCATACAGTACTTTCATAACTCACCCTACCACCAATACCTTGCATTGTTGTTAAACATTTTAAACTAATGATTAAAGAGCATTGTCAGAATATTACTACTAACCAAAGTATTTTCCCCCAACCCACTCTATTATTATTATAATCTTTATGTTATTTATATATAAACATGTAAACAATAAGTGTATAGTAAAAGTTGTGGACTTACAAAACAAAGAAGCATAACATTATACAGGGGTCCCATACATTAACCCTCCACCAACACTTGCATTGTTGTGAGACGTTTGTTACAGATTATGAAAGAATATTGTCAAAATCTTTTTACTAATTATAGTTCTTAGCTTACATTTGGTGTATTTCCCCCCCAGCCCGTCCTATTATTATTTTTTAAATAAATTTTTTATGATAGAAGTTGTAAACTTATTAAACAATCATGCACATGTGCAGAATTCCCAAACACCCCTCCATCAACCCAACCACTGGTGGAACGTTTGTTACAGATAAAATAATATCATCTGATTGTTACCATGTCCATAGTGTACATTTGGCACACATTCTTCATACGGCCCCATTATCAACACTGTACATCTTTGGCATAGATGCAAGCATATTGCATTATTACTGCTAACCATAGTCCATAGGTCACTCCAGCTATATTTTTCCCATGCTTCTCCACATTCCCACTACCCTGAAGTAGTGATATACATTTGCTCTAGTTCACAAAGGACACTCTTGCGTCTGTACCATCAACTACAATTCTCATCCACCTCTTGGTTTACTGTGCTATTCAGTTCCTAAATTATTCTCTAGCATTCTGTCAATTGGTATTTACATCCCTGGACTACCATTTTCAGCCACATCCCCATTTATAAACTAGCTGTTACTCACTGTGTGTTACCATCCACTCTATACACTTCCACACTTTTACATTAAAGCTAATTAAAACTTGTACATACATTAAACATCAGTAGTCCATCTCAGTCCTCCTTTTATCTCCTTTAAGAATCCATCACCTACCACCAGGGCTTGAAGATATTTTCCTACAATTTCTTCTAGAAGCTTTATGGTTCTTTTTTATTTAGGTTTTTGATCCATTTTGAGTTAATTTTTGGATAAGGTGTGAGATTGGGTCCTCTTTCATTCTTTTGGCTATGGATATTCAGTTCTTTCAACACCATTTATTGAATGGATTCTTCTGCCTGAGCCGTGTGGGTTTGACAGGCTTGTCAAAAATTACTTGACCATACATGTGAGGGTCTGTTTCTGAACCATAAATTCGGTTCCGTTGGTTTATGTGTCTGTCTTTATGCCAGTACTATGCTTTTTTTACCACTATTGATAGGTAATACAAAGTCTGGAGATGAGAGTTTGCTTTTCCTTTTTAAGATGTTTCTTGCTATTCAGAACCCCTTACCCTTTCAAATAAATTTGATAATTGTGTTTTCAATTTGAAAAAAAAAGCTGGTGGAATTTTTATCAGGATTGCATTTGAATCTGTATATCAATTTGAGTAGAATTGATGTCTTTATGATACTTATTAGTCTTCCAATCCATGAGCATGGAATGTTTTTTCAGTTAGGCTTTTTTTAAAAAAAAGATTTATTTATTTATTTAATTCCCCCCCCCTCCCCCGGTTGTCTGTTCTCTGTGTCTGTTTGCTGCGTCTTGTTTCTTTGTCCGCTTCTGTTGTCGTCAGTGGCACGGGAAGTGTGGGCGGCGCCATTCCTGGGCAGGCTGCACTTTCTTTCATGCTGGGCGGCTCTCCTTACGGGGCGCACTCCTTGCGCGTGGGGCTACCCTACGTGGGGGACACCCCTGCGTGGCACGGCACTCCTTGCGCACATCAGCACTGCGCATGGGCCAGCTCCACACGGGTCAAGGAGGCCCGGGGTTTGAACCGCGGACCTCCCATGTGGTAGGTGGACGCCCTAACCATTGGGCCAAGTCCATTTCCCCAGTTAGGCTTTTTTTGATTTCTCTTAATATCGAGTTGCAGTTTTCTGAATATAAGTGCTTTACATCATTGGTTAAGTTTATTCCTACTCTTTTGACACTTTTGGTTACTTTTATTGTTAGGCCTTTCTCTCCTGTCTTTTCTTTTCAGGCTCTAGCACACCCTTTAGCATTTCTTGAAAATCTGGTGTCTTGGTTAGAAATTCTCTCAGTTTCTGTTTATCTGTGAATATTCTAATTTTGCCATCATTTTTGAAAGACAGTCTTGCTGGATATACGATTCTTGGCTGAAAGTTTTTGTCTTGTAGTATCTTAAATATATCAGACCACTGTTTTCTTGCCTCCTTGGTTTCTGGTGAGAAATCAGCACAATCTTATTGGGTATCCCTTGTATGTTATGCATTCCTTTCTCTTGCTGTTCTCAGAATTCTCTCTTTGTCTTTGGCATTTGACATTCTATGAGCACGTGTCTCGGAGTTGGTCTGTTTGGATTTTTTTGGATGGGAGCACATTGTGCTTCTTGGATAGGTATATATGTATGTCCTTCCGTCGGGTTGGGAAATTTTCTACCATTATTTCTTCAAATGTTCCTTCTGCCCTTTTTCCCTTCTCTTCTTCTGCTGGGACACCCATGACACACATGTTTGCAAACCTTTTGCTGTCATTTAGTTCCCTAAGACCTTGTTCAATTTTTTCCAGTCTTTTCTTTATCTGTTTTTTTGTATGTTCACTTTCAGAGGCCATTTCTTTAAGTTCACCAGTCCTTTCTTCTGTTCCTCAAATCTGCTATTATATGATTCCAGTGTTCTTTAGATTTTATTTATTGTGCCTTTCATTTCCATAAAATCTGCTATTTTTCTATGTATGCTTTCAAGTTCTTTGTGCTCATCTAAAGTCTTATTAATATCCTTAATCTCTTTAGCCATCTCATTGACCTTATTAAGGATATTTGTTTGATCATCTATGATTAGTTTTCTCCACTCCTTTGTGTCATCTGGAGGCTTATCTTGTTCCTTTAACTGGGCCGTTTCTTGCTGTTTCTTGATGGGGAATGTAATTTTTTTGTTGGTGTCTTGGCATCTGATTTACTAGAGTATTTATTCTGGGTGCAGGTTTCTCTTTGGTTTAGGGCTTCCTGCCCTTTCTCCCTTGCTGGTTGTGCAGTAGGAGCCAAAGATGTAGTCAGTGCTATACGTTGTGGGGACTCAAGCTGCCCTCCTTGCCCCAGGGACTGATGAAGCTTCTCCCAACTTTCTCCTTTGCCAGGGGTAGGACAGAGTCGCAGCTGTGTGGAATAATCCACCTTGTGCAGGCCTAGACTGTAGTTGCCTAGGGAGACTGATGAAGCTTCACGCCTCTTTCTCCCCTGCTTGGGACAGGCATAGAGCTACAGGTATTGTCAGCAGTCTATGCAGTGCAGCTCCAAGATGACCACAGTTGCCCTGATTGACTTAAAACTATTCAGTTTGTGCAAGCCAAATGTACTTGCAGTTACACGGAGAGGTTGGTGGAGGGCCCGCCAGCCTCCTCCCTGCCAGAGTGGGGGCTGAAGCCTAGGTTAGGGCTGCAGGCTGATCTGGGTGATCCTACCGTCACAGTGATTTTTCGATCCTGGCTTCCCCTCAGGCTTGGGGCAGAGTCAAAATGTCAGCCACTGGCCTCTTTCTGACAGATTCACACCCTAGAAGTTCCTAGGGTCACACCTTAGCCACCCGAGTCCACCAACCAGTAGCCAAAATCAGTGGACAACTGACTCTTCCTTCCAATTCCAGCCACAGACTAGCTCTTGGGGCAGCTTGCACTGCCAAAGTAGGATAATCACTGGCCTCTGCGGCTTGGCCTGTAATTTCCTGGAGAGGCTGGCGCAGATCCCCCCAGCTTCCTCCCTCCTAGAGGTGGGGCTGGGTCTGAGGCTAGACCTGCAATCTGATCGGGATGGAAAGAAGCTGGTCCCCACCAGCACTGGGATTTTCAGTCTGCCCCACTTCTCCTCGTGCCAGGTGTGGAGTTAAGATGGCGGGTATCAGCCTCTTTCTGACTTGGACAGGCTCAAACTTTAGCTGTTCTTAGGGTTATACTTTAGCCCATTGAATTTACTCATCAGTAGCTAAAGTTGGTGCCCAACTGTCTCTTCCTCCCCTCTTTTGGGGAAGTGGAACTTCCAATTCCAGCCATGGAACAGCTCCTAAGGCAGCTTGTGCCTCTGGTAGAGGATGGGCACTGGCATCCATGGCATGGAGCAGATGGACAGTCTCCTTCCACTCCTTCAAGGATGTGGCAGGATGCTCTTCTGGCCTCCTGGAGCCCCCAGACAGGTGCTGCAACTAGCTCCAGAGAGCTCTGGGAGTTTACTAACTGCCCTGTAGCAGGAGCTGACTCTAGGAGCTCCTTACTCTGCCACCATCTTACTGGTTGTTTGCTCTGGTGGCTTACTTTTATGATGTGGTTTTGTGAATCTCTTTGAGAAATCCTAGGGTCTGTTTCTTCAGCCTTACCAATTCTGTGAATAATTGGTGTCCCTTAGAAGTTCTTTTTTTTTTGCTGGAGTCCATTCACTTTTCTGCAACTAAACATATTGACCAAAGCATGTGGCTTGGAAGTTGAATGGAGAAAGCAGTGCAGGGAGCAGGGAGAAAGCAGTTGTGTGAGTGGAGCTTGTATGTGAGGACTGAGGCGCTGGCAATGGAGAGAGACCATTAATGACTTTGAAATGATAGGGCTGAAAGCCTGAACTGGAGGGGTTTGAGAGGGGATGGGAGGAAGGAGAGTTGAGGCCACTCTTGAGGAGTTCTGCTGTATCAAAGGATAGAGAAATGGGTTGATAGCTGCATGGAGATATGAGCTTACGATGAAACCTGAAATTGCATGGCTTGAGGTAGGTGGTTTATTTTCCCTCATGTAAAGCTGGTTCTACCATGTCATGTAAAACTGATTTACATGATTTCTCCTCATGTAAAGCTGATTCCCTATCATTTGTCTCTGCTGTCCTTATTTGCTTGGCTTGTGTACCCAGGGCCATTTTGCTGTTGCAGCTTTTGCCATATGTTGGTTTTCCAGGGAGGAAGGGGGAACAATGGAGAACATGGTGTTTTGAATAAATCCCTTTTAAAGGTTTCTTTTCAGGAAACTTCAGCCAGTGACCCCATTAACATCTTGTTGGTGACCCCTATTGGCACAGGAAGCAAGGAAATGTTTTCTGGCCGGGTATATGGCTGTTCTGACAACAGAGGGACAACAGAGGGCATAGGCGAGATGGGTATTGGGTAAGAACCTAGTGGAGCCACTTCACAGAGATCATAATTGCAGCATGTTTGTGTGTTGATGGGAATGATCTGGTAGAATGGGGAAAATGGACACCGTGGGGTAGAGAGGAGAGAATCATTGTAGGAGTGGAGTTTGAGAGTAGAGAGGATCTTGTGTAGAAGAGGAGGCACTGGCTTTTTTTGAGGGTGACTGTTGTATCTTTTAAAAAAATTGTAGTAACACACATACATATCTAAAACAAAATTTGGCAATGTGATTTTGGAGTATACAGTTCTGTGGCATTATTTAAATTTGCTGTGTTATTCTACCATTGTCAAACTTTCATCACTCCGAACAGAAACTGTACCATTAAGCAATAACTTAAATGGTAACCTCTAATTTACTTTGTCTCTCTGAATTTGGCTATTTTAGATATTTCATATTAGTGGAGTGATAAAATATTTGTGCTTTTTTGTCTGGTTTAATGTTTTCAAGGTTCATTCATGTTTTTACATGAATCAGAACTCCATTCCTATTTATGACTGAATAGTATTCTCTTATATGTATGTACCCACAATTGTTTATATCTGTTCACCTGTTGATGGACTTGTGGGTTGTTTCTACTTTTTGGCTTTTGTGAATAATGCTGCTATGAACATTGGCATAAAGTGTCTGTTTGAGTCCTTGTTTTCAATTCTTTTTTGTACCTAGGAGTGGGGTTGCCAGGTCATATGGTAATTCTGTATTTATCTTTTTGAGGAACTGCCAGACTGTTTCCCACAGTGTCTGCAACATTTTACACCCCTACCAGCAGTGTGTGAGGGTTTTAATTTCTCCATGTCCTTGCCAATACTAACTATTTTCCTTTTATTATTATTTTTAAGGTAATAGCTATCCTAGTGGGTATGAAGTGGTATCTCATTGTGGTAGGCACAGGCTTTTTCTTTTTTCTTTTTTTTTAAGATTTATTTTATTTGATTTCTCTCCCTTCTGCCCCCCTCCCACCCCCATTGTCTGCTCTCTTGTATCCATTCACTGTCTTCTTCTGTGTCTGCTTGCATGCTCGGTGGCACCGGGAATCTGTGTTTCTTTTTGTTGTACCATCTTGCTTCGTCAACTGTCTGTGTATGCGGCACCAGTCCTGGGCAGGCTGTGCTTTCTTTGCATGGGGGCGGCTCTCCTTGCAGGGCACACTCCTTGCGTGTTGGGCTTCCCTACTTGGGGTCATCCCTGCGTGGCACGGCACTCCTTGTGCGCGGTAGCACTGCACGTGGGCCAGCTCACGACACGGGCCAGGAGGCCCTGGGTTTGAACCCTGGACCTCCTGTATGGTAGGTGGATGCTCTATCAGTTGAGCCACATCTGCTTTCTCGCACAGGCTTTTGAAAGGAGTAAGGCACAGTTGAGGGACGGCAGGTATGTGAGACAAGATGCAGGAAAGTTGGTAGATTTGATGTCTGGAGCATGAGAAAATTCTCTTCTCATTGACTCTGTTTTCTCTAAAATAAGCAAAGTCATCAGGAGTTGGGAAGAGAGGAAGGCAGTGTTAGAAGTTAGAGGAAAGAGAAGTTATTACTTGAAGGGCAGATCAGCTGAGATCATCTGAGACTTCTCTTCATACATTGAAAGTGTATCAGGGAAGTGGACTTGGCTCAACGGATAGTGTGTTTGCCTACCACATGGGAGGTCCGTGGTTCAAACCCCGGGCCTCCTTGACCCATGTGGAGTTGGCCCATGCGCAGTGCTGATGCACGCAAGGAGTGCTGTGCCATGCAGGGGTGTCCCCCGCAGAGGGGAGCCCCACGCACAAGGAGTGTGCCCCATAAGGAGAGCCGCCTAGCACGAAAGAAAGTCCAGCCTGCCCAGGAGTAGTTCCGTACACACGGAGAGCTGATGTAGCAAGATGACGCAACAAAAAGAAACACAGATTCCCGGGCCACTGACAAGAATAGAAGTGAACACAGAAGAACACACAGTGAATGGACACAGAGAGCAGACAACTGGGGACGGGGAGGGGAGAGAGAGAAATTAAAAAAATAAATCTTAAAAAAATAAAAGTATCAGTCAGCATGATTTGTGTCTGCTTCAGGAGCTTAGGTACGTGTAGAATGGGTGGAGAGTTGGATGTGGCCAGAATTAGGGTGGTAGAGAGAGTGAGCTGGAAAGATAGGAGGTGATGGCTATGGGATAGGGTGCATGGAAAAGATTTTGGAGGTGATTCAGTTTTAACAAAGGTCTAAGCAGTGTTGTCCAATAGAAATATAATACAAGCCCCATGTCTAATTATAATTTCTAGTAGCAACATTAAAAAAGGAAAAAAAAAACAGGCAAAGTTAATTTTAATAATATATCTATTTTAATCCCGTGTATATAGTGTTATTTCAACATGTAACTGATACAAAAATTATCTGCAAGATAATTTGCATTCTTTTTTTTTTTTCTATTAAGTCTTCAGAATCTGGTGAGTTATTTTACACTTAGAGTACATCTCGGTTCAGACTAGCCCTTTTCTGGGCTTAGTAGCCCCGTGTGGTGATGGTTTCTCCACTGGACATTGCTCGGTTGGGGAGTAACTGGGGCCCTGTGGGTGGGTGGCAGATGGCAGGTGAGGCTGTATGAGGTGAGGTGACCCAGGGACTGCACAAGGACGTCCTTGTCATACAGTGAATGGTAGGGGGGAGCTGGGAGGTGTGGTGTGGCCTGGATTCTTTGGTGATTCTTTTGGAATTTCCTTGATTCATTCACCAGGGCCTCCCCCTTCAAACAAGCTCCAAAAGAGATCCTCTCTGTTCTTTAGTTTTGGAATTTCTTACAAGGTATTCCTTGAGTTGTTTCTTGGTCACTCTGGTTTTTGGTTTTCTACTCATCTGTCTTCTAAATTATGTACATTCTTTTCCCTTCAGCATGTTCTGTATTCCTTTTTATTTAAAGATTTATTTTTAATTAATTAATTCCCTCCTGTGGTTTACTTGCTGTCTGCTCTCTGTGTCCATTCTCTGCACGTTCTTCTGTGTCTGCTTATCTCCCTTTGTTGCATCATCTTGCTGTGTCAGCTCTCCGTGGGTGGGGTCTGCTAGCTCTCTGAGGGCACGGGCCTTTAGATCTCGGTGAGTGTGGATGAGCCTGCCTTCACAAGGAGGCCCTGGGACATGAACCCAGGGCCTCCCATATGGTAGACAGGAGCCCAGTTGATTGATCCACAGCCACTTCTCATGTATTTCATTTTTAAAATAGGAAGGCCTGGATTTCTTCTAAATCGTGGGCCCGTTAGCTTCTTTTAAATGACAGGAGATGGAGAGAGAGTTTAAGACAACCAGAAAACAAGGATCCAGACACTTTGGAAGTTACAGCAGTTATAGGTCTGGATGGTTTGCTCATCACTCGTTTTTGTGATTTTAGATTACATTTTTTGGTGGAATTAAATTGAGAAATCAAAAAGCACTTGAAGCAACTGAGTATTTTTTTTTAATTGGCAGGCTTTAGGATCTTTATTTTTGCTTAGTATTCTTATGATCAAATGGAAATGTGTATTTTAAACCCAGCTATGTTTATTGTGGTGATTTCTCCTTTAATAATATTAATAATTGATGATCCCAGATTCCACTAAGAATATTTTTAAAAAGATCATAGATTTTTTATGAGACTTTCAGTTTTTTTTTAAAGATTTGTTTTTTATTTATTTCTCTCCCCCCCATTATCTGGTCTCTCTGTCCATTTGCTGTGTGTTTTGTGTCAGCTTGCATTCTTGTCAGTGGCACTGGGAATATGTGTCTCTTTTTGTGGCATCATCTTGCTGCATCAGCTCTCCATGTGTGCGGCGCCACTCCTGGGCAGGCTGCACTTTTTTTTTGCCCAGGGCAGCTCTCCTTATGAGGCGCACTCCTTGCGTGTGGGGCTCCCCTATGTGGGGGACACCCCTGTGTGGCACGGCACTCCTTGCGCACATCAGCATTGCACATGGGCCAGCTTACCACATGGGTCAGGAGGCCCTGGGTTTGAATCCTGGACCTCCCATGTGGTAGGCGGACGCTCTATCAGTTGAGCCAATTCCACTTCCCAAGACTTAAAAATAATACATGTTCATTATAGAAAATTGAACACTATGGAAAAGCAGAAAAAAATAAAGCAGGAACATTGTTCTAACACCTGAAGACTATCACTGATCATGTTTTGGTTTGTTTCCTTCTATTCTTTTTTATTTTTAAAGATTTATTTTATTTGTTTATTTTTCCTTACCCCCTTGCTGTGTCTGTTCATTGTGTGCTTGTCTTCCTTTTATTTTTGGAGGCACAGGAACTGAACTGGGATCTCCCATGTGGGAGGGAGGCACTTAATCGTGTGAGCCACCTTCACTCCCTGATTTATTTTATCTCTCATTATGTTTTCCTCCTTGTCTCTCTTGTTGTGTCAGTTTACTGTGCCCGCCGTCATGTCAGCTTGCTGTCCTACTTGTCTTTAGGAGGAACTAGGAACTGAACCCGGGACCTCCCATGTGGTATGTGGGAGCTCAGTTGTTTGAGCCACATCTGCTTCCTGTTATTCTTTTTTTCTATGAGGTGTTTTTTGTTGTTGATGTTTTAATTATGGTATGTATATAATTTTGTTTCTTATCTTTTTCACTTAATATTTTAACCCTGCCATTTTTCTATGCTGTTATAAAGTCAAACTAATATTTTTATAATTTGATACCCAATGACTTATTTAACTGTTGCTGTATTATTGAACGTTTAGGTAATTTTTACTTGATAAAGTTTTTTTTATTCTTTTTTTCCCCTGATTATAAAAGTAATGTGGGAAGTGGCTGTGGCTCAATCACCTCGGCTCCTGTCTACCATATGGGAGGCCCTGGGTTCGCATCCCGGGGCTTCCTTGTGAAGGCAGGCTCGCCCGTACACTGCGGGGAGCTGCCGGCCCTCAAGCACCGCAGATAGCCACCTCAACAAGGTGACGCAACAAAAAGGGAGACAAGCAAAAACACAGAAGAACGTGCAGTGAATGAACAGAGAGAGCAGACAGCAAGCAAGCTGCAAGGGGGGAGGAAATAAATAAAATACAGACACAGAAGAATGCACAGTGAATGGACACAAAAAGCAGACAGCAAGCAAAAAAAGCAGCAAGGGTGGGGGATAAAAATGTATGCTTAGTATAGAAAATAGAAAAAGGGAGAAAAGCAGAAAGAATTAAAATATACCAGTATTTCCACCAATAAAAGCAGGTGTTTTGGTGTATACCTTCTGGTTATTGTCCTATGAATAAATCTATATTTACATATAACTTTTAAAAATCATTTTTGGGACCATACATTATATTATTAGCATTTTTCTATGTAATCTGGCTTCATAGCCATTATTTTTAATGTCTATGCAGAATTCCACCCTTTTTTTTTTTTTAAATTTCTCTCCTCTTCCCCCCCCCCAGTTGTCTGCTCTCTGTGTCCTTTTGTAAGTGTTCCTTTGTGACCGCTTCTATCTTTGTCAGCAGCACCAGGAATCTGTGTCTTTTTGTTGCGTCATCTTGCTGCGTCACCTCTCCGTGTGTGCGGGCCATTCTTGGGCAGGCTGCACTTTCTTTCACGCTGGGCGGCTTTCCTTATGGGGCTCACTCCTTGCACGTGGGGCTTCCCTACGCGGGGGACACCCCTATGTGGCACGGCACTTCTTGCGCGGGCCAGCTCCACAGAGGTCAAGGAGGCCCAGGGTTTGAACTGCGGACCTTCCATGTGGTAGGCGGGTGCCCTATCCATTGGGCCAAGTCCGCTTCCCAGTTATATACCATTTCTTACCCATTTCCCAATTGTATATTTAAGTGTTTTTTAGTAGATCAAAGACTTTAAGAACTTTATTTTTTAGAATGAGCACTGTTTAGTTTCCTTGGCTGTTTAAGCAAATACCAATATGATGGGTTGGCTTAAACAATGGGAATTTAATGGTTCATGGTTTTGAGTCCAGAAAAAGTCCAAACCAGGTAATCAACAAGTGAAACTTTCTCACTGAAGACTGGTGTTCTGGGGCTGGCTGCCAGTGATCTTTGGTTCTGGGCTCCTCTTGTCACAGGGCGGTGCACATGGCAGCCTCTCCTTTCTCTTCCAGGTTCCACGGACCTTCAGCTTCTTGCTTCCTGTAGCTTTTTCTCTTTGTCTGAGTTTCATTCTGCTTATAAAGAACTCCAGTAATAGGATTAAGACGCATCCTGTGGGAGGGGAAGGGGTGGGGTATTTGGGAATCCTTACACTTTTTTTTTTTTAAGGGGGTCCTAGGGATCGAACCTGGGACCTTGTACATGAGAAACAGGTGTTCAACCACTGAGCTGCACCTGCTTCCCAGGAATCCTTATGTGTGTGTATGTGTGTGTGTGTATATACATATTTTTAAAAAATCAAAATTTTTGGTACATATTAATAAAGCAATACAGTTCATCCAAAGTGTACAATCAATGATATTTGGTATAATCACATATTTGTGCATTCATATATTTTTGATATAATTTTCTGTAATCTAAAACTTCTTTAAAATTTATTATATTAAAAAAAAGACCCATCCTGATGGAGTTGAGTTACATCTTAACTGAAGTCACCTCATCAAAAGGTCCTACTTGCCATGGGTTCACACCCACAGGAATGGATCAAGTTTAAGAACATATTTTTCTAGGGTACACAGCTCCAGACCACCCTAAATACTGTGTGTTTTTATAGGTTCGTCTTACCCATGAAATTAAACACAAGAATATTGTAACTTTTCATGAATGGTATGAAACCAGCAATCATCTCTGGCTAGTAGTGGAACTCTGCACAGGTAAGACTATGAAAAATTCTGTGAATGTAGTCACCTTAGGTACTTTTGGAAAAAACATATGGTGTAGATTTTATTTTCCCTTTATCTTCTATTGCAAATGTAATGCAGTGTTGATATTATTTATACAATAACTTTAAAATCTATTGCTTGTTAAGTATTAGAGCAAAGAGCAAAGATGTTGGGTAAGAGGAAGACTTATGTAAAACTCAATTTGGGGTTAACTTTACTTTGGTATAAAAGATTGCCAAATCAGCCACATAAAACTTTAGAAATAGTTTTCAGTGATGAAAATTTTATCAGTTTTTCAAAAAAATAAAAAGCAAATATCTTAGGTCAGTTAGCCATTAATTATTTAATTAATTTACAACATGATAATCTTTTGTTTTTATGAAGAGGATACTTGCTCTTCATAAAACTTAAGCAATGTGGAAAAGTGTAAAGATGAGCCAATAAATGCCACCACCCAGCAGTGGGAAGAGAGAACATGATACAGCTCTCATTGTATACAACTTTCTACCTACAAGGAGAAAGATAAATAGGTATGTGACTAACTACATTATCTGTGCTTTTAGCGTCAGCGTCTGAAGAGCCTCACAGCAGATGGATGTGCCAAGTACCACCATTAGTGTTCTGTTTACATATCAAAAAATAATAAAGGGTCATTTAGTATTAAAATATGTTATAATTATTACTAGCCTTATGAATCTTATCTGTTGCATTGACACTTAAAGTTTATAAACTTAATCATAAGAGGATGCTGTTTGAATTAATAACTTATTTGTATTTTTTTTTTCCAAATCAGTACGAGGGGATTGTGGTTGAATTATTTCCATAGATGTGCACTGGTGAGGTGATCAGGGGACAGTCCCCTATTACTTTTTGCCTCAGCTGTTGTTCTGACCAGTGTAACATCCTAACTGTAAATTGCACCTATGATTGGATTGGCTTCTCACCCATCAAAATGAAATCCAAAATACCTGTAATCTTTTTTTAAAAAAATCTTACTAATTATTTTTTTTCTTTTTCTTTTAATCTTACTAATTAACCTGTAATCTTTATCACAGCAATTTTGATTGCATTTTCAGATTCCAAGGAGACTTCACTTTCTCTGAACTTGGCTCCAGTTGTAACCTTGGCCCTTTAAAAGAAGGTTTTTTTCCTGGCCCTTAGAGGGTAGAGATGTGACTGGGACCTTGGGAAGATAAAGAAATGGAACTCAGTATGATTTCCTTTGGCCTTTTATCTCACCAGTATTGTACACTAATGTGATTTGCTAACTGTTAAGGAAAGACAGATGTCTTTTTTGCTAGGCAGTACTTTATAGATTGTGACTTAACTTTGTTCATGAGTAAACGTGAGCTATGCTTTGCATATACTTTGCGATTTAAGTGCACAGTTTTGGGTTAGTACTTAATAGTAATTTTTGTAGCTATTCATTTCCCTAGGCCATCTGGAGTGGGAAATCCTGGCACCCGAGTGGTTGTGCTTTCATTCCACGTGCTCATTTATGTACCACTCTTCCAGTCAGAGCAGCGCTGTTCAGGAGCTGGAGCTGGCTCCGGGGCATGGGCACAAACTTCGGTGACGGTGCTTGGTCTATTCTGTTCATTCACACGTGTTTCCCCTGCCTGACAGTTAGAGCTTGCTGTCTTAGTTATTTTTTAATGCTTGGAATCTCCCAGCATACCTCTTAGAGGCATGCCATAATATTGGTGGGTTGAAATGGTTTATTTATTTTAATCAACTTATTACAGGTGGTTCCTTAGAAATGGTTATTGCTCAAGATGAAAACCTTCCAGAAGATGTTGTGAGAGAATTTGGGATTGACCTGATTACTGGATTACATCATCTTCATAAACTTGGAATTCTCTTTTGTGATATTTCTCCTGGGAAGGTAGATAATGAACATTTTGATTTTCTAACTCCTTGTGCCTCAATTTATAGTGCTTTCTCAAAAGAGTTTTTGTTGTTGACAAAATTTTGGTGTAGAATGTCTTCAAATTTAAATTAACTTTTTTCTTGGTGGAGTGCGTATAGGTCTGTGGTTGAGTGCCTGGTTCACATGTATGAGATCCTGAGTTCGATGCCTGGTAACCCCTAAAAAACAAACAAATTAAATAACTTTTTTTGGATTAAAGGAAATATATTACTGTTTTTTAGCTACTTATTTTTTTAAATGATCAAATAGGTCATAGTTTTTATTAATAATTGAAACTGTTAAATAATGAAAATACTTATAATTGATAGGAAGTAAGTTTCATCATTTTTGCAATGCTGATATGCCACCAAACCATTTTCTCACGCTACAGGGGGTTTTAGTGTATAGTTCCTCCAAGTAGGGTGCACCCCTGTGCTCTTCACCATGCGAGGGTGAGCATCAGGATCGCTTGAGAATGGTTTCAAGGTGCGTGTTTGTCTCCCTTAGATAAGAGTCGTTGAGATTCTCTGAGTCCCCACAGCGACTCTGAAGTGCCCTGCCTGGCACAGTGGTGTCTAAGTGTAGTCCACAGACCTTTCAAGGTTCCGTGACGTTCAACTAGTTTTATAATAGTTCTGAGATGTTATTTGTCTTTTTCACTGTGTTGACAAAATGCTTCATCATTGTGAGGGTCTCCGTAACTCAGTGAGCTATGAGGCACCCACTTACCGAGGTTTTTCACCTTTCGCGTTTGCTTCAAATGCTGAACGACCGACCGTAGAATGCAACTGCATCAGGCAGTGGATTCCCATGGGAAAAGTTGGACTTAGCATCTGACCCCTGGGCGTTGGCCCCTTTCCAACTGCTCCCGCTTTCCCCTCTTCACCTCTCCCCACTGTGCCTTTCCACCTCAACCTCATTTCTGCCTTTAACTATTGATTTAAGTAGTTTTTAGAATGTGAAGAACTTCCCAATCTTCCAGAGTTCCTTGAGTAATGACTTATTGTTGCTATGTATTGTGAATGATGAGTCCAATAGACTTATAAAATAAGTGTATCTCAGCTCTTAACGCACAGTACACAATAAACTATGAACCATTATATTAGTTTGGTAATGGCAATTTTTGACTGTATATGTATGATTCCTGATACTATGAATCAGGTATTTTCTGTTTTGGTAAAATTATCCATAACTAAATGTGCTTCAGTGTAGCATTCATGAAACCTGCTTAGTTTCTGAGTCACAGTCAGCCCTGACACTTAGAAGCTGTGTGACCCTGGACGAGTTATCTTACCTCTCTGTGCCTTAGTTTTCTTGTCTATGAAATAAGATAGATATTTTCAAGTTTTAAGTACTATATTTAGGTTAAGCTTCTAAGACACTTTCTGGTAGGTAGTATGTCCTCAATACATGGCGTCTATTATTTTTGTAAGTACATACTCGTAGGAGTTGTTCATATTACTGGTCTGAATTTTTAAGTTCTTTTCCTATGTTAATGCGTGCACAGTGGAATGAAAAGTAGAATTTACTTGTTTGATTTTCTATTTATAGGCCATCTGTGTGAGAGCTTTAAACCTAAAAAATACTCCATAAAACCTTGATGTAATGAAAAGAAGTTCTTGTTTAGAATATTCATATACTTAAAGTATACTTTAATACTTAATGAAATAGCAATTCCCTATTTGGTTCTCCTCGAAAAGTTATAAATGGACCGTGTAGTTTCAGATTGATTTTATCCTAGATTTAGACTGTTACAGGAAAGAAAGATGTCTCTTTGTCACTTTTGCTTTTTGTTGCTTATTCTCCATCTCATTCGAGCAGGATTTGGCAAACTTTTTCTCTAAAGGGCCATTTAGCAAATATTTGAGGCTTTGTGGGCATCTGTTACAACCGGTCACCTCTGTCATTGTAGTGCTGAACCCTGCATTAGAGTTGTTTAAGGTGCTTTAAAGGCAGCTGCTTATAACCTAAGAAATTCAGGCTAGTTCGTAATGTAACCAATAGAAAAGGGGTCAGCAAAGTTCAGAAGGGATGCCGGTTTCTATAAAGTTTTTTGGAACACGGCCATACCCATCTGTTCATGTATTGTCAGTGTTTGCTGTTGCACAACAGAAGAGTTGAGTGGTGGAGACAACCTCATGGCCTGCAATGACTAACATATTTACTGTGTCTGGGCCTTTATAGAAAGGTATGCTGAGCCCCGTGAATGATTCTCAAAATGTTTCTGCTCCGGCATCCTCAGCATTACTTGGCTCCCCTTAGATATGCAAGTTTTGGGTTCCTCCCCAGACCTATGGAATCAGAAGCTCTGGACGGAGGGAACAGTAGTTTGTGCTTTCACAAGTCCTCCATGGGATCCTGGTGCTCAAAAAAGTTTAAAAGTTTAATTGACATCTTCAGTAAGCATTCGTGACTAGAAGTTGAGGGTAAGCTCTAAATTGCTTTTAAAAATAAAATAGCCACCTGACCCATTGCCTCTGTCCAGAAATATGTTCAATGACTCAGGAGGAAAAGATAAAAGTAGTAGACGAATGTGTTTCCTGGTATGATTTCAACAGTAATTAGATAGTTTCTAGTCACAAATTATGTTAGCAGAACTGAGCCCTTATCACATACCAGTCACTATTGTAAGCCTCTTTTTCACTTCAATGCTTACAACAGCCTGAAGAGTAAGTATTATTTTTCCCATTTTATAGGTGAAGGGACTGAGTTTCTGAAAGGTTAAATAAATTCTCCAGGGTCAGATAGCCTGAGGCCCACCATACTTCACTATACTTCAAAACCCTGTATTACATTTCCTTAATCAAACAATGCCTTAGGGCGGGTGGGTTTGCATACTCTCTGCTGTCACTGAGCGTTGGCAAGTATAGATTTTTCTATATAGATTATTCTCTATCTTTCCCCAAAGCCTGAGGTTCTCCTCTGATTATATGATGTGTTAATTAGATACATTTGAGAATGGACAATTTAATTTTTTATTCTAGTGTTTAAAAAATGTTGGATTTATTTTTCTCTAGCTTTCAAAATATATTGTTAAGTATTTAATTATCTGAGTTATGGTGAAGCAGTTAAGCCAATGCTAAAAGTTCTTTAGTATTATTTTAAGATGCACTGATGGAAATGCAAATTGTTTCTATACACATTTGCTTTTTAATCTTCATAGATACTTTTGGAAGGGCCTGGCACATTGAAGTTTAGCAATTTTTGCTTGGCAAAAGTGGAAGGTGAAAATTTGGAAGAGTTCCTTGCTTTAGTGGCAGCAGAAGAAGGAGGAGGTGATAGCGGGGAAAGTATACTGAAGAAAAACATGAAAAGTCGAGTCAAAGGTATGTAGACTTGGAGAGTTTAGAGGTAATTTCTCTAGTTGTGGGTCACCCAAGTCACATATTTGGAGATAATGCTGTCTTTTGTTTTGCGAGTCAAATAACTATTGAACATAATAATGATCAAGAAAAGTTTGAATATAGGGATGGCTTTTTCCATGGCCAGAATTTTCTCTGTGGATCAAATACTGTGTGATGCGTGGGGAACCTCTCACATACCCTGTATCCTGACCTTAGCTCATTAGAATTAAGGCCAAGGTTTTTGTCCACTTGGGAGTCGTGCCTAGTATACACTAATGGCTCCATAAAAATATGTTCAACATTGTTGAGTAGCTGATATTCTGCAATTAAGGCGCATTTCTGGGAGTACATTCTTGGCAGGGTGTTTTGACAGTAGGATGGGATATGGGGTGTTGGAATTGCTGTACTTGAGGGGATGGTCTGAAGTGATATTTCTTATATTGGGCGTTTTGGGGGAAGGGGTAGAGAGCTTTACTCCTCAAGTTCCCTATGAGAATACTTTTGGTTTTGGGCCACTGAAGTCCTGTGATAGTTGCCATGCCATTGGCTAAGTTGGGTGGCAGCTGAAGGAAAAAGGCACTACAAGAGGGTGTGGGCCTCCTTGAGCTTGGCAGTTGTGGCCCAGGGATGAGAGGGCTGATGGTAAAGGATGGGAGCAGAGGCTAATAAGACCAAAGGAAAGTGAACTTGGAGGACCGGCCTTGTGTGTGGCCAAGAAGAAGGCTTTTAGGGTCCCAAATACCTTCATGAGCAGCATTTTATGAAAATGACTACTATGGACTGTTAGTAGAATATTAAGTCTAAATTATTATTTATGATTTTATTTATTGAAAAAAAAAGGAAGTTTGTACATTTTATGAATGCTTATTTGAAACATTCCCCTCCAGTAGGGGGATGAGGGAGAAATAGGTTGGAGGTTCTTGCAGCAGTGCTCAGTTACTTCTGAGCCTTTCTCTATAAGAAGAGTCTCCATGATGGGGCAAGCGAGCGTCTTTGAGCAAGGTTGGAGGATTCCCTCGTAGCCCCACTGGCTACAGAAACAGTCCTGATCCTCGGGGGATCACCCGGGTCACAGGCAGCTCCCTCACATCCATGTGGTACAAAGATAAAATAAAACCACTGCTCTTTCTCTAGAGCCAGAGAGGATTTCATGCCATTTTGAGAATTTACAGTCTAAGTGCGGCATGAGCAAGGCACATGACATAGTTGAGCACCCTCTTTTTTTCTTTTTTAAAGATTTACTTTATTTCTCTCCACCCCCCTGCTTCCTGTACCTGCCATGTCTTTTCATCTTCCCTGCATGTCTATTCATCTTCCCTGCCTCTCCAGGAGGCACCGGGAGCTGAACCCGGGACCTCCGATATGGAAGGAAGGCGCCCAATCACCTGAGCCACCTCCTCTCCCTGCCCTGCCGTATCTACCACCATGCCTTTCCTCCCTGTGTCTCTTGCTGCGCCATCCTGTTGCATCAGCTCGCTGCGCCTGTCCACTGTGACTGCTTGCCACCTTCTCTAAGAGACACCAGGATCCAAACCAGCAACCTCCCATGTGGCAGGTGGGAGCCTGGTCACCTGAACCACATCCGCTTCTCAGCCCCTGCCTTTTGACCTATGCAAGTGCCTGGGTGTTTTGGTGGGGTTGTTGCTTGGTCTACAGTAGTAGTCTGTAGCCATGTCAAATCTGTTGACAGTGATGCTTACCTGAGATACTGATTAATTAAAAGACAAAAGAAAGGTTGGGCTGAATCAATTGCAAATCTTTTGCAAAGAGCAATATATTTCTAATCAAGACATTTGGATTCTAATCCTGGCTTTGTTTCTAATTGTGTAAGTTTGAGGCTAATGTCACTAACTTCTAGGAGTCTTAATTTTTTTGTATGTGAAGTTAGAGGGTTGGACCGCACCAGGGCTCCCAAACTACAGGGACAGGCGAGTCATATAAATGAATGAAGTGGCTCAGTTTGACAAGAGGGAGTTGATAGGGGTCATGTCATACTGGGCTCATTTCTTTTTTTTTTTTTTTTAATTTTTTAATTATTTATTTTTTTAAAGTTACATTAAAAAAATATGAGGTCCCATTCAACCCCCCTGCCCCCACCCCCCACCCCCCTAACAGCAACACCCTCTCCCATCATCATGACACATCCACTGCACCTGGCAAGTACATCTCTGGACATCGCTGCACCCCATAGTCAACGGTCCACTTCATAGCCCACACTCTCCCATGTTCCATCCAGTGGGCCCTGGGGGGATCTACAATGTCCCGTAATTGTCTGGGCTCATTTCTGACCCAGTGTTGTTGATTGACAGAAGATGGAAATCTGGACTATTTTATGAAACAAGTTTCAGTAATAATATAATTTTTGTGTATGTTGTCTTTCCTTGTTAGATTGTGACCGTAGGGACTTTATGTTCATTTCTCCATTAGTGCATTTATTTGTTAATTTAACAATTCGTATTCAACAAAAATTTAGGCTTCCAAGGTGCTGGGAATTTGTATGTGAACAAATGGGCAAAAATCCCTGACCTCATGGAACTTATATTTATGGTGGGGGAAGACAGATGGGCATTCATATTCAGCAGATATTATCATGCACCTAGTAAGTGTTGGGCAGGGTCCCTGGATATCCTGTGGGTCTTATTTGTCTGTTTCTTCAGCATCTAGCAACGTGCAGGCAGATGGGCCCTCCATAAGTGTTTGTTGAACGAGTGGATGGATGTATGGAATGTGATAGCGTAGCAGAAAAGGTACATGGGAGAACTTTAAAACCCTGCATCAGGGCCTGTGAAGATCCTTACTGCACTGGAACTTGTTTTCTAAGTGATTGATCGGTGGTTACGTACTTCACTGCAAAGGTGGAGGTTTTTAGGTGGAGTGGAAAGAATCCTGCCAGACAAGGTCCTGCCTTGGGTTTAGGTGGGTGCTATGCAACTGCTTAGCTGTGTGATTTGGGGGAAGTTATGGTACCCCTCTGAGTTTCACTTGTTCTCATAAAAAAATAAGACAGTTCTTGCTCTAAAATAAGATATTTCTATGTTATATCAACTTTTCAGGATGTTTATGTGGCTCACAGTAGTGCTGTTCATTAAATCTTTCCTCCTCTTCTGGATGCATAGTAGGATTGTGTCTTTTCCCTGGCTAAAGCTAATGAAGTTAAGCAGTAGTGATGTGAGTCACTTTGAGGTGGGAGTTTTAAGAGCCATTTTGCAATTTGCAATGTTCTTTTCCCCTACCTTGGTAATTGAGGAAGTACGTGTTGAGATGGAGCCTCTATTAGCCTGCATCTTTGAGTGACCTTGAGGAGTGGAGTCCATTGGCTGACCTGTGGTGGACATGAAGTTGAGGAATAAATAAATCTTTGTTGTTAAGCCAGTGTATTTTTGGGGTTGTTACAGCAATGTGACCCAACCTATCCTAACCTAATTGAGGTTCTTTTCTTTTAACTATAAATTGTTAATTTAAAAGAATATGCCTAAATGTGCCACACATCTCATTTATGTGGATTTATAAATCTGTTTATATTGATATGTATCCTTTGCAAAGTATAACCCTAAAATGAGAAAATGTTTAAATATGTATGAAGTTTTAATCACATGTATGTTTTGCCTCCATTGTTTTATGTTGGGAATGAAACAAATGCTTAACAAAGTTGTTTTTCATACTTTATTTTTAGGATCTCCTGTATATGCAGCACCAGAAATTGTGAGAGGTTCTGACTTCTCCATCACCAGTGATCTCTGGTCTTTGGGCTGTCTGCTTTATGAAATGTTTTCAGGTGACTAATTTCTGTTCAGTTTAAAGTAAGTTTAAAGTAAGGGCTAGACTTGAAAAAAAGGTTGAGTCTGTAATTTGCAAATATTTTACCTATACGATGTCAAAAAGCTGGTTTTATTAAATTTTTATACACTGATTTTTAGCTGAATTGTCCGGTGTCTGGCCATATGTGCAGGTTCCTAGGAACTTTTTGACATATAGATGCTTTTCACGATCATAGTCTCTAATGTTGAAATATGTCTAACTTGAAAACTGTGGTCATTAGTGGAAATTCTTGTAAAGGTACCTTGTGATTGTGCATCATACAGATATACTGAGTGGTCATGCAACCCTGAGATCATGGTAGTGGGGCCCATATGTGAAATTTTTTTTAAAGATTTATTTATTTATGTATTTCTGTCCCCCCCCCCCCCCCGATTGTCTGCTCTCTGTGTCCATTTGCTGTATGTTCTTCTGTGTCTGCTTGTATTCTCATTAGGCAGCTTTGGAAACTGATCCTGGGACCTTCCAGAGTGGAAGAGAGGCAATCATTCTCTTGCACCACCTCAGTTCCGTGATCTGCCGCATCTCTTATTATCTGTCTTCTGTGTCTCTTTTAGTTGCATCATCTTGCTGTGCCAGATCTCTTTGTGGCCCAGCACTCCTGTGTGGGCCAGCATTCCACATGGGCCAGCTCATCACATGGGCCAGCTTGCCTTCTCCAGGAGGCCCTGGGTATTGAACCCTGGACCTCCTATATGATAGACGGGAGCCCAATTGCTTGAGCCACATCCGCTTCCCCTATATGTGAATTTGTGTATTTATTGATAAATTTTAAATTAGAAAAAGATAAAAATATATAGACAGTGTGTCTGATACACACTGGCACTCAAAAATTAGTTATTACTCTATGTCTTTCTATAAATTGCATAATTCTGAAAGATCTATAGTTGAGATTATTTTAGAATTATTGGAGAGGATAAATTGCTTCTTAACTTTTTAAGTTTTCTTGTGATTCAAGGAAAACCTCCATTCTTCTCAGAAAGTTTTTCGGAATTAATTGAACAGATTTTGTATCAGGATCCTTTGCCACCTATTCCAAAAGGTAAGATTTCTTGTGATAAATGCACTTAATTTACATTTTACACTAGTCTAGAACATACCTTTATTCAGAGTCTGTGTTGATTCAAAACCTCAGAAAGTTTTATTTTATAAATGATCCCAACTTGGTATTTTTAGAAATACTAGCAGTCCCTTTGCTGTTTTTTTTAAAGATACAGGAATGGAAACAAAATACTACTAAGTTTCCCTCATTTAAAAACAAATTATTTTGTGTTCCTATAGCACAAGAAGTTTGATTTAAAAGATTTAAAAAACTGAAATCCTTACATACCATGCTTTTTGTAGGTATTATTTAATGTTATTTGTACTTAGGAGTTGTGTGGTTATTTCTGTCTAGTGTTTGAATAGATACAAATTGGGCTTTTCTCAGCCCTTATCTTAATGAGTCAGAATACTACCCAGGCAAGTTTTTCAAGTCTTTTAAACTAGGTATATAGTTGTATTAGTCAGCCAAAGGCATGCTAATGCAAAGGACCAGAACTCTGTTGGCTTTTTAAAAATTAAATTAAATTAAATTTAAATTTTTTAAAAAGATACTTAGATTATATAAATGCCACATAAAATATATAGGGGATTCCCATATGCCCACTTTCCACATCTCTCACATTTTCCCACATTAATAACATCCTTTATTAGTGAGGTATATCCATTGCAATTGGTGAACATATTTTGAAGCATTGCCACTAAGTATGGATTAAACTTTACATTGTAGTTTACACTCTCTCCCTCCCAATTTTGTAGGTTATGGCTCTCTCATTGCAGTGTCATTCAGGACAATTCCCAAGTCCCAAAAATGCCCCTGTATTACACCTGTTTTTCCCTCTCTCTGCCCTCAGTCCCTCCAGTGGCCACTGCCACCACATCACTGATACAATTTCTTCCATTGGTAGAATCACAATAAGTCTATAGTAGAATACCAGTAAGTCTACTTTAGTCCATAGTTCATTCCCCAAGTCTGAGGATTCTGGGATGGTGATGTCTGTCCACTCCACCTCTGTTTGAGAGGGGGCTTTGATCCCATAGGACTGGTGAATGGGACTCTCTTGCTTGCAGTTGAAGACTCTTTTGGTTCCTTGGTATGGTAGTTGTCCATTATCACTTCCTTGTTAGTTGTCCTGGGTGAGATCAATAAACTGGAGAGTAGGTATTACAACTCTGTTGAGATTTGGGGCCCAGCTGGCACATGGGCAGCCCAAAGACTTAAGTCTCTTGGATGTACACCTACCAACTCTAGTACTAATTATAAGTTGCAGTAGAAGGGCAGAAGAGCCATGTGTAGGGAAACCACAACTGAGTCCAACTCTGTCACACACTGGGGAGCATAAATTCCAAAGTAGGGCCCGCTGGCAGGGCACCAAACTCCTGAGCTATCTGCCCTGACTACAGTGTCTGGATGTCTCAAGAGCCCTCAGGAGCCCTATTATTTGAGGTAGTATCTTCTTTGGCAGTCAGTGAGATTCTGCTGAGATATGCATGAATGTAACCTCTGGAATGACCTCTGGACTCACTTTGAAATCTTTTAGCCATGTAAACTCATTTGTCTTTACCTTTTCCCCCTTTTGGTCAGTCTTTTTCCAATTGTTTTGCTGGTTTCTGCTGGCTTTTATAAAGGGTTTTTATTTGGGGAAGAAGATTACAGTCACAAGACCCTAAAAAGTCCAACTCAAGGTACCCTGAGAGGTTCTTTTTTCACCCAAAGTCTGTTACCATGTATTGATGCTCAATAGTGGGTGATGTCTTCAAGGGTTCAGCCTTCCATCTCCCTCTTAAATCTCCATGTTCTAGCTTTTTCTGATCTTAGCTGTAGGCTGACGTAAGGCTTGTGTCTCTCCCCTGGGCTCGTTTCTTTCTGGGCTCAGGTACTCTGTTCTCTTCACAAGGCAACTGGAGACTATCAGGCTCATCTTTCTTCCTGGGGCCTTTGCCATGTCTAATGAACTATCTCTCTTCCTCTTTGTTCTTCTCTGTGTATCTACTTCTCTATGTTCTTGATTGAACATCTGTTTATATAGCCTACTAAGGGGGGCAAGGACTCAACCCTGAATGCCATAATGATGAAGTTGAATCAAAACCCTAATCTTAACATAATTTAATCAGGCATCTCAGCTGAATCTAATACAGTCAAAGGGTTATCATGCCCAGAGGAGCAGACCAGTTTACAATCATAATCAAATATTTCCCTTTTGGAATTCATAAATAGTATCAAACTGCCACAATAGTTGTAGAATTTTTGTAGTATTGAAATTCTGATCATACGAATTGTGGTTAATATTACATTTAATCTGCCATTAACAATATCCTTAGAGAAAGAAAACTCAAGAAGGCAAACATAACAAAACATTTCTCTGTACGCCAGGAAAAAAGTAGATCTTAAAAACTCAAATGAGAATGGGATTCTTAAAAAAATTGATGTCGTGAGTTTTTAAAAGAAAAAAAAAATCACAATTACTGGAAGATATAGGAACATAAGATATGTTCAATAGTTCCAGAATTATCCTAGGTAAAAAAACAAAACTCTTGGTAATTTGAAAATAGTCCCTATTTCTTAAAACAAAAAAAGCTGCATTTCCTTTTTAAAGAAATGTTTATAGTGATAACATACATATATAAAAAACACAATTTCCCATTTAACGATTTTTAAGTGTAGCACACATCACAGTGTGCTAGTATCACTATCATCCATTACCAGAATTTTTCATTATCCCATACAGAAACTGTACCCATTAAGCAGTTGGTCCCCTTTTCCCCCTTGTAATCTACCTTCTTTCTCTGACTGAAATTTCATAAGTGGAATCCCACACTATTTGTCCATTTGTGTCTGGCTTATTCACTCACCGTAATGGCTTCAAGGTTCATCCATGTTGTAGCATGTAGCAGAACTTCATTGCATTTTTTTGGCTGAGTAAAATTACGTTGTATGTGTACACTACATTTTGTTTATCTGTTTGTGAACATGTGGGTTGTTTCCAACTTTGTCTACTATGGATAAATTTGCTATGAACATTGGCTTGACAGTACCTGTTGAGTCCCTATTTCATTTCTATGGGGTATTTACCTAGGAGTGGAACTGATAGGTCATATGGTAGTTGTATGTTTAACTTTTTGAGAGACTGCCAAACTGTTTTCCAAAGTGGCTGCGCCATTTTGTATTCCCACCAACAGTACAAGGGTTCTGATTTCCTTGCATCCTCACCAACACTTGTTCTTTTCTGTTTTGTTTTTTTTTTAATAGCCATCCTAATGAGTATGAAGTGGTACATTTTTCTCTTTGTTTCATTAACTCTGTCTTAGTTTTTGTAGAAATCGGTAATTTCTGTTCCCTACAATGATGGCTTCTGATATTTAAAAAATGCCCTCATTGATTATTGTTTTCTCCTGTAAGTTAAAGGTGTGTATGCAGGGACAAGAAATCTGAAAATGAAGGTGGTAAGGGTCAGGTTAAGGTGGCATTGATTGTCCGAGCTTAGTTCTCTTTTTTATCTGAGGTAACCATCAGACTGCGGCCGGGCTGTGGTACTTGGTCGAGCCATCTATTTTGATTGCTTTATCTCAAGGGTGCTTGGCCATTATCTTCTGGCCACTTCTTTTAATCATAGACAAATGAGTTGGCCATTATTTATGCCTTTTCAATTTAAAAGGCAAAAACATTTGGAGAGTAACTGAATGGGACTTTATCATAATGTTTTGATATTTATTTTTTCCCTGTTAAAAATCTTCACAATGAAGAAAAGAGAGATTGCAAGTATCCTTTATAAAGCTAAGTTGGTCAAGTGAAGAATCTCTTAGAGAATGAGGCGTAATTAATAGTTGAAGGGAAAGGTATTAGTCAGACTTGTGATCCTTGCTGGGGTAATTCAGTCAATAGGATGTTTAGAGTTTAGTCAAAACTTGCTTTGTGTCTAGAAAAAAATGTTTTTTGTTTATGTCTTCCCCCCATTCCCCATTTACTGGAGGCTACAGTTGTTATTAGTAAATTCAGTGCTTTTTTAAAGATAATCTATGTGATTAAAATATTACTTTAAATGTTGTAAGGTATTAAAGTTAACTTACACATTCATATCCTTGTTTTTCTTTTTGGAAATTAATTTGTTTATAGATTCTTCTCTTCCTAAAGCTTCTCCAGATTTTATTAATTTACTTGATGGTTTACTTCAAAAAGATCCCCAGAAAAGGTATGAACGGCATTTTGATATGAGTGAGTAGTGGAGTCTTTTTTTTTTCATTTCATGTACTTCTAAGATAGTGCTCTTCTTAATACACAAGTACCTGTTACAATGGCTGCTTTTTAAAAAAAGAAATCTGACTTTACATTGAAGTGTGTTCTTTCTCTCTGTTTTCAGGTATTTTTCATCATGAGGAATTTTAAAAGTCAGTTTCTCTTTTAACATATTAAATAGTTTCCTGTTAGGTTGGCAGATTTTCTAGCAACTCCCAAATCCAAGCAGTGCATTTCTTTCTATCGTGGAAATCAGACAAACTATTTTAGAGTATTGAACTCGGAATGTTACCTTCAAGATAGCTAATGATATAATTGTTCACTAAATATTGTTTTTTTTTAAGATTTATTTATTCCCCCTGTCACCCCCATTGTTTTTGCACTTGCTGTCTACTCTCTGTGTCCATTTGCTGTGTGCTCTTTGTGTCTGCTTCTCTTCTCTTTAGGAGGCACTGGAAACCGAACCCAGGACCTCCGTGTTGGAGAGAGAAGCTCAATCACTTGAGCCACCTCAGCTCCCTGCTTTGTTATGTCTCTCATTGTCTTTCCTCTTTATGTCTCCTTGTTGTGTCATCTTGTTGCATCAGCTCTCCATGCCTGCCTGTTGTGCCAGCTCCCTGTCTTGCTTGTCTTCTCCAGGAGGCACTGGGAACCAAATCTGGGACCTCTCGTGGTAGGCAGGAGCTCAATCTTTTGAGCCGCATCTGCTTCCCTAAATGTTATTTTAATATATGTTTTTATGATAATCCTGACATAATATGGTTATCAAGGGACAGGATAATAGGCAGGTTATGAGTTTTCCATGTTGTAGTAAATTAAGAATGTCTCTTGAGGCACGGGTGGGGGAGATGAAGGGGCAGGGAGTAGAAATTGTTCTGGTTCTGGCACTAAATAACTTGGGGTCATAGGCAAGCATTTGGGGTCTCTGAGTGGCAGAGTGTAAAACAGAGACTAAAATTTTGTTTAACTTGTAAAATAATCCATTCTCTTCCTTTATTAAATGTATGAGAAGAACTGTAGAAGGAAATTCTGACTCTCGTAGAAGCTGTAGGACCAACCTCCTGTGCTCACGTTTGAGCGCTTGTAGGGTTGCTGTTAAAGTTGTTGGACAGTCTTCCAGACATCTTTTGGTAGTATGTAAATTATTTTGGATGGCATAGCCATATATTGATACATTTATATCCCTGTACTATGTTTTATGTGAATGAGACCATCCCATAACCTACTTTTTTCACTCATACTATATTATGAACATTTTAATACATATTATTTTAAATAGCTACAGAATGTACATGTAATAATCTATAACAACAATAAATACTTAGAATGCTTATTGATTTGGAATATTATATACACTGCTGTAGCAAATATCCTTTTGTGTATTTTTTTTGTTCAAATTTATCCTTTGGATAAATTTCTCACAGTGGGATTGCAATTCAGAGGCAAAGAGCATTAACTAGTTTGATATATTTGGTGCATTCTAGGAATTATATGCTGGTGTATACATCTATCAACCATATGCTAGAAAGCTCCTTCTGTCTCTCCTCGGTATAGTGGACTTTGTTGAGCATTTAAATTTTTGCCAATCCTGATGAATGAAAAAAAAAATCTCACTTTTTTTGCCATTTTTAATTCTCCTATAATGAATTTTAAGAGCCCTTTTGGTAAAAGGGATCTCATATGATTTCAAATTCCTTCTCTTTATTGTTTTTGTTTTAATTTTGATCAAAGTAGCTTCTTTCAATACAAAAATTTTGAATAATCAAATATAAAAATTTTCCATTTTTGTTTTTAAATTTCATTTAGGTGTAACCTTTCCCAATCTGATGAGTGTTCATTTTAGGGGTATACTTGATTAGTAGCCAAAGTTAATGCTTTGAAAGTAAATCTGGGTTTTAGATTCAGCCTAATGCTATTTTAATGTGATTGAACTAGCTAGGTTATGTTATTTTGATCCTTAAGCTTGGTGTGATTGTATATAGGTATGAAGCTGATATTCTTGTTTATTTCTGAACAATGTTCCAATACTGAAATGTGTCAAACAGGTGGGGTAATTAGAATATAGATCTAGCCTCTTTTGGGACATAAAGGACAATAGTATTATAGATTGATAGTATCCGATATATTTACTTTAAATTTTTAAATTATTTAATTAATTAAATTTAAATTAAAATTCTCTTTATAGACTGGTTTGAGATCCAGAAATGTTCTTTTTAATTCCTGGGGAATATAAACCCTGAAGACATCTCCTATGACCTAAGGCTTCTAGTACTTAGTTGCCAGACTGTTTTATTCTGTGACTTTGAAGGCTCCTAAATTATTTTACTCTGATTTTGCTTTTTAAGAGAGGTTAATTGTATAAAATAAGAGTAAAATATAAAATGAGGAAGAGGTACGTTTATGTAGGGATGTTTATAAATTGTAAAATATGATATCTAATTGAGACATGTCCTGGAAGAATCTTGTTGAGATAGTGTTTTTATTTTAATTATTTTATTGTTTTTATTGAGATGGAGTTTTAACATTCATGTTCTATAAAGGTTGACTTGGATGGGCCTACTACAGCATTCATTCTGGAAGGGTGCTTTCACCGGGAAAGATCAGGACTCAGCAGTCACTGAGGATTCCAGCTTCAGGTAACATGAGCTTATCTGTGTGCTGGGGCATGGTTACTAAACATTCCTGTGTATTACTGTCCTATTAATGCAACACTGATGACCTGTATTTCCATGCTTTCTTAATAAGGGAATATCAGACGTTTAACTAAGGGTTACTAAGAGTTTAGTCATGATATTTTTGTGTTCTTGATTCTGTTCACTTTCTAATCAGTTGTTCCTCAGTGATTTGATCTGGTAGCCATTAGTACCTCAAATACATCTGGCTTTCTGCCTCCCAACCACGTGGTAGGACCTCATTTCTCCCTTTGAATCAGGTATGGCCATGTGATTTGCCTTACCTAATGAAAAGTGACTGGAAGTAATGTGTCTTATTTCTTGATGGAAACTTTAAGAGCCAGTGTGTGATTTGCCACATTTCTTTTTCCTGATGGGGTAAATGGAAAGAAAATGTCAAAATAGTTGAAGACAGTTCCAATCTCTGTCTTTTATTTCTTCTTCTTACCTTATTACAGTGGCTAAAAGTTTCAGTAAGATATTGAATCACTGATGAAGAAAGGAGACATTCTTGCCTCATTCTGATCTCTGGGTGAAGCGTTTAGTTTTTCATCATTAAGTATGGTTAGCTGTAGTTTTATTGTAGCTGCCCCTTGGCAATTTGAGAACGTTTCCTTCTATTCCTAGTTTACTGAGAGTTTTAAAAAAAATCATGAATGAATGTTGAATTTTCTCAAATGATCATGTAATCTTTAGTCTCTTAATATAGTAGATTACAGTAGTTAGTTTTTACATATTGAGCCAGACTTGTATTCATTCCCAGGATAAATTCTATTTTGTTATGGTTATTAAATTTTTATGCATTGCTGGATGCCTTTGGGGCCAGGCAGCAGGAGAACAGAGAAAAAAGAAAGCAGCAGGACTTGTGTCTTGGTACCACAGCATGAGAAAGGGTTCCCCTCCTTAGAGTCTTAGGCACAGGTTAGCAGCTGCTACTGTCTATGCAACTGCTTCAGGATTATCATCAGATTGAGGCAGGACAATACGGAAAAAAGAAAGTAGGAAGTTTTTCCTGCTCTCTCTGACCTTTAGGGACCCCCTTTCCTGTTACTTGGAACAGAAGCAGAAGGCTTTTCTTGGGGCTCTGTCTGCCCATTCTGTATTACTTCTGGGCTAAGGGCTGTCATTCAGTTTAGGCTGGGCAATACTGGTGGGGAAAAAATTAAGGGAAACTAACTGCTGGTTTAGTGGCACTTTGAGGTCAGGTTTTCTTTCCCAGTCTGCCTGCTGCCATTTATTTTTCAGAGATAAGGTCTGTAGACTACTTAGAATATAATAATTTGCATATAGTAAGTGCTCATTTTAGCTACTCAGTTAAAAAGGTCTTTTTTTTTAACTCTGAATTTGCTAAATACCTAGTGTAATTTCTTTTATTTATTTATTTACATCTCCACCCCCTTGTTGTTTGCACTTGCTGTCTGCTCTCTGTGTCTTGCTTGTCTTCTTTTAGGAGGCACTGGGAACTGAACCCAGGACCTCCCATGTGGAGGGAAGTGCCCAATCACTTGAGTCACATCCTTTCCCTGCTTATTGTGTCTCCTCGTTATGTTTCCTTGTAGTGTTAGCTCGCCCCGCCCCGCCAGCCCATTGGGTCAGCTCATTGTCTTGCTCATCTTCTTTAGGAAGCACTGGGAACCAAACCGGGGACCTCCCACGTGGGAGGAAGGCGCCCAACTGCTTGAGCCACATCTGCTCCTTTGTAGTGTAATTTCATGATCTTTTCTAAGCTTTTGTTCTGCACAAGAAAACTGTAGAAAGCCCCAGAATAAATTTGATTGCATTGGCTTTTTCCTGCTGAATAGCAGAAATGTGACAGACTGTTCTGGGCCGGAAGATTCCAAAGAGGTTTTGAAGAATCCCCAGAGTGGACAGGCAAAAGGGCCGAAGAGTGGTCAACGATTAAATCGTTCTTTCAGATTAGGTAAGCTTTCACTGGAACAAGTTCATGCCATTAGCGTGTTCTTTTTTAGAGTTCTTATTTTCGTTGTTCTCTGTCTCTTTAAATCGGTCTGCATTATGTCCTGTTCATGATTTATTTTTACTTTTTTACTTTCCTGCCACAGAAAATCCAACTGAGTTGCGGCCAAAGAGTACTCTTGAGGGTCAGTTGAATGAATCCATGTTTCTTCTCAGGTATGTAAAAGAAAAAACAGTAAGGAGTCAATGGAAGATAAAAGTTAAATATTCTTAAAGCGTCTCTTGTCCTGATGGCAAACCATGTTACACAGAGAGAAAGGACCAGGGATATTATTGTCAAATTCCATGTCCACTTTCTACTTTCAAGATTGGAGTTAAGTGTTGGCCAGTGGACTTTATATTTTGACTTTTTTTTTTTCAAACCAAATCAACTTACTTTTTTCCTATTTGTAAGGACTAAAGGCCCTCCATTTTGTCCTTTTACTTCAAATAGAATTTGATTTAAAAATTTCAGAAGTCAAACTTCTATATATGGACTTAACTTTTAGAAAGAGAAACAGGTTGTGTTTTTCTTTAAATATTTTTTGTACAGGTGAGGCTTAATGCTTGTCATTGAAAAAATAATCAAAATGATGTATCTTAAAATTAAGTGATTAGGGCCTAATATATTTTAAATTTTTATTTAAATATTAAATATCATACTTTATAGTTTATTCACATACTGAAATAGTTTAATAAACTCAAATATACTGGTCTGGATTAACCATCTGTAAATGTTAAGAATGTTAAATTCAACAATATACATCCTAGGCACTTTAAATACATTTTTTTAGAACCTAATACAATATCTGGCATATTATCAGCACTAAGTAAGTGCCTGTTGAATGAATGAATAAATAAGCATCACAGATAAGTAAGTGAAAAAGAAGTGAGAATCCTGATCTTTTGGAATTTGAAAGAAATCATTAAAAAGACCTCAGTGAAGTGAGTAGAAGAGTTTCTTCAAATATGCATGTGTGAAAAATTCAGTATCAGAAACCCTGGATTAATGGAGTGGACTTAGAGTATGGCTGCCCTTTATAATGATAGGAATCATTAAAAATAGATGCAGATATGTAACTTTGTTCTTTACCTTATAATGGGTACCAAGGTTATATTTCAGTTCAAAAATTTTTTGAAATAAAATTATAAATATATTCTCTTTTGTAGAAGAAGATCTGATCTACTTAATTATGTCAATCACTCCTATATCAGCAGACATTTAAAATATAATAGGTTAGAAAGAAAATATTATGTATATTACAGAAGCTGTAAATTAATAGTCAAGAAATTACTTCAAACAGTTTTAAAAATAAGTCATATAAACAAACTAGAGTTTAAACTTTTAAAATAAGATCATACAGAGTAATCATATTCTGTCATTTGCCATTAAACTTTCCCTATCCAAGAAAATTATAAGAAGAGGTTAAAGTGTATAATTTCTGAATATTTTTTACTGGTATATGTTTCTTAGTTCTCGCCCTACTCCAAGAACTAGCACTGCAGTGGGATTAAGTTCTGGTGATGATGTGACTCAAAAGTCATCACAGAAGACATCTCCTATGAGCAAGGTGAGCAGTGATGGGAATTTTTTTCTATATAAGATATAGAAACTCAGAAGAATAATTGGAAGTTGATCTCTAAACTGTGTTCATAACTAGAAAATTTACGGTCAAGCCATCCTCCCTGAATATCATTGATTTTTCTAATAAGTACTCTACGATATCCCATTTAGTTGCTTCATAATTGGTTTTTTATTTTGGTAACAACAACAGCTTTATTGAGGTACAATTTATATACCATACAGTTCATTCATTTAAAGTATAAATTCAGTAGATTTTAGTATATTCAGAGTTGTGCATCTATCCCCACAATTGAGTTTAGAACATTTTCATCACCCTAGAAAAAAATCCTGTCCCCTTTAGCAGATGCTCCCCATTCCCTCCTTCCTGCAGTCTTTGTCAACCGCCATTCTGCTTTCTGTCTCTACAGATTGTCCTATTTTGAATATGTTGTATAAATGGAATCACGCACTATGTGAACCTTTGTGTTTAGCTTCTTTCTGTTAGCATAATGTTCTCATTGCTCATCACATTGTAGCAAGTATCAGCACTTCATTCCATTGTATTTGAATACCACAATTTCTTTATCCATTTGTCCATTAATGGACTTTTGGGTTGTTACCTTTTGGTTATTGTGAATAGTGCTGCTATGAAAATTGGAGTACCTGCTTTCAGTTTTTTGGAAATAGACTTACACAAGTGGCATTTCTGGGTCATATGGTAACTCTTTAACTCTTTGAGGAACCTCCAATTCTTTTCCACAGTGGCTAAACCGTTTTATATTCCCACTGGCAAGGTATAAGGGTTTCAGTTTCTCCACATCCTTACTAACACTTGTGATTTTGTTTTTTAAAAAATTATTATTGTAATACTGGTGGGTTTGAAGTGCTATCTTCTTGTGATTTTGATTTGCATTTCCCTAATGCATATAATATGGAACATCTTTTCAAGCGCTTGTTGGCCATTTGTGTATCTTCTTTGGAGAAATAGATACTCAAGTCTTTTGCCAATTTTTTTTTTTTATTGGGTTTGTCTTTTTGTAGTTGTGTGTTAGAATGTTTTATATATTCTGGATACTAGACTCTTTTGAGATACATGGTTTGCAAATATTTTTTCCCTTTCTATAGGTTGTCTTTTCTTGATGATGTCCTTTGAAGCAGAAAAGTTTTTATTTTGAAAGAAATCCATTTAATCCGTTTTTTCTTTTGTTGCTCATACTTTTGGTGTCATAGATAGGAATCTATTGCCACGTCCAGGATCATGAAGATTTACCTCCATGCTTTCTTCTAAGAGTATTGTAGTTTTAATTTCTTAGATTTAGGTTATTGATCCATTTTGATCTAATTTTGTATATACTTCATTCTTTTGCAAGTAGAAATCTAGTTGTCTCAACCCCATTTGATGAAGAGATTATTCTTTCCCCAGTGAACAGAATTGGCACCCTTGTCATTGAAAATAATTTGGCCATATATATTTGGTTTATTTCTGAACTTACAGGAAAGTTGCAAACATAATAGAAAATAATGCAGAGAACTCTAGTATACCCCCCCTTTAGTCAGCCAAAGGGGTACTGATGCGAAGTACCAGAAATTTGCTGCCTTTTATCAAGGGATTTGGGGTAAAAAGTTAGAATATCATGGCCCTAAAAAGTCCAACTCAAGGTACCATAAGAGGTACTTTTTCACCCAAATCAGTTGCCATGCGTTGAAGTAAGATGGGGGTCTGGTCTCCCCTTCCTTTTTCCTCTTAAGGCTCCATGGTCCCACCTTCTTCTGATCTCAGCTGTAGGCTGGAGGACTTGTTTCTTTCCAGGCCTTCTCCGTTGGCTCAGGGCTCTGGTCTCTTCAGCTGCAAAGTATCAGGGGAATGGCTAAGCTCTTCTTGGGGCTTTAGGTGTTTGAGCCTTCTCCTTTCTGTCACATGGCAGGACTGAAATGACCAAGTTCTCTCCTCTTCAATGTCTTCTGCATGTCTTCTTGAGTGAGTGTCCATTTATGTAGCTCACCGAGGAGACGGAGACTCAACCTTGAGTCATGCCCTACTGATGTGGTTGAACCTTTAAAAATTTTTTAAATTAAATTTTTATTTTTTATTTTTAAAGAAACTTGAGATTACATAAATGTTATGTAAAAAATATAAGGGATTCCCATATGCCCCACTCCCTCCCTCTCTCACATGTTTCCACATTAGCAACATCCTTCATTAGTGTGGTACATTTGTTACAATTAATGAACCCATATTGAAGTATTACTACTAACCATGGACTATAGTTTACATTATAGTTTACACTCTTTCCCACACAATTTTGTAAGTTATGACAAAATATGCAATGGCCTGTATCTGTCACTGCAGTGTCATGCAGGACAAATCCAGTGTTCCAAAAATGCCCCCATATTACGCCTATTCTTCCCTCTCCCATCCCTCAGAACATCTGGTGGCCCCTGCCTTTACATCAATGATAAGATTTCTTCCATTGCTAGAATAATAAGTCTATAGTAGAATAATAATGTCTACTTTAGTCCATTGTTCTTTCACCAGTCTTGAGGATTTTGGGATGGCAGTGCCCACTCTACCTCTAATTGAGAGGGGCTTAGATCCCATGGGGAGATAGATGGAGCTAGCTTGCTTGCAGTTGCAGACACTCTCTGGTCCTTGGGATGGGTATTGTCCATCATCATCTCCTTGTTAGTTGTCCTAGGTTAGTCCAGTGAACTGGAGAGTAGGTGTTGCAACTCTGCTGAAATTCAGGGCTCAGTTGGCACATGGATGAACCAAAGATTTAAGTCTCTGGGACATATATTTGTCAAGTAGAGTGCTAATTATAGGTTCAGATAAAAGGGACAGAAGAGCCAGATGTAGAGAACCTATAAATGAATCTAACTCTGTTACACTGGGGAGCATAAATTCCAAAGTAAGGCCCACTGACAGGGTGCTGAATTCCTGAGCAGTCTGCCCTTCTTATAGTTTCTGGATATCACTAGAGCCCTCAGGAATGTCACCATTTGAGGCACTGTTTACTGTGGCAGTCATTGAGATCCTGCTGAGACATGCATGAGTGTAACCTCTGGAATGACCTCCTGACTCACTTTGAAATCTCTTAGCCATAAAAACTTGTTTGTATTTACCATTTCCCCCTTTTGACCAAGGTCTTTTTCCAGACGCATTGCTAGTTGGTGTTTTGAAATAATCCCTTGGTGCCAGGGAAGCTTATCCCCAGGAGTCATGTCCCATGCTGGGGGGAAGGCAGTGCATTTATATGCTGAGTTTGGCTTACAGAGAGGCCACATTTGAGCAACAAGTAGGTAAAAGCCCTAATGGTAACATAATTTAATCAAAGACATCTCAGCTGAATCTAATACGATCAAAAGGTATCACACCCAGAGGAACAGACCAGTTTACAAACATCTTCTTTTTTAAAGGTTTATTTTTTTATCCCCCCCCTACCCCCACTTGTGCTCTCTGTCTGCTGTCTGTGTCCATTCTTCTGTGTCTGCTTGTCTTCTCTTCTCATCTTTAGGAGGCACTGGGAACCAGTTCCCGGACCTTCTGATGTGGGAGACAGGCACTCAGTTGCTTGAGCTATCTTAGCTACCTGATTTGTTTTGTCTCTCACTGTCTCTCCTCTGTGTGTCTCTCTCTTTTTTTTTCACTTTTATTGCTTTATCTTGTTGCGCCATTTCTCCATGCAGGCTGCCTCTTCACGTGGGCAAACTCACTTTCACCAGGAGGTCCTGGGAACCAAACCCGGGACCCTCCATATGGTAGACAGGAGCCCAGTCGCTTGAGCCACATTCATTTCCCCCCATAATCAATATCTTTTTTGGAATTCATAAATAATGTCAAACTGCTGCAACCCCCTACTGAAATACCCAGATTTATCAACTCTTAACCTTTTGCCCAATTGTTTTTCTGTCTGCTATCTATTATCTATTGATCTTTCTGCTATCTTTTTAACACTTGAAAGTAGTTTGCATACATCCTGCCCTTTATCATTTAATATTTCTATGTATATTTTCCAACACAAGGATATTCACTTATGTGACCCCATTAACTACAATTATCAAGTTTGGGAAATTTAGTATCGATATAAGACATACAGTCTATATTCTGATTTTTTTCAGTTGCCCTAGTAATGTCATTTTGGGATCTTTTTTTTTTCATTAATAGATCCAGTCAGGGTCATATATTGTATTTAATTGTCATCGTCTCTTTAGTCTCTTTTGTTTTTCACTTTGATAATATGTATATACAATATAACATTTCTCATTGCAACCCTCCCAAGCACACAGTTCAGGGGCATTAATCCCATTCACAATGTTGTGCTACCATCACCACCATTCATTCCCAAAACTTTCACTCTGTACCTATTATGCATTAACTCCGTGTTCCCCATCCCTGGTAACTTGTAATCTTTGTCTCTAGGAATTTGTATATTTTAGTTATTTTATGTAAAAGGAAGCATACAATATTTTTCCTTTTGTGTTTGGCTTATTCCACTCACTTTAATGTTTTCAGGGTTCATGTATGTTATTGCATGAACCTTCATTCCTTTTTATGACTAACATTCTATTTTATGTATATACTACATTTTGCTTATCCATTCATCTGTTGATGGACACTTGAGTTGCTACTGCCTTTTGTTTATAGTGTATAATGTTGCTATGGACATTGGTGTGTAAATATCTGGTTGATTTCCTGCTTTCAGTTCTTTGGGGTATATACCTAGAAGTGGGATTTCCGGGCCATATGGTAATTCTCTGTTTAACTTTCTGAGGAGCTGCCAAACTGTTTTCCACAGTGGCTGCACCATTTTACATTCCCACCAGCAATGTTTGACGATTCTTATTTCTCTGTATCCTTGCCAGCGCTTTTTATTTTCTATTTTTTAAATAGCCATTCTAGTGGGTAGTAAATGGTATGTCATTATGGTTTTGATTTACATTTCCCTAATGGCTAATGATGTTGTATGGTTTATAATTTTTTAAAACGATACTTTTTAATTTGATCACAAAAATACTGTATAGTAACTGTAAAAACTTGGAAAATATAGCAGATCATGAGGAAAATTTAAAAATTACTTATAACTTCATTAACCTAGGAGAAATCATGGATTATGTTTTTTTTAATTGGATTACATTTTGATATATCTACCTGTGATTTATATATTTGTTCATTTTTAAACAAGGGAACATAATTTTGTAACTATTTTTTCATATTGCAACTGTTGATCTCTTAGTTTATCTCTGAGGAGTTTGTTTTGGTTAACTGTTTATATCTTGCTATTGTGAATGGGACTTTAAAGTTTTATAGTTTGTCATTTGTGCATTTATTCAGTTTATATATCATTTATTTTTACATATATATTTTCGAACTGTTGTACTTTACTAATTCTAGTAGTTTTTTAGTTGTTTCATTTTGGATTTCTACGTGTGCAATCGTATCATCTACATATAAAGATAATTTGATTATTTCCCTTTCACGTATTGCTGTCTTGCTTTGTTCTGTGGGCTAATCTAGTTCACTAGCAGGTCCTGTACAATGCCACACCAGCAGGTTGGCCATCCCCTTACTCTGTTGTTGGTTTCCCTCTTTCCTTCTGCCTCTGGCCCAGGACACCCATTCTCTACTGTCGGGCTATTGTAGTAAGCTACTTTTTGGTCTCCTACTTCCTTCTTTCCCCTCCAATCCATTCTTCCCTTAGCTTTGTGTTTTGTTTTGTTTTTCCAGTGAACTTTGTTAATCATTACTATCTTCTATTGAGCAGTGGCAGGCATCATTTTTAATGTTTCACATTTACTCTTCACAATCCTGAAAGTTTGGTGGTTTTATTATAGACCTTTGTTTTAGGTATATATCTTCATATATATTATATCTCTGTTTCTTTATTATAGAGATATTATATCTCTATTTCATCTATATCTTTATAGATATAAAAATGTATATCTATATCTTATTGATGAAGAAAACAAGGCTTAGAGAAGTTCTTACCTAGCTTAAGTTCACAAAATTAACAAGTGACAAAGTAAGTCTTTATGTCTTGAGAGACCATGTTGTTAAGGGTTTTTTTTTTTTTTTTAAGAATGTTCTTCCTTACTTAGTTTTCATATATACATATTTATATTGGCTCGGTTGCAAGGGATGGTCTTGGCTTTCAGAAACTTTATTAGCTAGCTCTTCTGTTCCTTTATTCATGCCTTACCTTGGTTTTGGATAATTTCTGTACTTTTTACTTCACTGCTTTGGTTTTCTATGTTTTCCGGTTTGCTGGTAGTTGTTTCAACTGAAGTTTTAAAAGCCTAAATTCTCTTTTCTGATGTGAAATACTAAGGCATAGGACTAGAAACGAAAGTTCTCTAGAGGGAGAATGAAAAAACATATTAAAGGAATCACTTATTATTGATTTCCATTATCTATCACCTCTACTTCAGCTAGATTTAATATATATATAGATGTTTCACACTGAGGTAGCAGGTCAGCACTTCAATCTGAAATTTTTTATGCTATATTTTTAACTTCCTATTGAATATTCTGTAAAGAAGAAATAAGTGATCCATGTTTTGTGAATAAAAGATAAAAATCATGCTGGCAATTGAAAAATCAATTTGCCTCATCATAATTTGGAACATCAATTCATAGATCTGTTTGCCAGTCCTAACCAGTCTTAGTTGTAAACTTGAGCAAGTCAGTTACTTTCACTGAGTTGTGTTCTTTTCACCCTTAAAATGGGAACAATGATGTATCTGTATGATTCAGGGTTTTTGTGGAAAAGTAACTGTAAGTAAATAAGTATGTTGATGGAGGTGACATTTATTGGTGAAATCTTACTTAGCATATTGTTAGCTCAGTCTTTTAAAGCTTTTCAGTAGTCACAGTAACAAAGTCTGATTTCATTCTTGTTTCAGATTCCGGGTGGACAGCTGAGTCAGCAGGACCTGGAGGCCCAGATGAGAGAGCTGATCTACACAGACTCGGAGCTGGTCATCACCCCAATCATCGACAACCCCAAGGTCTGAAATCTGGATGTTATTTTCATTCAGAATATTTTTTGCCTTGTTATTGGTCCTGTTATGTTGTCTGCTTCTATTTCATTTGTGCCACATGTCTGTAGTCCCAATTCTTGCATTGTTGGTAACCCTCTCCTTCTCCCATCTGCGCTTCATGGGAGCAGTGGATTTCCTTCCTCCTCTGTTTTGATGTATCAGCTCTACCTCCATTGGTGCCATATTCTGGGGCTGAGGGGTGCTGCTGACTTCTGGACTTCAGACCTTTGCTCTCAAGCCCTTAGTTTCTCTGTGCATACCTGTATGAAGGACCAAATACTGTGGTCACTGAGGTATTGTAAAGACACTGGCCAGGGAGCACCACCCACCAGCTGGGCTTTCATCCTCTCAGAGGTAGTTACGGCTGCATGATAGCAGGTGGGAAGGTGCTGTGGGAGCTGGAGAGCCATGGGGAGCCATGGTGCACAGTGCACTCCTGATCTGGTTGCTTTTCCTTGCACCATATCTTTAGGAATGTCCTACTTTATAACTGGGAAACACTCTACCACCTATTCCTTATTTCAACTTTCTGGCTGCCCTTTTAAAAAATGCCTTTTACTACATTATTTCATGACTATTTCCTCTTACCTCATTGGGGAGCATTACTCTAGACCATATGGGTTCTTGGACACATGCTTATTTCCTAGATATATTTGTAATAAAGGAATTCTTTTCATGAGTTTCAGATGTCTGGCAGAGTAACTAATTTTGCTAATTTTGATGGGTAATGGGACATTTTCCCAGTAGACTTTCTAGAATAATTTGAATCATTTGTGATAGTTTTTTTTTTGAAGATTTATTTATTTATTTTTCTCCCCTTCCCCACCCCCCCTCCCCGCCCCAGTTGTCTGCTCTCCGTGTCCATTCACTGTGTGTTCTTCTGTGTCTGCTTCTAGTCAGCGGCACCAGGAATCTATGTCTCTTTTTTGTTGCGTCATCTTGCTGCGTGAGCTCTCTGTGTGTGTAGCGCCACTTCTGGGCAGGCTGCACTTTTTTTCGCGCTGGGCGGCTCTCTTTAGGGGGCGCGCTTCTTGTGCGTGGAGCTCCCCTACGCGGGGGACACCCCTGCGTGGCACAGCACTCCTTGCGTGCATCAGCGATGCGTGTGGGCCAGCTCCACATGGGTCAAGGAGGCCCTGGGTTTCAACCATGGACCTCTCATGTGGTAGGCAGACACTCTGTTGAGCCAAGTCTGCTTCCCTTGTGGTAGTTTTTGACCATATTCCCTCTGTATTTCTTTATTTCTTCTTTTTTTTAAAGATTTATTTTTTATTTATTTCTCTCCCCTTCCCTGTCCCCTCTTGCCCCCCAGTTGTCTGCTCTCTGTGTCCATTTGCTGTGTGTTCTTCTGTGTCCACTTGTGTCAGCGGCACCTGGAATCTATGTCTGGTTTTTTTTAAAAGAAGAGAAAGATTAAAAAAAAAAAATTATTTATTTATTTAATCCCCCCCACCCCCGTTGTCTGTTCTCTGTGTCTATTTGCTGTGTCTTGTTTCTTTGTCCGCTTCTGTTGTCATCAGCGGCACGGGAAGTGTGGGCGGTGCCATTCCTGGGCAGGCTGCACTTCCTTTCACTCTGGGCGGCTCTCCTTACGGGCGCACTCCTTGCGCGTGGGGCTCCCCTACACGGGGGACACCCCTGCGTGGCAGGGCACTCCTTGCGCCCATCAGCACTGCACATGGGCCAGCTCCACACGGGTCAAGGAGGCCTGGGGTTTGAACCGCGGACCTCCCATGTGGTAGACGGATGCCCTAACCACTGGGCCAAGTCCGTTTCCCTGTCTCGTTTTTTTTTGTTGTTGCTTCATCTTGCTGCATCAACTCTCCATGTGTGCGGAGCCATTGCTGGGCAGGCTTCACTTTTTTCATGCTGGGTGGCTGTCCTTACAGAGCGCACTCCTTGCACGTGGGACTCTCCTCTGTGGGGGACATCCCTGCGTGGCACGGCACTCCTTGCATGCATCAGCACTGTGCGTGGGCCAGCTTATCACATGAGTCAGGAGGCCCTGGATTTGAACCTTGGACCTCCCATGTGGTAGGTGGACAGCCTATCCATTGGGCCAAATCTGCTTCCCCCTTTATTTCTTCTTAAAACTACCACCTAGTAGTTTCTGAGAAACTTTAGTCAGTAGAGGGTTTTTTTTTTACCTTTTATTTAAACTAATTTTAGATTTATAGAAAGGTTCAAAAATTAGTACAGAGAGTTCCTAGACACCTTTTAACTTGGCTTCTCTTAGTGTTTCACCCTACATGACCATCCTGCAGGTGTCAGAGCCAGGAAGTAGAAGTTAACACTGACTGAGTGCTGTTAACCGAGCTGTTGAACTTTCTGAGTTTTAACAGTTGTTCCACTAATGCCCTTTTTCTTTTTGTCCTAGGGTCTCACATTACAGTCAATTGTTATGTCTCCTTGTTCTCCCATAGCCTGTCTAGCCTTTCAAGCCCTTGGCACTTAGAGGCGTACTGACGAGGTATTTTGTAGCATGTTCCCAATTTGGGTTTGTCTAACATTTTCTCATGATTAGAATAAGGTGTACATTTTTGGCAAGAATATCACCAATAAAGGTTTTGAAAAACTGTATATTAGAGGTTTTGGAGGAGATAGACATAGATGTCTCAAGGTGAAGGACCTTGGCCATTTCCTTAGAACTCAGGGCATCCACCACATGGTTTCTTTATTTTCCTGAAATAAATTGTGCACGTTCCTGTTGATGCTCCCCCAGCTTTCTGGAATGGTGTCTGTCTTCTCTAATTCAACTGTCAAGTCCTGGCTCCCCGTCAAGACTGAAAACCATCTTCCCCTCCTCCATAATTCCTGTCCTGACCACATCAGCCTAAGTGCTTGCTGCATTCTCTACGTTCTTAGAAAATAAGTGGTCTCTTTCTGTGAAATATTTTGCCTGGAATTATTTTCTGCCTATTAGGAATTTTCTACTTACATGTTTTGTACTTTATTGTTGTTTAACAAATGTTTGGCTCATCTTCCCAAGGAGGATATCAGCTCTATGACAGTAATCATGGCTTTTATCTCTTTGAATCCCCTGAGTGCTTAGTTAGCATGGCACCTTGCCACAAAGGTTTGTTGAATGACAAAATTTCTAACTTAGAGGTAAATTAACTTAAGATTAAATCAAGATAGGGTGAGTTTTTTTTGGGGGGCACAAAACAGTAAAAAAAATTTTAGTTAGAAAGGTTGTGAACTTTCAAAACAGTCATACACATATGTAGAATTTCCATACAACAACCCACCACACCATTGTAGAAAACATTTGTTACAGATTATGAGACAATATCATCATACTTTTACCATTAACTATGGTCCATAGCATGTATTTGGCATGTTTTTTCCTTAAGGATAGGGTGGGTCTTTTTCATGAAGCTTTATTTTCTTGCAGATAGCAAGTGAATTGAATTTTTCTTATAAGTTATTGCCTATATATGTGTATTTGATTTTGAAAAGGTGCTGTTGAATTCTTATTCTTTTACAGCATTAATTTTTTTCAGCTTAATTAAGCAAATACTTACTGAGTACCTAATATATGCTTGATGTTTTATACGGTACTGGTGGAGATGTAAAGATTTATGAGACATAATCCTAGCGTTCATTGATTTATAGAATGGTTTCACAAAGATATTGTAAGTAAGTTTTTTTTTTTTTTTAAACCTTAGATTATGAAACCACCGCCGATTAAATTTGATTCAAAAATATTGCATCTACCAGCACATTCAGGTAGGATCATATAAAGACTTTGTCTCTTTGGGTACAGATAGAATTATGAAATTACTGGCAAATGATGTATTTTCTATATGAATAGCTAAATTCCTGTTTTCTTGCCCATTGGCTATATTCTTGGGACAGTGCTATGTAAATTATAAACATTCTGTCATTATTTGCACCAGTCTTTCATGATATGCAGCTAGGTCTGGGCTGCTCTTGTGGGTGGAGAAGTTCCCGTGTAGCGGGCTGAGTTTTCCTATGGAATGGGTGGGGGCCCTTCTCCTGCCCCACCCTTTGGTTAGAGCCAGTTGAATTTCCACTGTTTGTGGTGCTTTCGAGAGTGCACAGCGTTGGAGAACACAATGAAGAGTTGGGGTTGTGTCTGAGGGAGTGGGGCCTTGAGAATGGGGCCAGATGATTCATTTTGTGGGGATGTTGCAGGAATGGAAATACTTGTGGGATGATTGTTACATTTCCTCTCAGCTAATGGGATTCTTATTAGAAATTTTTATATACCTTAAATTTTGATATATTTTGTTTGACAAGTTGCATTTTATGCTGTTGAGCTAGATGTAGAGAAAATTTATTGTCATGGCTAGAGTAGACTCTATGATATGAAGTAAATTCACAATAATATATTCATATTTAAGTAAGCTGTCTTGTGGTTTTATCAGTCAAATTAATACAGATTAAAAACAAAAATAAACGGTACAGTGTATTTTTACTTTTAATAATGTATCTCAGTCTATCTAAAATATTATCATTTCAACATAAAATTACTGAAATATTTTATATATATTTTTTCAAACTAAGTCTTCAAAATCAGCATGAGCCACTTTTTTTTTCAAATGCTCAGTGGGCACATGTGGCTAGTGGCCACCAGGTAGGATAGTGCAGCTCTGGAGACTGTATGCTTAGCCACAAAGCTGTCTCAGAAGAACATTTGGAAAGACCTGTGAAGCGGAATATTTTTAGTATTCAGTGCTTTTAGTGCCAAATGGAATTATTTATGAAGACCTAAAGTATTATAATCTGGAAGTAATATTAGTTTCCTTTTCACCTTTACTTTGAATTATTTAGGAAATTATTTCTACAATTTAGTTTGCTTAAAGATAGACATTGGCAAAGCATATGTTAATTTTAGGACACATTTCATTTCCTACTTTTGGCCTTTTGTTTTTGTGGGGGTTTGGAGGTAGGAATTCCAGATGACTGAGTCTTCATATTAACCTGATTATGTTAAATAGTAATTTCAGTGTCATTTAACAATTGTAGAATCTTTGGTTTTTCCAATATTTTAGGGCTGGATTGCTTTATTTGTACAAAGGCTATCTTGTTTTCTCATAACACAATTTTATTTTATTTAACTTTGCATTTTGTTATATTGTAAGTTATAGGATAATTTTCTGTTAGATACCTGCCTTTTTTAAGCGTGGTTTTCTTTTGAAGTAGTTAAAAAGATCTCTCTGGTAGAAAAAGAGATGAGGGATATAGAAGACTAAATAAAAGTAGTGTCATTTTTGGAAGAGTTTTCTTTTGGATAGCGTACAGTCATGGCTTTCTTTGTCCTCACCTTAACTATTGAAGTCCTGCACTCCTTTTTTTTCTTATAATATTTCTAGTGTATTTTTTTCCAAATAATGTGCCCTTTTATTATTTTCTGTCCCCTGCAGTGGATAAGTTAGTATTTCTGAAAGACCAAGAGTGGAATGACTTTTTGCAACAAGTGTGCTCACAGATCGACTCCACCGAGAAGAGCACTGGGGCCTCCCGAGGCAAGCTGAACCTCCTTTGCTATTTATGCTTGGTGGCTGGTCACAAGGAGGTGGCCACCAGGCTCCTCCATTCACCCCTGGTAAGTCAACAGCTTGTGACCCGAAGGTTCTTTTCACAGGCCCTACAGTGGGCCTTACAGAGTGCTTTTGGATCTCTATACAGATGAAATCAAGTGGTAAAATGGTAATTAGATTTAATTACAGTGGGGAAAAAGAGTGGTTTATTAACCTGATAGTTTAATCTTTAGGTCTAAAAGCAATTGAGTAGATAGTGATTTTGAATCTTTTCCGTTGTTTGTATTTAATGTTAACTTGAAATTAATCGTAGATTAACATTCACATGTGAAATCCTAACCGACAGAGGCTTTTCTTCATGTGGGAAAAAGGCACCTTTGCTGGGCCAACTTGGTTAACCCAAGGTTTCTGATGTGACATGGAAGGGTGAGGTCGAATCTCTAAAGATCTCTTTTTTTCCTTCCTCTGGGAATATTACATCTTGAACTATCTTGGTTTATTGGTAAAACCATAGGAATTTGGTAGAGTTTTTGAAATCATCCTCGGAAAGGAGTTAGAGTGGGCTGGGGACATTTTCCATAGAGGACTCTCATTTGGGAACTTAGTTGAAAAAATTATGTTTATTTCCAGGATAATAATGTGACTTTCTTGGAAGGTGGTCTATGAGCGGAGTGGGATCGAGGGACATTTAGGGAATACAACTGTGTAGGAGAAAAAGAAAGCTGTTCTTAATTTTTATTTTATTCATATCGTCAGTGCTTCTTGCAACTTTGTAAATAATTGTTTCCCAGGTGCAGGGATCATGGTTCAGTTGTATAAAGGTCTGATTTGCTAATTTAGTGATTACTTTCCTGTTTCATGTTTACTACATATCACATTAATGTACCTTTTAATTTTTTATTCTAGTTCCAATTGCTAACCCAGCATTTGCGAATAGCTCCTAACTGGGATATGTAAGTAACATTTATATTTCAAAAAATTGCACTTCATGATTTTATTTAGTTATAGCATATGTGTTTATCAAAAGCACATAATCCTAAATAATTACCATAAATTATTCTGAAGTAATAATGATTCTGAGTCATAGGCAATTTCTATAAGGAATTCCATTTGTAAATTTAAAAAAATTAAAAATAGCCTGTGTCCTACCATTATAAAGACTCTTCTAAGATCATATAAGCTTCTTCTGGGGACCTTATTAACTTTTCACTATTCCTTGTCAAATACTTTAACCTTGATACCTGGATTTCAATCTCGTCATACTTCTTTAGGAGTTTTCCCTTACCACTTGAATGTTTCCCTTAGGTGGCACTTAGCTTTCCTATGATGTTATTTAAAATCTAATGAGAATACGATTTATAAACTGATGGAAGGAAGTACACCTGCTTTTTATGGAAGCCACATGCTGTGGTGAAAGCATGCTGGGTAAAGCTTTCAAGGGCTCTGGGCTCTGGCTGTCAGTGGTGGGGCCTGCGGATTTCCTTTCCTCCTTCGGAGTCTTGGCTTCCTGGCTTGGGATGCAGCCAGACCTGGGTGTGGATCACAGATCTGCCCCTTGGCATGGAGATTCACTTGCTGAGCCTCAGCTCCCTCCTCTGTAAAATGGTGATACTGTATTTACCTTTAAGTTTTTGTTAAAAATTAAACTTTGAATGAGTTAAGTACAAGAAATATCTTGTACAGTGCCTGGTTCCTAGCAGGTACTTAGCATATGTTGGGGGGTGGAAGTTATTATTATTTCTGCTCATCTCACATGATTGTGAGGAGAAGTACATGAAAGGAATTTGTGAATGTGGTGGTGGTATGATGGTAATTATTCTTCTGTGCCTGTTAGAATATGCAGAAAATAATAGGTACTCACAGACTGCTTTTTTTTTTGTCTTTATTTTTTTTAATGTTACATTAAAAAAATATGAGGTCCCTATATAGCCCCCACCCCCCTCACCCCACTCCTCCCACATCAACAACCTCTTTCATCATTGTGGCACATTCATTGCATGTGGTGAATACATTTTGGAGCACTGCAGCACCACATGGATAGTGGTTTACATTGTGGTTTACACTCTCCGCCAGTCCACCCAGTGGGCCATGGCAGGATTTACAATGTCCAGCATCTGTCCCTGCAGCACCACCCAGGACAACTCCGAGTCCTGAAAATGCCCCCACATCCTATCTCTTCTTCCCTCTCCCTGCCCTCAGCAGGTACCATGGCCACTTTCTCCACATCAATGCTACAGTTTCTTCCATTACTAATCACAGTAGTTCCAGAATAGAATATCAGTAAGTCCACTCTAATCCATACTCTATTCCTCCATCCTGTGGACCCTGGGATAGTTATGTCCACTCCACCTCTATATTGAGAGGAGGCTTAGATTCCACATGGGTGATGGATGCAATTCTTGCTTGCAGTTGTAGGCACTCGGCTCCCTGGTATGGTGGTTGACCTTCTTCACCTCTCTGTTAGCTGGCTGGAGTAAGTCCAATAAACCAGAGGGCAGGAGTTGCAGGACAGACTGCTTTTTTGAGTAATTATTCTTATTTATCTTCTATGTAAAGTAAAGTTTAGCATGGCAAAATAGGAATTTTAGTTGATTTCTGAGCACTTAATACTTTTCTTGAGGAAAATACATCATAAGTTGTCTGTTCTGCCATAGTATGTTTTACGCATTTAATATAATAGATACATTAATGCCATCACTTCTCTTCCCCATACTCCATAGCTAGGCAAGTTGATAAAGTTTATATGAAGGAAATACAAGCAAGAATAGTTAGGAAGATACAAAAAAAGTAAATAAGGTGGGAGTGGGGAAGAGGTGTGTGTTGCTATTCTTAGCAGATTAAAGCAATTCAGATTAAAATCCAAGAAAATTTAGTTACAAAACTGTGCCTTTGGATATTGCATTTTATCCATATCTCTGACTAGTGAAGATACAATTTGGAAATTACCCTTACTACCAAAGAGAGCAGAACTTAAAACCCGTCTCTAATCCCCAAGAGAATGGCAAGTCCCAGATGATTTCATGAAATTATTCTGAGAGAGAAAAATTTGGTGATACACACATAAAAGAGATAAGCCCTTTAAGAAATAATTAATGAATTGTTATGGCTGACAACATTGGAAATGACTGAAATATTTTTAAAATTAGGTAGCAATATTTCAATTATCTCTTCTTCAACTGTAAATTTTTTTGTGTGGCTTCTGTGAGATGAGTTCAGGATAATAACACTGACCCAGATAATTTATTCTTTTTTAACAGTTTTCTGTTGCCCTGGACTTCCTGTCTATCAAAACATAACACACTTCATTAGCCAACCCAGTGAAGTAAGGCATAAATAATAAGAAAATGGCTTAAGGAATAAGGAAATAATTATTACTATGGTTCTACAGATTTGCTGCTCTTGAGTGGACGGTGCTTACTTAGTGTCTTTCATGTGATTGGAGGCAGATGTTGATTGACTAGGTCTGGATTTGGCTGTGATTTTGCTCTTACCCCCAGCCTCTGGTCTTTAATGTGTCCGTCTGACTTCTTTGAGAACTATGATGGCTTGAAGTTACGGAAAGGACAGGTTTCCGTGACCACCATCTTTGAGTCACTTCAGAAATCTTTGGTACTTCTCTCTTTCCTTTTTTGAATACCCTTCTCCACAGTACAGTGGACTGCCTCAGACTTGCCACCCTCTTTAGAAATAATTTGTGCTACCACCTGTTCCTGAGGTTTCCACTTTACCAGGACTCTGGATTACCTTTGTTACGGTGACGACCACCTGGTCCTCTATTATAGCCTTCTGAGTTCAAAGTAAAGCTGAAGAAAGGCAGGGCTTTGTGTGGCTGATCTCGGGTTACTGTCACTCTGATCTTTGGATAGTCACTTATTCCGTTCGGAGATTTGTTACCCAGTTTCAGCATGTTGTTGCAGGATCCTGAGTCTCCTGAAGGGGCCATGTTCAATGTTCCATTACATGTAGAGGCTACCTTGGGCTTTGTGGTCAGCTGGAGTGGGAATGCAGATAAATCAGCAGCATTGTAGAGACCATTTTTCACTTGAATAAAGTAGTCTCATCTTGTCTTTTGAAACAGAGTGCTGTTTGAGCGCTGCATCTTCAGGAGGGCCTGGGGAAGGTGGCACCAGCTGCTCGCAGAAATGCAAAGTGGTGCAGAGACTCCTAATCAGCCATTTGTACATGCCAGGCCTGAGCAGCAGCCGTGGCCCACACACCCCGAGACTCAAACCTCAGAGCTGTTGCTGCTGCCACCTTCACTGCCTTGGCCACCACTGCCAAAGCGCAGTCCCTGACTTCCAGTGTCATACATATTGACTGTCCTCGTAGATGTCTTACTCTGTATAGGCACAGACTGTACCGCGTATGTCTGGATGTCTTTACACCAAGACATTCTTACAGGGATGCCCATCCTTCCTGTTTTTACCCTAGTGATATATTGTGCATGCTATTTTGTTATCTGCATTTCTCTTTATTCTCCAGGAGGAATCTTTGCTTATATATTTGTTATTCAGTCCATATTCATTGAGAACTTTATTTTTTAATTAATTATTTATTTTTAGGATGTCTTGGGGATCAAACTTGGGACCTCGTATGTGGGAAGCTGGCACTTAACCACGAGATACATCTGCTCCATGAGCGCTTTGTATGACATCTCTTAATAGCTACATAGTATTCCATTTTGTTTGTGTGTATATACCATATTTTATATAAGTGACTACTAAATTTTCACACAAAATATTTTTTCCTTTGTTAAGTTAGGAGTCAGATTTCTAATTTATATTTTCCCAGGAAGCAATCATGTCAATTTTCTCTGTGTCTCTGGTTATTTACCAATTCTTACTCATGATTTAGTGTATTTCTGCCATTTCTCCTTTTTTCTTAGAGTAACTAGTGACATTTTGTTTCTTTTTAATATCCGTGCATTTGCTTTGTCGATTCCCTCGATTTTATGCTTCAATTTTTAAATTAAATAATGACCTTATTCTTTTAAAAGATAATGCAAGCCCATAATAAAAAAATCAAGCACTGCAGGAAAGAAACTAGAATATTACTCAAAATCCCCACACCCAGAAATAAACTATAGTTATCATTTGGTGAATACCATTCTAGCCGTCACTGTATTCAGGAGAGATATATAGAAATACTTTTGAAAAATAGGATTATATTGTACATGATACTGTAGAATAAAAAATATTTAATCCTACTTGAATTTAAGAAAAAGGAAATAACTTGATTTTCAAATATATCTCATAAATTTATAAAAGCTAAAGTTTGAAAAAAAAAAATACAAACAGCCTAACATTTGCTCATTGCTTAATTGAGAGCTGAGGAAATTCATTCTTATTTCTTCCTGCCTACTGGTAACAGTTTGTACATTGTCATGGTTTAACTTCCAGCAGCGAAGAAGATGAAATCCAAGAGTGAATTGGGATAAAGAATTCAGAAATAGAGAAACTGTAAAAAAAAAAAAAAAGATACAATGTAAACTATAATCCATGCGGTGTACCGGTATTGCAAAATGTATTCACCAAATGTAATTAATGTGCCACAATGATGAAAGAGGTTGTTGATACAGGAGGAGTGGAGGGGGGGGGTGTGGGATATGTGGGAAGCTCTTATATTTTTTAATGTAACATTTTTTGTGCTCTATGTATCATAAAAAAAGGACAAATAAAAATTAAAAATTAAAAAAAATAGAAGTCACCACGGTAACAAAAAAAAAAAGAAAATGATGCTAACTGGCGCGGAACACTTACTTCACTTTATTCACGTATAACACCATGAGAATTTGGGTGACAGAAGAGAGAGTAAGTATCATAAACCATGCAAATGTCTAAGTCCCATCTTTGAGTTCTTTTCGGCATATACCTAGAAGTGGGATCGGCAGGATCATATAGTAGTTCTAACATAACTCTTCGAGGAACTGCCAAACTGATTTTAACAGTGACTGCACCATTTTACCTTCCCAGCAACAATGATTGAGTTTTCCTATTTTTCCACATTCTTTCCATCATTTGTAATTTTCAGTTTTTTAAAAAATAGTAGCCATTCTACTGAGGATGTAATAGAATCTCATTGTGGTTTTTTGTTTTTTGTTTTGCTATTTGGGGTCCCTTTCTGTAGTTAGTCTTTTTAAAAAATGTTTATTATTATTTATTTCAGTCAGCCTGGCTGACTGAAATCCAGTGCAGTTAGGGACAGGTTTCTTTCCTCTAAGATCAGACTGCAGCCCTAACCTAAACTCCAGCCCCATCTCCAGCAGAAAGGTAGCTGGTGGAACCTGCTCAGGGTCTCTAGGCAACTGCAAATGTTCTCTGCTGGCATAGGCTGGATGGTTGGACACCTGGGACTGCATCCCCACACCCCAAGAGAATAGGAAGGCAGCTGGGTATCCTTGGCCTCTCTGGGCAATATCAGGAGTTTTCAGCCCATACAAACAGGTTTGTTGAGTGCCTTTGAGCCCATCTCCACCTCTGTCCCCCCACAGGATAGGAAGGGGGTGGTGTTTTCTCAACCTCTCAGTGCAACTTCAGGCAGTTTTGGGCTGCACAAGCCTGACTGTTGGGCACCTGTGGCTCCACCTCCATCCCCAATAGGACAAGAGGTGGACTGTTTTCTCAGTCTCTTTGGGTAACTGCAGGTGCTTTTGGCCTACACAGCCTGATCTGGTGGGTACTTGTGGGCCCACCCTGACCCTCAATAGGAAAGAAGGGGGGTGGTCTTTCCACAGCCTTTTTGGGCAACAGCAGACCTTCAGCCTGCATGAACTGGACTATTGGATGACTATGAATCCACCCCCACCCCAATAGGATAGAAGGGGTCTGGTATCTCCACAGCCTCTCTGGGCAATGGTAGGTACTTTCAGCCAATAGGAACTGAACTGTCGGCAGCTTGTGGATCCAACCCCATGCCTTAAGAGGATAGAATGGGGCTGGTGTTTCTTCAGCCTCTCCAGGCAATGGCAGCTCCACATGGGTCAAGGAAGCCCGGGGTTTGAACTGTGGACCTCCCATGTGGTAGGCAGATGCCCTATCCATTGGGCCAAGTCCGCTTCCCTTTTCCATGTAAATTTAATGTTTGGCTTTTCCATTTCTGCAAAGAAGGCCATTGGAATTTTAATTGGCATTGCATTGAATCTGTAAATCACTTTGTGTAGAATTGACTTCTTAACAATATTTAGTCTTCAAATCCATGAACATGGAATATCTTTTCATTTAGTTAGGTCTTTTTTGATTTCTTTTAGTAACATTTTGTAGTTTTCTGTATATGGGCCCTGAACATCTTTGATTAGATTTATCCTTGGTTATTGATTCTTTTAGTTGCTGTTCAAAATGGAATTTTTTTCTTGATTTCTTCTTCAAAGTGTTCATTGCTAGCTATAGAAACACTACTGATTTTTGCTTGTTGTACCTTGCCAGTTAGCCGAATTTATTTATTAGTTCCAGCAACTTTGTTGTGGATTTTTCAGCATTTTCTATATATAGTTTCATGTAATCAGCAAATAGGGAATTTTTCAATTCTTCCTTTTCAATTTGGATGCATTTTATTTCTTTCTCTTACCTAGTTTCTCTAGAATTTTCTGTACAATATTGAGAAACAGCAATGGCAGTGGGCATCCTTGTCTTATTTTGACCTTAGAGGGCCAGCTTTCATTGTTTCACCATTGAGTATGATGTTAGCTGTGGGTTTTTCATATAAGCCCTTTATCATGTTGAGGAAGTTTCCTTCTATTTCTAGTGTTCTAAGTATTTTATCAAGAAGTGCTACTGGATTTTGTCAAATGCCCTTGCTGGGTCAGTTGAGATGATCATGTAGTTTTTTTTCCCCCTTTGTTCTGTTTATGTGGTATATTATCTTTATTGATTTTCTTATTGCACCACTTTTGCATACTTGGGATAAATCCCACTTGATTTTGGTGCATAATTCTTTTGATGTGCTGTTGGATTTGGTTTGCTAGTATCTATTTCATAAGAGATAAGGGTCTATAGTTTTCTTTGTCAGGCTTTAGTATGAGGGTCATGTTGGCTTCATAGAATGAGCTAAGGGGTATTCCCTCCTCTTCAATTTTTTGGAAGAGTTTTAGTAAGATAGATATTACATCTTGGAATGTTCAGAAAAATTCTTCTTTGAAGCCATCTGGTCCTGGGCTTTCCTTTGTTTGGAAGTTTTGATTTCTGATTCAATTTCTCTATTTGTTATCAGTTTGTTGAGATCTTCTATTTCTTCTTAAGTCAGTGTAGGTAGTTTGTGGGTTTCTAGAATTTTTTCATGTCATCTGGATTATCTAATTTGCTGGTGTAGAGTACCAAGCTTTATCTCTTTAAGTCCTTTTTATTTCTGTGGGGTTGGTAATAATTGTCCCCCTTTTCAATTTCTTATTTCAGTCATTTGTGTCCTTTTTCTTCTTCATGTTTAGCTAAATGTTTGTCAATATTATTGATCTTCTTAGAAGAACCAACTTTGGTTGTGTTGAATCTTGTTTTATTCTCTATTTCATCTATCTTCATTCTAATCTTTATTTCCTTTCCTCTGCTTGCTTTGGGTTATATTTGCTCCTTTTTTTTATAGTTCTTCCAGTTTTAAGGTTAGGTTCTGATTTTAGATCTTTGTTCTTCTTTTGCACTTTGAATTAGTGTTTGGGGTAATTTTCCAAATGGGCCAATATTTCCCAACTTAATCTGAGGTCATAATAACACATCGACTGAGTAGCATTTGGGATTTCAGTTTCTCATCCTTATCATTAAGATTCACTGCCTCCCATCATCAGTTATTTATTGAGCATTTACAGTGTCCCAGGCACAATAGAACATACAGAAAACACTGTCCCTGCTTTTGAGGAGCTTACATTCTAAAGGGAAAAAAAAACATACCTTTTTTCAGCAGGCACATTTTGAAATTTTTGTTTATTTTCTTATTCCCTGCTGCTTTTTTCTACCTGCCTATGTTTGAGTCTATACTCTACTTTTGAATTTTTGAGGATGAATATTAGGATTATAAAATCTCTGTTCTTGAAACAAAATTTAGGGCTAAATAGTAAAATTTAAAGTTAAACATGAGGATTATAAAAATTTTCGGGAAGCGGACTTGGCCCAATAGGGCGCCTGCCTACCACATGGGAGGTCTGAGGTTCAAACCCTGGGCCTCCTTGACCTGTGTGGAGCTGGCCCACGCATGGTGCTGATGCATGCAAGGAGTGCTGTGTCACGCAGGGGTGTCCCCTGCGTAGGGGAGCCCCACGTGCAAGGAGTGTGTCCCGTAAGGAGAGCTGCCCAGCGTGAAAGAAAGTGCAGCCTGCCCAGGAATGGCGCTGCACACACGGAGAGCTGACGCAGCAAGATTACACAACAAAAAGAGACACAGATTCCTGGTGCCACTGATAAAGATAGAAGTGGTCACAGAAGAACACACAGCAAATGGGGGCGAAGGGGAGAGAAAAAAAAATCTCCTCTCATCACTTTAACCTGTGGGTCTTTTGCATTGCAGTCCTGTTCTTTGGTGCTGTCAGGTCCTCAAATTCCTGGTGCTCTGTGGTTGTTAGTTTATGCTTATGAACAAATGATTAAATTGATGACTAATAGAAGTTAGTAATACAATTTTACTCTCTGCTTGTGTAAATCTGTTTCTCCAACAGCTACTCTTTTAGAGAAAAGATTTGGTGTGTGAGGGGTGAGTTTGTTGGCTGATTGACTGTGTGATGTTAGGAGCCCAGCTGGCTGGAGGGCCTTTTTAATTACAGTGGTGCTTTTTCTTTGGTGTGGAGCTGACTTTCCCCTTCTGACCCCTTCCCTGCTCTGCCATTTTTGGTTTCCACAACCTCACTTGTTTATCACCCCTGAGGTAGATTGCTCATTGTAGGAATAATTTTCCACTTTTATAATGGTGGCCAGGGTGGTGAACTTTATTTATTTATTTAGTCTTTATTTATTTTTTTAATATTATATTAAAAAAATATGAGGTCCCCATATACTCCCCACCCCCTCACCCCACTTCCCCCCCCATAACAACAATCTCCTCCATCATCATGAGACATTCATTACATTTGGTGAATACATCTCTGAGCACTGCTGCACCTCATGGTCAGTAGTCCACACCATAGCCCACACTCTCCCACAGTCCATGCAGTGGGCCATGGGAAGATATACAATGTTCGGTAACTGTCCCTGCAGCAGGTGGTAGACTTTATGCTGTGTACGGAGAGTGAGATGGAAAGGTTATAGGACTTAAGTGGCTCAACTGTTCTTCATGCATGTCTTTCATCAGTAGCTCTGATTGTGGTATGACTCATCCTAGCTCTCTGCTTGAGTTCATCCCAAGTCTCTGAGGCTTCTTTGGAAAGATCTTTGCTTACCTCTGGTTCTGAGACACCTGTATCATAAATTCTATTTATATCATCTTAAGATTTCCCCAAACTTTCATTTTCAGCCCTTCTTTTTGTTTGCAGTTATCATTTAATTAAGACATTTTTGTTTCTTATTTTAGTAGATTCTTGAAAAACCTCAAAGGTGGGTGGCAGTGTTCTGTCTGCCATCATGAAGCAGAATGAAGTTTGTCATGTGTTATTTATGTAGTGATTTATTGCAGTTTTTGTTTCTTATTTGATCCATGAGATATATAAAAGTGCTTTTAAATTTACAAGTGTTTTGGCTGTTTCAGTTTATATTTATCATCTCTATTTTTATTACATCCATCATAATGAGGCCTGTATAAATTTGCCTTTGGGAATTTTATGAATTTTTCTTTGGGGTCTAATATAAAATCATCTTTAAAAGTATGCCATGAATCATGGTTTGTAGCAGTATTTCACTATTTGTATATCAACTGTAACAAATGTACAATCCACATGTAAAATGTTATTATTAGGGGAAAGGGAAAAAAGGGGGAGGATGTTGGATATTTGGGAATCCCCTATATTCTGTACGTGATTTTTCTGTAATCTCAAGCTTCTTTGAAGTCAAAATGAAAAAAATAGGACACTGGGGAAATAAATGAAAGAACTGAATATTCAAGACAACATCTTACAGTAATGAAAGAAATAGCAAAGCATTTTTTTAAAAATCATATATTTTTATATTTTTATTATTTCAAATTTATTTTTAAGTATTTGTATTTTGTTATTTTTAAAACTATCATTACTATTTCATTTTCTTATTGTATTTGGTTATTTTGTTGGCTTTGTTTTTGAAGAAGTTTTGGATCACAGAAGGGTGACAGCTATGACAGGAAAGGATCATTGGTGTGGGGTGTCAGTGATGGGGGATTCATGGGAGGAGGTTCACCTGGTGCATACCTATAAGGCATATAAATGTGTTCAAGTGTTCAGGGACCATTGTCATGGTGGGTGGAGATTCACACAATAACTGAAAGAATAATGAATTCCCATCCTGGGGAGTTCTGTCACATTTTCTAATGGGACAGCAAGAATCCCCCTAGTACTGGGGCAGTAACTAGTAAAGGAGGATGGACCATTGATGGGCCCTTGATACTGATAACTGTACTTAGGAACTTTTTTTTTGAATTTGAAACTTAGCCTATTCATTTAGCTTGCCTAGGAGTTACCTCCTGAGAGCCTCCTTGTTGCTCAAATGTGGCCCCTTCTAAACCAAACTCAGCATATAAATGCACTTCCCCCTGGCGTAGGACATGACACCTGGGGATGAGCCTCCCTGGCACCAAGGGATCACTACCAAGCACCAACCAGCAATGTCACTGGAAAAAGACCTTGACCAAAGGATGAAAGGGTAAAGACAAGTGAGTTTATACAGCTTAGAGACTTCAAAGTGAGTTGGGAGGTATTCCAGAGGTTACTGCTTACGCACATCTCAGCAGGATCTCATTGACTGCCAAAGTAAATACTGCCTCAAATGGCAGGGCTCCTGAGGGCTCTGGAGACATCCAGACTCTATAGACAAAGCAAACAGCTGAGGAATTTGGCACCCTGCCAGGGGGCCCTACTTTGGAATTTATGCTCCCCAGTGTGAGTTGTGGTTTCCCTACACATGGCTCTTTTGCCCCTTCTATTTAAATCTATAGTTAGTATTAGACTTGATAGGTATATGTCTGAGAGACTTAAATCTTTGAGCTTTCCATGTACCAGTTGGGCCCTGAATCTCAACAGAGTTTTAACACCTGCTCTCCAGTTCGTTGGACTCACCCAGGACAACTCTAACAAGGAGATGATGATGGACAACGACCATCGTAAGGATCAGAGAGTCTGCAACTGCAAGCAAGATAGTCCCATCCATCTGCCCCATGGGATCTAAGCCCCCTCTCAATTTGAGGTGGAGTGGGTATCACCATCCTAGAATTCTCAGGATTGGGGAATGAAAAGTTGACTAGAATAGTCTTACTGTTATTCTACTATAGATTTATGTTATTCTAGCAATAGAAGAACTTTTATCATTGATGTGGAGGCATTGGACACTGGAGGTTCTGAGGGGAGGGAGAAGGAAAAATAGGTGTAATATGGGGGTATTTTGGGACTTGGGAATTGTCCTGAATGACATTGCAATGACAGATACAGGCTATTATATGTCTTGTCATAACTTAGAAAATTGTGCAGGAGAGGGTATAAACTACAATGTCAACTCTAATCCAGGCTTAGTGGCAGTGCTTCAAAATGTGTTCATCAATTATAACAAATATACCACACTTATGAAGGATGTTGTTAATGTGGGAAAGTGTGAGAGGTCTGGGGAGTGGGGCATATTGGAATCCCCTATATTTTTTATATAACATTTATATAATCTAGGTATCTTTAAAAAATGTGTATAAATATATGCACACACACCCACACATATATATATATATATAAAGTATGCCATGAGTGTAATACATTAATAATGTGATGACAGTAGCCAACACATTCAGTACATATTTATTGTCTGGCACCATGGCAAATCCCTTCACATGGTTTATCTACTTTGCTCCTTAGAACAACTTGATTACGTATAGGTACTCTTACTAGTCCCACTTAACGCATGAAGGATGAGTAACTACCCCAGGGTCCCCCATCGAGTAGATAGACCCAGGACCTCTGGTTCCAGAATTCACCAGTGAACCAAGTGTGGAGCATGTTATAGGGTGCAACCTTCCATATGTGCATCTGTTGCTTTGAGTGTCTTGGTTTTTATTTGGAATGCTGAAATGCATGTATGCATTCATGATTGCCTTATTGCTCTGCTAGGGAGAGAAGTAGATTGATGTTCCCCCCTTACTATTGGGTTTCCCTTTTATGCTTGTTATTTGGTGCATAAAGATTCATGCCTTTTATCCTTTGTAGGCTAAACCATATTTAGTTTAAAATGAATCTTTTTCTCTTTTAATGCTTTTAGCCTTCAATTCTACTTTGAGATTTACATGGGAAATCCTGCCTTATTTTTTTGTTTGCCTCTGCAACCATACTTTTGCCCACTGTTTTCATACTAATGTGTTTAATTACTTTGTTTTTGATATCAATATTGTATTCACTCAATAAACTTTTTTTGAGGGCCTACTGTGTGCTGTGCTGAGCAAGATTAAGCTCTGCTCTCGCAGTGTTCCTGGGCTGGTTGGAGAGATGATAATAAACAAGTGAACAAATGAATAAGTCAGTATAGAATTTTAGATCTGCTCTTTCTAATACAGTAACCACTAGCCACATGTGGTTATTGAAGTTTAAATTTAAAATTAATTCAAATTAAACAAAATTACCTATTTAGTTCCTCAGTTGCAATAGCCATATTTCAAGTGATCAACAGTCACATGTGACTAGTGGGTACCGTCTGGACCTTTGCAGACACAGAGTATTTCTGCCATTGTGTGAAGGGCTGTCAGTGCTGCTGTAGGTGCCATCTAGAGTTGGGCACATTTCTGCAGTAGAGCCTGATGGAGGTTTTGGGGTACCTCAGGTAGTAACATTGGAAAGCAGCCTGATTTATGAGAAGGAGCCAGCTTGTGAGAGCATTACATTTTGGTGGAGTTGCATTTTGATTTTTGGTATAGCCCGGGAGTTGTTGCTGATATTATTTATATGTATTTAGTTTATAACTTAGAACTCTAAGGTTTTTTAGGGGACGTGTTTTCTCTTGTTCTGATAGAAATAGTGTCTGGTGAAATTGGAGAAAATATTTAGCATGTTGTGATACATTTTTATTTTTGGTGAATAAATCTAGTAGCCAATATTTAATTTTGTACTTTGGAAAAACGATTCAGTGTTTTTTAAGTATTTTGGGCCTGTCCTTGAAAAGAGGTAAATCAGTTGTGTTTTCTAATTAGTACACTTTTGATAATAAGCATTTGTCTTAAAAATATGGAAAAAGCCTAGACCTAGGATCCTGCTACTTAATGGCACCGCAGGAATTAAGCACACATGCAAGCGGAAGCCTGTCTGACTCGCTGTGGTTGCATGGCTGGTCAGGGGGCAGGGCTCTGCCTAGTAGGAGCTTTTCTTGAACTCTGGTTCAGAGTGACTATTTTAGAATATAACCCCTTTATTCAGAGGCTGGATGCTAATCATACAAATGCCTTATTCTTCTTTAGTCTGCATATGTTAAGAGATTTGATACCTACTTCAAGGAGTGTTGAACTCCTGATGGATTATTTCTGTGTGTTGTAAGAGTTCTGACAGCATGAATGTTTTCCCTTTGGTACTTCTCTGAGGCTGATTTGTTTCCCTCCATGCATCTCACATAGAGGTTCTCTGGCTAATGGACACAGGTTATCCCTGAGAGTATGCAAGCGTCACTAAGTAAGGATGTGGTCCTCCTCAAGTCACGTGTTCACCTGTTTTTTTTACAGTTAAAAGAAAAAGCACCTTGTGAAAATGAATGAAAAAAAATGATCTTTCTACATGAAATAGCTTTTTCATGTTATACTGAAGTAATAATTATTAAGTAGTAACTTTATTTTCTGCTGCATACCAAAAAAATACCTCACTGAAACTTGTATTTTTTAAAATAAAGCAATATTTCCAGGATTTAGGAGTGTCAAAACTTCTGTTAAAGTGACTATATCAATATTTATGTGAAACTGTTCTGATAATTATTTACTAACTACTTAGGTGGACACTCTTGCTCCACTAACAAATAGGACAATCCTATAGCCCCATGACTCTATACTCAGAGATAAAGAGTTAATTATTATTTCCCTCTTCTCTCTGGTTACAGCCTTTGAAATTTTTAATTTTTCCCTTTTACTATTAAACCATGACTTGTTTAAATGTGTCACTATTACAGACAGCTGCCAAGGACATTGCTGTCCGTGTCTCCGCATGTGCACAGGGGGTGTTCTCCGGGCTGTACACATGGGGAAGTGTGCACTTGCCCTGTCACATTCAATTTTTATTTCACCTTCTTTTGTCTTATGCTCACAGTTGTGTAAGGTAACAAAGTGAGGTTGAGTTCCTTGGTCCCTATCTCTCTTCTTCAGAGACTCTTTTTCTCTCCATTTACAGACGGGCCAAGGTTGCTCGGGTGATTGGTTTACTGGCCTCACATGCGATGGAGCTCCAGGAGAATACACCTGTTATCGAGGTAATTTCTTTTTAGTATGCAGAAGGTTATGATTTACAAAAAGATTATTCTTGATTTTATAATTTACAAAGTGCAGCTTTCCTTGACTTCACTTAATTTTTCTTTGTGGAATTGCGGCAATAGTTATAAAATGATACGCATATTAGACTTTAGGCTTAAACAGCAGCTCATTTACAATATATTCTGTTATTAAAGGTAGTATGGGGGAGGTGGACTTGGCCCAATGGATGGGGTGTCTGCCTGCTACATGGGAGGTCTGCAGCTCAAACCCCGGGCTCCTTGACCCGTGTGGAGCTGGCCCATGCGCGGTACTGATGTGTGCAGGGAGTGCTGTGCCACGCAGGGGTGTCTCAGCGTGGGAAAGCCCCACACTCAGGCAGTGTGCCCTGTAGGGAGAGCCGCCCCGTGTGAGAAAAGTGCAGCCTGCCCAGGAATGGTGCCACAGGCCCGGAGAGCTGACTGCAGCTGGATGACGGAGCAGAGAGAGACACAGATTCCTGTGCTGCTGACAACAACAGAAGCGAACAGGGAGGAAATCACAGCGGGTAGACGCAGAGAACGGACAACTGGGGCAGCGGGGATAGGGGAGAGAAATAAATAAAATAAAATCTTAAAAAGAGGTAAAAAAAAAAAATAAAGGTGGTACGGCAGAGTTACAAGGCTTGTGTAATCATTTTTCCTTTATTTTTGGATAAGGTTCATTTTATCACTAGTTTTCTTATAGTCTACCTGGCATCTTATTTTAATTAAAATGCTTTCTACTTAAAACATAGCTCATAATTCAAACTAAAATTATTTTGACTTTTCACCTGGAATTTAGTGTTTTCATCCTCACCGCTTGTCAGTTATTTCTGGCGAGGTTCCCAGTATTTAATGGGCATGTGTGTAGTAAAGATCTTTTCTAAGATCAATCGTTTCTTTCAAACACTAACACTAGCATTTCTTACTAACTTCGTTAGGCAATAATTTCAGACACCATGAAATGAATTGCTCCCATTGTATTTTTTCGAGTGTCCTTTAACATGAAAACCTGCTTTCTATTTATCCTAAGTGTGTTACGCTTATTTGGTAATAGATTTCTGCCCCTTGGACTAAGAGAGACTCAGATACTCAGATCTCCATCCCTTGGACTGAGAGAGATTGAAAAGCCAAAATAGATGAAACGAAAGGTACACTCCTAAAGGAAGGAGAACGTGGTGAGGAATTTCTGCTATGAGGGAAAGTGTTCTATATTTGCATTGTCCACTTAGTAACTGGAGCAATATCTTGGCTGGCCCTGGGCTGTTTGAGTTGGTGTGAATGGAAGATTGATGTAAGCTCACTGCATTTCCTCTGCTTACAATTCCATCTCTGTGCTCTGTGAACAGTTGGATTGCTGAACTACCAAAGAAAATGTCACTAAGTCTCAACTTCTCCATTTATCTTTCTGGAAATAAAAGAAATGAATTGTGGCCTACATAATTACTGATGTTACCAGCTTGATTATCAGAGACATGCAGAGTAGATTTTTTTAAAGACCAAGCAGATAGAGCAGAATCCCCAGTCAGATGCGAAGGTTTAGGAGTGCAAAGTGCTTCTTCTGATAACACAGAGCAGAGGGTCTCCACTGAATCAGTATAGGAGATGGGAGGGAACTTACAAAAAATTCTAAGCCTGAGTCCTACAGCTCTAGGGGACATTCCTGGATGGCCTTGAGTGGGCTGTTGTTGCTCAGGAGTAGTGTGCTGTTAAGAAAGCCCTGCAGATGTAAACTATGACTAGAATTAAAATGTCAGCACATGCATTACAGAGTAGAATGGGTGCTTCAGGAAGCTGAGTTAGTGAATTCGATGATCAGTTAGAAACTATCTTAGAATTCAGAAGAAAAAGAAAAAAAAAAAGAAACTGAATTCAGAAGAAAAAAATAAAAATTATGAACTTAAAGGGCATGGAAGATAGTTCCAGAAAAGCCATTGTGCTGCCCAATATGGTAGCCACCAGTTAATTACAAGTGGCTCCTGAGCACTTGAAAAGCAGCTGGTTTGAACTGAGACAAACTGTAAGTCAAGAAGACACACCAGAGTTTGAGGACTTAGTATGAAAAAAATAATGTAAAATTATCTCATTTTTAATTTCCACATATTCAGATGATAATATTTTGCATATATTTAGTTAAGTAAATATATTAAAATTAATTTCACCTGTATATTTTAACTTTTTAATGTAAAATTGCTTTTTAATGTGGCTACTAAAAACTAAATTATTTCACTTGAATTATATTTCTCTTGGACAGCACTGTTCTAAGATATGCATAATGGGATTTTCAGGAGAGATGAAAGCAGACAGAAGTTAAACAATTGTCAAAGAAATAACAGAAAACAATTTTATCATGAGCTGAAGAAAGGTTGGCATCTCTAGATGAAAGGTCTCACCGAATGTCAGGCAAAAAACACTAAAAAAAGATGTACATTTAGATATATCCTGATAGAATTTGTAATTTCAAAGAGAAAAAGAAACCCAAAACCAGGTTACAAATAAAGAAAAGCGAGACAGGCTTGCAGTTATGAGGGACCGGTGATTGAAAGGGTTGGCATGTTTCAAAGAGCGACAAGGAGGGCTAGTGACTAGAGCTGCTGAGTCAGGGAGGGGATGGTGGTAGGAGGCACGGTGAGAGGAAGCCAGGGGCCAAAGTCCAGAGAGCCTGGTTATTGGCAGGGTCAAGGCTTGGGACTTAAATTTGAGTGAGATGAAGAACCGTTGGAGGATTTTGAGTAGAAGAGGGCTTTGATGCAAATCTATTACCAAGCAAATATGGACTGTATCAGGGCAAGGTAGAATCAGAGAGACCAATTAGGAGGCTGTGCCAGTAATTCAGGTGGAAGATAATGGTGGCTTAGCCCAAGTAGTAAGTGATGGAGACAGTAAAGAGGATTCTCTTACAGGTAGGTACACACCTGTGTATGTGTGTATGGATATACATTTTTGGGGGATAGATTTTGAAGATGGATTCACAATTTGCCGATTGCTATGCTGTTGTTTGCAGGTAGTCTGTAATAGCTTAAAGATGCAAAATTCTAATGGCCAATATAAATTCTAGCATTCTATAAACATATGAAAAGTGCTGCATGTTCAGAGAAATGCAGATTAAAACCAAATGAACTATCAAGACAGCGTATTAAAATGCCTCTTTAATCCTAAATGTTAGTGAAAGGAGGGAGTGGCGTCAGTGCTGGTGGGCATGTAAATGGGCACAGTCACTCTGGAAAACTGCTTGGCGGGATCTCTGCCCAGAACCCACTACCGTAACCCAGTGAGCCACGTGCCCTGTACGAGATATCTGTTATCACTGTTATTTGTCCCTTATGTCCGTCAACAGTTGAATGCACGAAGCGTGGCATGTTACCACAATGGAATACTAAATATTTATCATTGCGAATAAATAGCTACAGCATTGGGCAACAAGCCCCAAAGACCTTTGCAGCCAAAGACAGTTTTCCTTGGCATCAGCGGGACATTTCCTGGGAAATGCTCTTTCTTCTCTGGAGGGTCAGCTCCTCCTTGGGGCTGCGGTGTCAGGGGGAAGAGGTGTTGTCATCACCGAAGGGGCGAGGGCTGAGGGGTGCCTTGTGGCACAGAGTCTGTGGAGAACTGGCCAGCGGCCAGGGCTGGAGTTGAGGCAGCCACCACCCCAGTGGGTCCTGGGCCCCGGCTGGGGCTCTCTGGCCGTAGGACTTCCTAAGGGGCTGGAAACAACATAACCTGGGACCTGTCAGTAGTCCTGAGCGCTGTGCCCAGCTCTCCCCGGCTCTGTTTGTATGGCCTTGTCGTCTTGGTGACTGCTGCTGCCGCTGAGCATTTGGTCTGGCAGGTCTCGAGTCACACTTGTCCTTTGAGCGCACTCAGGTTGGGTTCTCTGGCCAGTGCTTCCCTCTTTGCAAAGACTGGGGACCTGGTGTTCCCTAACTCTTGTTTCTGTTCCCTCTTGAGGATATTGTATTCCTTATGCCACGTCCAGGTGTGGAAAGGATTCTCCTTCCTGGTTCTTGTAGCCTTTACTCCTGTGCTGCTCTTTCCCTGGGTGTTTGCTGATGTTTTATAAATTTGAAATACAAAGACTTGGGAAAAATCATTCTTATTTTGGTTAAAAAAATCATAGTGTGTATTTAACTATCTGGGACATTATTTTGAATTAAGCATGCTACAAACCAACTTCCATTGTATAATGAAGATCTTACACAACTTGAAGTTTTGCCAGGTGCTCTTATTATGCCATCTTTTGTTAGATCTCACAAGATTTGTTAGTTCTTAATTTTAACATTACTTTCTGTTGTGAGCAAGCGACTGTGATAATTGAAGTAGCCACCAGAGGTCGCTCAAACAGTGGAAATGAAGTTCTCCAGCTTTAGGACTTCCTCTTTGAACTTCCACAAGCAGCAGCATCTGTGGAGAATTAGAGTGTTCTGTGTTTCATCAGTTCCTGGTTCTCAGAAAGTTTTGCGATGTAAAATTCAATTTCATTCCATTGGTGGTTATTACCTCTTGAAATTAATGAAAGCTACTGAACAACCTGTCCAGGAAGAATGTTATTTCAGGGGATCAGGGAACCTGTGGTGGAGTCCTCTGTGAACTGTAGGCTCTGAACTCTTGAGACCTTGATTCTGTAATGCTCACAACTGGGCATTTGTAGATGATTATGCAGTAAATCTTTTTACTATTTTTATGATATAATTTAAATCTCTTTTTTCTTATTCTGTCTATAGTAGTTATAGAAGAGAATTGTTTGTGAACTCTTGTATGCATTTAGAAATGCTTAGTGAACTCTTCTATATTCCACAGAAAAATTAATGCCAACCTCTTAAACTTTTCCTCCTTGGTAACACTTTCATCACTCTGTAGTCATTGTGGTTCTTATATGTAATAATTTTTAAGAAATATTGCCAATGTTATATTACATATATTTAGTCTCATGCATGCAATGGATGTGTTTTAGGAAATTGAATATAGAATCCTAAAATTGTAGAACTGGCAGGAATATTAACATTCTATTTTGATCCCTTCATTAAAAATTTTTAGGGAAGTGGATGTGGCTCAAGCCCTTGGATGCCTGCCTGCCACATGGGTGGTCCTGGGTTCAGTTCACAGTGCTCCTAAAAAGAAGACAGGGACACAGGGAGCAGACAGCGAATGCAAACAATGAGGGGGGATGGGGATAGATAGATAAATCTTTTAAAAAATATTTGTAATGGAAAATTTCAAATATACCTCCTTATTCTAATCTCTCTACTTTTATGTATCATCATTCACTTCCATAGTTATGAGCATTTTGGTGTCTCATCTATCACTCTCTTCTACTTCCTCTTTTGGCAGGGAGACTAGGGTATTTTAAAGAACATGCCAGCCATCACGCCATCTTACTCATAAGTACTTCGGTGTGTATTTATTTATTTTTGTTATATTTTTTATTTTTATTTTCTTAAAGAAGTTTTAGATTACATAAAAGTTACATAAGAAATATAGGGGATCCCCATATACCTCAATTCTTTCCCCTCCCACATTTCCCCATTAACGTCTTTCATTAGTGTGGTACATTTGTTACAATTGATGAACACATAATTGAAGCACTGCTACCAAGCATGGACTATAGTTTACTTTATTGTTTACACTTTGCACCACACAGTTTTATAGATTTTGACCAAATGTATAATGGTCTGTATCTGTCATTGCAGTTGTCCTGCAGAACAATTCCAGTGTCCCCAAAATGCCCCATATTAAACATATTCTTCCTTCTTGCTCCCCTCATAACCTCTGGTGGCCACTGCCTCTACATCAGTGTTACAAGTTCTTCTATTACTATAATAATAATAAGTCTACTTTAGTCCACAGTTGCATTCCCCCCTTATCTTTGTTCATTCCTCAATCTTGAGGATTAGGGTGTGGTGATGTCCATTCTGCTTCTGGTTGAGAGGAAGCTTAGATCTTAGGGGATAGATGGATGGAACTGTCTTGCTTGTTGTTGTAGATACACTTTTTTTTTGGGATAGGCGTTGTACATCATCATCCTTTTGTTAGTTGTCTTGGGAGAGTAGGTGTTGGCTGCAACTCTGCCGAGATTCAGGGCATATGAACAGACTGAAGATTTAAGTCTCTTACATGTCTTTAATGAGTATAATGCTAATTATAGGTTCAAGTAAAAGGGGCAGAAGAGCCATGTGTAGGGAAATTATAAATGAGTCTAACTTTTCAGTATGTATTTCTAACAGAAAAGGACTTAAAAATATAACCAAAATACCACTGTCACAGGTAAAATCAAGAGTAGTTCCTGACTATCATCCAATAATTTTCATATTTCCTTAATGGTCTCATACATGTCATTTTGCATTTTTTTGAGCTAGGATTGCAACAAGATATGTTGAATTTAGGTGATGTGATTCTTAAGTATGGTAATTAAAAATGACACATTTATTCAGTGTAATGATCAGACTATTGTATTTAGCAATTAACAGCATAAATGAAAAAACAAAACCCTAAAACCCTTTTTTGTAATGCTTTGTACTTTCCACAGAGCAGAACAGTTTTATCTGAATAACAGTTTTATCTGCAGAATTATGTCATCAAAAGCGACACCTTGTCTTGCCACTGTCTGGGTCCATCATGATTTCAGTCACTGGGCTGAGACACATACAGCTCAAAGTAATCTCAGATGTGGTGCTCTTCAGTGTCTTCTTTAATGCCACCAACAAAGATCTTTTTCACAGTGATGTGGCACCTGGCCTTTGCGAGTCATCTCGAGGCAGCGGTCTTTGGTTCCACACTCTTCTATCTACCTTGTGTGGCCTGACGTTCAGGCTGCATTGCCTCCCTCCACAGTGGCAAGCAGAGCCACTGGGTGCTTTGTATCTCTCATTACTGCACAGTCTGTGAGGGTTCCCTGTTGCTTGAAATGCCTCCTCAGACTCTCGTAATTTAGTACAAAGCTCAACCCTCCAGTGGAGCTTCTGTAGCTCTTCGGGCCCTTAGACATGAGGCAGTGGGAGGAAAGACTTATATGATGCTTTCTCTGTGACATCCATGGCTGAAGGCTTAAGTCTGATTATTTTAAACATTTCTCTATCTTCTATTTCCCTCCTCCCATCATTGTTGTTTGCCCTTGCTGCCTGCTCTCTGTGTCCTTTCACTGTTCTTTTGTGTTTGCTTCTGTTTTTTCTTCTTGTGTTTCTCTTTTGGAAGCACTGGGAACTGATCCTGGGACCTCTGGTGTGGGGAAGAGGCACTCAATTGCTTGAGCCACCTCATCTCCCTGGTCGGCTGCATCTCTCACTGTCTCTCCTCTGCTTCTCCCTTTGGTGCATCATCTTGGGGCTGCCAGCTCTCCACGGCACGGGCTGCAAGCTCTTTGCAGTGTGGGCCAGCTTGCCCTCACCAGGAGGCCCCAGGAATCAAACCGGGGGCCTCCCATATGGTAGATGGGAGGCCAATCAGTTGAGCTGCATCCGTTTCCCCATCTTTTATTTTTAATGCCCTGTATTTATTAAAGACAAATTGTCATTTGTCTTGGCCAAATCTCGAGTATTAGAAATTCTGTTGCACTCTTTTGGTGTCATTAAATGTGGTCCTTTCTCACCTGTATTACTTGTAAACTGCTGGATAGAAGTAGAGCCTGGATTAGATTCAGTTTCAGTTATATTTTTTGATGTGGGAAAAGAAATTCTTCAGAGTTGGTGCTGGGTATTTCTTTTGCATCATAGGGAGCTGCCATGTCTGGTTGTCTCTCTATAAGTGGTGCCATGATTCATCACTGAATTCAGATATCAGCCTTAACATTATGAACTTTTCCATTGGTCTTACTTAATTTTGGTATCCATTGATGATCATTGCCTAGATACAGTAGTGCTTTAGGGGTTGCAAAATGGCAATTTTCTTATTCTATGATTCCTTTTATATTTACAGCTGGAAGTATTTATTATGGAAGAACTTTCCCCAATCAAATATTTGTTGTCTTGAAAAAAATTTTGTTAAGCAAGGCAGGATAAATGCTTGACTGTTTCCCTTCATAGCCCAATTTTCAGAATATTTAGTTGGTGTTTTAGTAATCTCCAGAGGTGTCCAATGAGAATTTTTTTGCATTAAAAAGAATGTATGGATTTTTAAATAGTGTCTTGATGCTCAAATTATTCCAGCTCTGTTTATTGAGAGCCCTTTCGAGTTTGCTTCTCTTTCTTTTTAGGATCACCCTACTACTGTCTTTGATAACTTGCTTACTTTCTGTCCCAATAGAATGTCACAGTTTTATCTTGGGCAGTCAGCCCTAGTCCTGCAATCAGTTTTTAAGGGACCTTGTTTGCTTTCAGTTGGAAATGGTGTTTACACAATGCAGTCTGGGTAGAGGTACTCATTGCTACTGGGATTGTCATTACTTCCAGAACTTTTCAGAGGTCAGAGATAGGAAATATTATTTCTTAAAGGACAGTTCATTCATACTGTATGACACTTTCAATTCAAATTTTAAAACTACAGAGTTTTTACCTTTTTGATTTAAATTTTTTTGCCCATTTAAAAAATTTTTAACTTTTATTTTTAAATAAGCTTTAGAGTACATAGAATGTTACCTAAAAAATATAGGGGATTCCCATATGCCCCATATCCTCCCCCCACACACTTTCCAACCTTAACAACATCTTTCATTAGTGTGGTACATTTGTTAACAATGATGATCACATATTGAAGCATTGCTACTAACTGTGGAGTATAGTTTATATTACAGTTTATACTTTATCCTGCACAATTTTATAGGATATGACAAAATTTATAATGGCCTGTATCTGTCATTGTAGTGTCATGCAAGACAATTCCAATGTCTCAAAAATGCCCCATATTACACCTATTCTTCTGCCTTTCACCTCTCAGAACCTCTAGTGGCCACATCCTTTACATCAGTGATAAAAGTTCTTCCATTGCTGGAATAATAAGTCTTTAATGGACTAATAATAAGTCTACTTCAGTCTGTTGCTCATTTCCCAATCTTGAGGATTTTGGGATAGTGATGTCCACTGTACTTCTAATTGAGAGGGGCTTAGGTCCTATGGAGCTATCGTACTTGCAGTTGCAGACTCTCTCTGTTCCTTAGGATGGGTATTGTCCACCATCATCTCCTTGTTAGTTGTCCTGGGTGAGTCTGGTGAACTGGAGAGTAGGTGTTGTAACTCTGCTGAGATTTAGGGCTCAACTGGCACATGAACGGACTTAAGATTTAAGTCTCTGAGACATATATTTGTCAAGTATAGTGCTAATTATGGGTTCAAATAAAAGGGGCAGAGGAGCCATGTGTAGGAAAACTATAAATGAGTCTAGCTCCGTTACACTGGAGAGCATAAATTTCCAGAGTAAGGTCCACTGACAGGGTGCCAAAATTTTGAGCTTTTCTGTCCTGCTTATAGTTTCTTGATGTATCTAGAACCCTTAGGAACCCTATTTGAAGCACTGTTTGCTGTAGCAGTCAATGAGATCCTGCTGAGACATGCATAAGTGTAACCTCTGAATAGACCTCCTGACTCACTTTGAAATCTCTTAGCCATAAAAACTCATTTGTATTTAATATAGAGCCTTCTCTGGCACTGAGGGATTAATTACCAAGTGCCAACCAGCAATGCATCTGGACAAAGATTTTAATTTAAAATTTATATCTCTTTTCTAATAAACTGAAAAATCTTGGCTGCTGATAATATTAACATACTTATTTTTCTTTAACCTATTTGAAAGTATATATGATGGTTTAATTATGCCAATATTATTACGACCAGTGAGACCACCAACTGTAGCTTAAGGTGTGTGCTTATGTGTCCTTGGGACATAACCCACTAGATGTGTACAGTGCTCTGTGTCTGTTCATTGTGTGCTTGTCTTCTTTTTGGGAGGCACTGGCAACTGAACCTGGGATCTCCTGTGTGGGAGGGAGGTGCTCAGTGGCTTGAACCATTTCTGTTCCTGCTTATTGGGTCTCTCATTGTGTTTCCTCATTGCGTCATCTTGTTGCATCAGCTCACTGTCTTGCTTGTCTTCTTTAGGAGGCACTGGGAACTGAACCTAGAACCTCTTGTGTGGTAGGCAGGCACCCAACTGCTCGAGCCTCATTTACTTCCCTGTATCTAGTATCTTTTAATACTGTGTTTTAAAGTCAATTCAGGAGGCGGACTTGGCCCAGTGGTTAGGGTGTCCGTCTACCACATGGGAGGTCCACAGTTCAAACCCCGGGCCTCCTTGACCCATGTGGAGCTGGCCCACGCACAGTGCAGACGCGCAAGGAGTGCCGTGCCACGCAGGGGTGTCCCCCGTGTAGGGGAGCCCCACGCACAAGGAGTGCGCCCTGTAAGGAGAGCCGCCCAGCATGAAAGAAAGTGCAGCCTGTCTAAGAAAGGCACCGCACACACGGAGAGCTGACACACAAGATGACGCAACAAAAAGAAACACAGATTCCCGTGCCGATGACAGCAACAGAAGCGGACGAAGATGACGCAGCAAATAGACACAGAGAACAGACAACTGGGGCGGGGGGTGGGGAGAGGGGGAGAGAAATAAATAAATAAATAAAAATCTTTAAAAAAAAAAAGTCAATTCAAATAATTCCTCACTTTGCACTTTTGCTACCAGTATGATACATATTTGGGTTCATTTTTTCCCCCAGTTGTAGATATTTAGGGATTGTTGTGTGCTGTCTTAGGTTTAAAAAATTGTAATGCTTTTTAATGAAGTCTTACTTGTGTACAGAACATAATTGTCCTGCTTAATCATGAAGTGGAACCCAAGGTAACTGCCACTGGCACAAGAAATAGAACATTGCCAGCACATTAAGAGACCCCTTTTTGCCCTCTTGCAAACATTCCTCTCTCCCTTTGCTTGAAAGGTCACCAGTACCGTAACTACAAATACTGTGATTATTTTGCCTGACTTTGAATTTTATTCATACAGCTTCATTTGCCATGTATTCTTTGGTGTCTGGCTTTTTTTGCTCCTTATTATGTTTGTGAAAGTCATCCTTGTTGCATATACCTGCAGTGCATTTCCATTGCATCAGTATTTCACACCACTGGTGATGAATATTTCAGTTGCTTTAGGTATTTGGTTATTATAAATAATTCTTGCACACATATTTTGGTGCACTTGTGCAAGCTCTTTCTGTTGGGTATACCTAGGAGAAGAACTACAAGGTCATAGGGTTTGTTATGTTCAAATTTAGGGGGTAATGCTGAACCGTTTTCCAAAAAGGTTATTTAAATTTAAAATCTTTCCAGCAATGACTTGAGAATTTTCATTGCTTTATAATCTTGTTAATTCTTAGTATTGGTATATCATGTTAAATACCTAATATTTTCTACTTTTTTAAAAAAAACATGAATGTGTATTGACTTTGGTTATATGGCATCGAGAGTTGATCATATAATTTTTCCTCCTATCTCTATTAATAGGGTGGAAAATATTAATGGAATTTCTAATACTGATCCACCCTTGAGTTTTTAGAAAAAACTTCACTTGGCTCATGATGTTTATTTTCATAATGTGTCATTGGGTTCTCTTTGCTGATATTTTACTTGAAATATTTACATCCATGTTCACAAGTGAGATTGGTCTGTAAATATTTTGTGTGCTTGCAGCTTTTGTCATGTTTTGTTCTTAATGTTATATTCACGTCATAAAAAGAATTTGGAAGCTTTCCTTTTTCTGTGCTCTGTAACAATTTAAGATACATTGGGGGAAGCAGATTTGACTCAATTGATAGAGTGTCTGCATACCATATGGGAGGTCCAGGGTTCAAACCCAGGGCCTCCTGACCCGTGTGGTAAGCTGGCCCATGCACAGAGCTGCTGCGTGCAAGGAGTGCTGTACCACGCAGGGGTGTCCGCTGCATAGGGGGAGCCCAGAGCACAAGGAGTGTGCCCTGCAAGGAGAGCCGCCCTCCATGAAAAAAGCACAGCCTGCCCAGGAGTGGCACCGCACACACGGAGAGCTGATGCAGCAAGATGATGCAACAAAACGAGACACAGAGTCCTGGTGCTACTGATAAGAATGCAAGTGGACACAGAAGAACACACAGCGAATGGACACAGAGAGCAGACAACTGGGGGTGGGTGGGGAGGAAGGAGAGAGAAATAAATAAAATATAAAACTTTTTTTTTTTAAAAAAAAAAACATGCATTGGGTTTCCTTGCTCGCCAGTGTTTGCTCCAGTTATATGAAAATCATCTAGACATTAGGCTTTTTGTCTTTTGTTTTTTATTTTGGGGCAGGGTGCTTTTATGTGTTTCTCGTTTTCCGTGGAAATTGGTCAGCTTACGTGATAAAAATACAGTTGGATAGTGGTTAAGAATTTGGAGACAGAATGCATTTCTAGACTTCTAATTTGGAACTCTATGTACCATGCCATTGTGTTTCTTTTTTATTAACATAAGACACGTTGACATACCTTACACTTTTATAAACACTTGCTTATGTGCCTGACATCATGTTAATCCTTTTGTATTTCCATTATCTCATTTACTCTTTAAAGAGCATGCCTATGAAGTAGGCATTACTATAAATATGAATGATAAAAGCAAAACCCCATTAGTTATTGAATTAATACAGCAGCTCAGTAATAATTCCATGTTGCTTCTCAGATTTTTTGAATGCAAAATGAGACTTTTTATTTTGTTTTTCCCAACTTTTTACTGGAAAAATTATGTTCATGCAGAACAGTTTAAAGAATAATTCACCTGACACATTTATACTCTTCATCTAGATTCAGTGGTTAACATGTTTCCGTTTGCTTCATTTCTCTATCCAAATATATACATATTTTTCGTTGTTGAACTATTTGAAGTTCATGGCATTAATTATAATTCCATAAAATCATTTGATAACAGGCTATATTAAAATTCCCCCAACTGTCCCATGATTGTCTTAACCTTTTTTTTTTTTCCTTAACAAGGATACATTCAGTGTTCATTCATTGCATTTCATAGTTACTATCCTATTAATGGTTTGTATTCTAGGATTGTTTCTCCATCATTTTTCCCCCATGACATTGATTTCCTGAAGAGTTAGTTCAGTTGTCTTGTAGAATATCCCACATTCTGGATTCATCTGTTTCCTCTTGGTATTATTTAACTTGCTTCTCTAATCTCTAAATTTCCTATAATCGTAATATCTAGAGGCTTGGTTAGGGTCAAATTGTTTTTTTTTTTAAAGATTTATTTTTTTTTTATTTCTGTCTCCTTCCCCTCCCCCCAGTTGTCTGCTCTCTGTGTCGATTTGCTGTATGTTCTTCTGTGACCGCTTCTATCCTTATCAGTGGCACTGGGAATCTGTGTCTCTTTTTGTTGCTTCATCTTGTTGTGTCACCTCTCCGTGTGTGCGGTGCCATTCCTGGGCAGGCTGTACTTTCTTTCGCGCTGGGCGGCTCTCCATATGGCGTGCACTCCTTTTGCGTGGGGCTCCCCTATGCATGGCACGGCACTTCTTGTGCGCATCAGCACTGTGCATGGGCCAGCTCCACATGGGTCAAGGAGGCCCGGGGTTTGAACTGCGGACCTCCCATGTGGTAGGTGGATGCCCTATCCATTGGGCGAAGTCCGCTTCCCAATTAGGTTCAAATTAAACTTTTTTTTTTTCTGGAGGAATGAATCATAGATGATATTGGGTGCTTTGTATTTCATCATATTAGGAAGCATGTAGTGTCAGGTTGTTCCCTATTTTACATTCTTTGATCACTTGATTAAAGTGGTGATGCCACATTTCTTCATTGTAAAGGACACCTTTTTCTTTTACAACGTCAATTTAACTGCCATATTAAGTATACAATGAAAAAATAATTTAAAAGTTATATGGATTAAAATTTTTCTGCTTTACCCTTTTTTAAATTGAAATTTTGCACAATTTTAAGTCAGGACATGTTCTTTAATATATTACCTGTCATTAAATGCCATTACATTTTTTTCTTTTCATGTTTAATAGATTATTAATGCACTAAGTTCACTATGCTATACAACATTATTGCTAGTATTCTTTTGAAATTAGTTTAATTGAATTCAAAATTTATTTTGCATTTTGTCTTCGTACTTTTTGTGGTTTAATTACTCAAAAGAATTATTGACTTAATATTGACAGTTTGTTTTTCAGCATACTATGACTGAATTGATTGTAGAGTTGAATTTTATTCTAAGTAGTAGATATATACTGGTTTGGGCTATTATTTATCTGGTTTTCTCTGAACGTTGTCTGCTTTGGAACTGTAAAATGAGGTGATGAGCTATATTTAGAGGCAGTTGGCTCTTCTGGCTTCTATTTTAAAGATTGTGGTATAGTGTGTTCCACTTGGGCTCTTGCTCTGTATTAAGGTGCACAGTTGCATCACTTCCTCGGTTGTCCCTGGTTGCTTGAGTGGTGACACTTTTCATTGCTATAACAACTGCACACAGTAAGTTCTTTTATGGTCCTCATTTTCCATTGTCCTAGTTTTCTTGAATTACGAATGGTACTTGTTTCACTTTTTTGGACATATATATTTTATGAACATATATGGAGTTTTTTTTCTTTGTAGGTTTTCATATAGCATTTATTATGATTTTGTAAATATTCTAATTAGAGAGATAACATGATCTATTTATGGCAGTTTTACTACCTAGATAATCTGAAAATCCTTTCAAAGCAAAAAAATCCAAAACTAGATATGTAGAATAGAATATTAAAAAAAGACTTTCAAATACATAGCTAAATGGACAGAAAAATAAATGAAATACTCTAAAAATGGAAACAAGAGGGAACTGAAATCTGAAATGGTTAGACTGTATGGCTGTCCTGGAAGGATAGGGTGGTGGTTCTTGCTGTAATGGTTTAGAGTTTTGGGAACAATTTAAGAACAAGAGATAAGGCCTTGGGTCCACCTGAAACAGTTGGAACTGAGACCCTTGAAGAGCTTTTCCCTTAGAAAAAGTGGAATTTGGAAAAACAAAATTGAATAACCCAACTACCTATATAGGGAAATAAGGAAGTTTGTTGGCTTTTATCTGCGGTACTAGAAAGAGGAAAAAACAAAAGTCTTCCATAACAATTTGTAACCATAGTTTTTCATGTTTCATTTTTATTTGGGGTTTAAATTTATACTTCTTCCAAACTTCGAAATTATAAAAATCAGACCTGGGCTGAAGTCCTCATTCTGGTAATGATCAAGACTGTATTGGACTAACTCTCTTGTCACTAACAATAATAAATCTGGACAGACTGTAAAGTGAAAGAAAGTAGAAACTCGAGAGAATGCAGTACTTGAAAGAAGGGAAGTAGCCTACGTGAGCTGTACATTTAACTGGCTTGTCCATCTGTAGGTCCTTCTGAGTTCTCATAGGGAGTAGGTTTCAGGCAGAAAGTGAGAACCTTCCTGGACTTTCACCATCACCCAGTAGTAAAGGGGCATTCCTCCCACTTTCTGATGGGATGGTAGCAGAGGAAGCCTAGTGGAGAGTCAAGACTCTGGTCAGCACTCAGCATTAATAAGGCCACCACCCAATGATGTCATTAGAAGCCACATGGGGGAAATGGACAAGGTACCTGCCTCCCTCTTCTAGCCAGGGTGGTGTCAGTGGAGGCCTAGTGGGCAGCCTAAACTTCTACCCCACCCTCTGGATGTCAGTGGAGACTGAGTGAGAACCTGAATGTCTACCCCACTGTCAGCTATGAGGTGGGAGTCCTTGTTCCCATGCCAGAACAGTGTTAGAAAATCTAAATAAGATCCAGAGTGTTACAATATCCAGAAATATCCAGGTGTTAATAAAAGTCCCTCATCATACCAAGAGTCAGAAAGATCTCAACTTGATTGAGAAAAATCAACATATACCAACCCTGAGGTGATACTTTGCTATTATTACCTGACAAGGATTTTAAGGTAGCTAATCTCAAAATATTTCAACAAGCAGTCATGAACAGGCTTAAAAGAAATGAAAAGGAAAATTAAAAGGAATAAAGAAACAAATCTTAGCAAAGAAAGAACCAAATGAACTTAAAATAACAAAAATGAAAAACCAGTGAATGGGCTCAAAAGCAGAGTGGAGAAGACAGAGAAAGAATTAGTGAACCTGAGGGAAAAACAATAGAAATTTCCCAATCTGAGTAACAGAAAGAAAATAGACTGGAAAAAAAAAAAAATTGAACAGTGCATCCAAGGGATCTGTGACCTGTAACAAAAGCTGTGACATTTGTGTTTTGAATTCCAGGGGAAGGAAGAGTGGAGCTGAAAAAATATTCAAGTAAGTAATGGCTGAAAAGATAGCAAATTTGGTAAAAGACATAAACCCACAGATTTGTTTTTACTCTCCTAGGGTGCTCAAAGCAATATCATGAAATGATTCAGCTTAAGCAATGGGATTTTATTGGCTTGCAGTTTTGAGGCTGAGAATATGTCCAAATCAAGGTATCATCAAGGAAATGCTGTTTTCCTGAAGACTGGCTGCTGGTGATCCTTGGCTCCTCTGCCATATGGCAAGACGTGGTCAGCGTGGCCTAGTCTCTCCCTTTTCTTCTGGGTTTCATTGCTTTCAGCTTCTTGCTTCTGTGGCACTCTCTTCCTCTCAGTGTAGTCATATAATTTATAAAGGACTCCTGTAAGAGGATTAAAATCCATCCTGAATGAGGCATATAACAACTTAACTGAAGTAGCCTCATCGAAAGGTCCTACTTACAGTATTGTTACACCCACAGGAATGGATTAACTTTAAGAACCTGTTTTTCTGGAGTACATACAGCTTCAAACCACAAGAGTCAGGAAGCAGAACAAATGCCAAACAGGATAAAGCCAAAGAAGTCAATGCCAAAAACACATCATTGTTAATATTCTAAAAACTAAAGACAAAATATCCTTGAAAGTAGTCAGAGAAAAAGGGGGTGGGTGGAATGATTAGAATTACAGTAGATTTCTCATCAGATACCATGGAGGCCAGAAGGAGGTGGTTTAACATTTTTCAAGTACTAAAAGAAAAGAATTGTCAACCCAGAACTTTTTATCTAGGGAAAAATAGCATATGGGAATGAAGGGGGCACATCAAGACATTTTTGGATAAAGCAAAACCAAGAGAATTTGCTGCTAGCACACCTATCTAAAAGAATGTCTTTAAACAGAAAGGAAATTATAAAAGAATGAATCTTGAAATATTAGCAAGGAAGAAAGAATAATGAAAAGAGCAAAATATATAGATAATATAAGCACCTTTCTTTTTCCTCTTGAGTTTTTGAAATTATGTTTAATGGTTGAAGCCAACATAGAACTGTCTATGGTACATTAATAGTAGATTACTATACACTTTCAATAATGGATAGAATGTCTAGACAGAAGATCAGTAAGGAAATAGAATACTTGAATGATACTCTAAATCAGCTAGACCTAACAAACATATATAGAACACATCATACAACAGCGGCAGAATACACATTCTTCTAGAATGCACATGGATCATTCTCCAGGATAGACTATTGTAGCAGTTTGATATGGTTCATGAATTCCAAAAACAGATATTGGATCATATTTGTTAACTGGTCTGCACCTGGGCGTGGTTAAATTATGTTTAGGGCTTTGATTGGACCATGCCAGTAGGGTGTTGAGTCCCTGCCCCTTGGTGGGTAGGGATGCACAGATAAAAGACATGGCAAAGGACAGAGTTGGGGTTTTGATGCTGTAGTTTTGATGCTAGAGTTTTGAGTTGAAGCCCTAGGAAGTAAGCACACAGAGGAGCTTGGTTGTGAGGAAAGAGAAGCAAGCCCTGGGAAGAGAGGAATCCTGAGCCTGGAGAGAAGTAAGCCACAGGAAGAGGGGAATGGAGGAAGCTTGAACCCTGGTAGATGTTGGCGGCCATCTTACTCTAACACATGCAAAAGACTTTTATGCTTTATGGCCTGGTAACTGTAAGCTTCTACCACAAATATATACCCTTTATAAAAACCAACCGACTTCAGCCATTAGCTGACTAATACAACCATATACTGGGTCACAAAACAAGTCTCAATAAATTAAAAAATATTGGTATCATACTATAGATAGTCCATGACTGCAATGGAATGAAGCAAGAAGTTAATAACAGAGGGATAAATGAATATTCACAATTATGTAGAAATTAAACAATATATTCTTAAATAACCAGTGTATTAAAGAAGAAATCACAAGAGAAATTAGGAAATATCTTGAGGCAAGTGAAAATGTAAACAAAACATACTAAAACTTATGGGATACAGCAAACGCAGAACTGAGAGGGAAATTCATAGCTCTAAATTCTTACATTAGAAAAGAAGAAAGACTTCAAATCAGAGACTTTACCCCAAAATTAGAGGATCCAGAAAAAATAACAGACTAAACCCAAAGTGAGCAGAGGGAAATAAGTAACAAAGATGGAGTGAAGGTAAATGAGATTGAGAGGAAAAAAACAATAGAGTGAATCAAAAATATCAAAAGTTGGTTCTTTGAAAAGATAATAAAGTCAACAAACCTTTAGCTAGAGTGACAGTTTAAAGAAGAGGATGGAACTGAAATCAGAAGTCAAAAGAAGGACATTACTGACTCCACAGAAATAAAAAGGAATGTAATGCGAAACTATGAATGACTGCAACAACTTGGGTAATCTAAATGAAATCGACAAATTCTTAGAAACACACAAACTACCTACACTGACTCTAGAAGAACTCGAAGATCACAGCTATCCAATAACTAGTAAAGAAATTGAATTAGTAATCAAAACCTCCCAACAAAAAAAGTCCAGGACCAGATGGCTTCATATGTGAGTTTTACCTAATATTTCAAGAAAAATTAACAGCTGTTCTGCTCAAACTCTCCCAAAAACTTGGAGAGGAGGTAACATTCCCTACCTCATTCTATGAGGCCAGCATCACCCTCATACCAAGTCCAGGTAAAGATTCCACAAGAAAGAAAACTACAGACCAATATATCCCTTATGAATATAGATGCAAAAATCAATAAAGTTGTAGTAGACTGAAATCTAGCAACACATCAAAAGAATTTTACATGATCAAGTAGGATTCATCCTACTTATGCAAGTGTGGTTCAGCATAAGAGAATAAATAGTTGTAATGCACTATATTTACAGGACAAAGGGAAAAAAACCCACATAATCATCTCAGTTGACACAGAAAAGGCTTTTGAGAAAATCTAGCACTGCTTCTTGATAAAAACACTTAGAACACTAGGAATAGAAGGAAACTTCCACAATGTGATGAAGGGTATATATGAAAAACTCACAGCAAACATTATATTCAATGGTGAAAGACTGAAAGCTTTCTTGTAAGATCTATAACAAGACAAGGATGCCCACTGTCACTACTGTTATTCAACATTGTATTAGAAGTTCTAGCCAAAGCAGTTAGGCAAGAGAGAGAAATAAAATGCAGCTGATGGAAGTGGATGTCGTCAAGTGATTGGGCTTCTGTCTACTATATAGGAGGTCCAGGGTTTGGTTCTGGGGACTTCTGGTGAAGGCAAGCTGACCAGGGTGGTGAGCTGGCCCATGCAGAAAGCTGGTGCAGCAAGATGATGCAACAAAAAGAGACACAGAGGAGAGACAATAAGAGATGCAGCAGACCAGGCAGCTGAGGTGGCACAGGAGATTGAGGGCCTCTCTCCCACCCCAGGAGGTCCCAGGATCGGTTCCTGGTGCCACCTAAAGAGAAGATAAGCAGACACAGAAGAATTCACAGTGAATGGACACAGAAGGCAGACAGCAAGCACCAAACAACAAGGGGGGGAAATGAACAAATCTTAAAAAGAAACCAAAAACAGTGATATAGTGATTAAAAAAAAAATTCAACCAAGTTGGAAAGGAATAAATAAATGTTTCTCTATTTGTATATGACATGATTCTATATACCAGAAAATCCTGAAAAAATGCAGAACAAAGCTATTGGAACTAATAAATGTATTCAGCACTGTGGTAGGGTACAAGATGAATAAGCAGAAATCAGTAGTGTTTTTATATATTAATAATGAACGATCTGAAGAAGAAATCAAGAAAAAATGCCATTTACAATAGCATCTAAAAAAATGCATCTAGGAATAAATCTAACCAAAAATGTGAAGAACTTGTACTCAGTAAACTGTAAGATATTGCTAAAAGAAGTCAAAGATCTGAATAAATGGGAAGACTTTCCATGTTCATCAGTTGGAAGACAGTATTATTAAGATGTCAGTTCTGCCCAAAGTGATTTATGTATTCAACAAAATACCAATCAATACTCCAAAAGCTTTCTTTGCAGAAATGGGAAAGCCATTTGTCAAATTTATGTGGATGAGTAAGGGGTCCCGAGTAGCCAAAGCCATCTTGAAAAAGAAGAGTAGGGTTGGATTTCTTCAGGCAATGGTTTCCCAATGTTAAAACTTATTTCAAAGTCACAGTAATCAAAGCAGCATGATACTGGCACAAGGACAAATATATAGAACAGTGGAATCAAATTGAGAGTTCAGACATTAACCTTCACATTTATGGCCAACTGATTTTTGACAAGGGTGCCAAGTCTACTCAATTGGGAAAGAATAGTTTCTTTAACAAATGGTGCTGGAAAAACTGGGTATCCATAAGCAAAAGAATGAAGGTGGACCTTTACTTCACACCATATACAAAACTCAATTCAAAATGGATCAAAGACGTAAATACAAGAGGCAGAACTATAAAACACCTATAAGAAAACATAGGGAAGCATCTTCAGGATCTTGTGTGGTTTCTTAGACTTTAAACCCAAACCACAAGGCAATGAAAGAAAAAATAAATGCAAGGGGCCTCTTCAGAATTAAAAACTTTCGTGCATCGAAGGATTTTGTCATGAAAGAGAGAAGTCAACTTAATGGGAGAAAATACTTGGGAACCTCATATCTGATAATGATTTAATATCCAGTATATAAAGAAATGCTACTACTGAACTACAAAAAGACAACACAGTTAAAAAAGGCAAAAGACTTGAAGAACTATTTCTCCAAAGAAAATATACAGTTGGCCAAAAAGCACATGAAAAAATTCTCAACATCAATAGTGTTTAGGAAATGTAAACCAAAACCACAATGGGATATTATTTCACACCCATTAGAATGGCTGCTATTAAAAAACAGAAAATTTTGTTTTCTGTTAGAGAGGATGTAGAAAAATAGGAACACTAATTTCTTGCTGGTGGGAATGTAAAATGGTACAGCCATTGTGGAAGACAGTTTGGCAGTTCTTCAGGGAGCTAAATAGAGAATTACCATCTGACCCAGCAAACCTGCTACTAGAATTAAAAGCAGGTCTCAGATATTTGCACACTAATGTTCATAGTGCCATTATTCACAATTCCAAAAGATGGAAGGAACCCAAGTGTCCATCAACGGATGAATGGATAAAGAAAATGTGGTTTATATCTACCATGGAATATTCACCTGTAAAAAGGAATGAAGTCTTGATGCATGCAACAACATGGATGAATCTTGAAGACATTATGCTGAGTGAAATAAGCCAGACACAAAAGCACATAGATTGTATGACTTCCACTGATATATAATTATTAAAAACTCATAAAGAATTAGAATATAGGATATAGGGACCAGGGAATAGACAGGGGTTAGAGAACAGAGAGTTGATGCTTAATTTGTGCAGAATTTCTATTTAGGTTGATTTTAAAGGTTGGAAATGGATGGTAATGATGGTAGCACATTATTGTTTGAGTGTAATGAACAGTGCTAAATTATATGTGAATGTGGTTAAAAAAGGAAGTATGGGATATGCGTATATCTCAGTAAATCTGCTTAAAAATAAATAAATGTGCAAGAATAGCCAGAAATAGCAGCTGTATACAGCAGGGGAAGCATCGAGAGATTGAGGTGAAGAATTTTCTTATTTGTTTTTTGTTTATTATTACTATTATTGAAATAATAAAAACGCTGTAATGATTGAAGGGATGAATGCACAACTGTGATTATACCAAATACCATTGATTGTACACTTTGGATGAATTGTATGTTTATTAATATGTATCAATAAATTTGATTTTTTTAAAGCCGCAAACCAGTATTAAAGAATGTAAAAAAAGCGGGGGGGAAGCGGGGAGTTTTGTGTTGTGTGTGTTACTAGAATGAAAGTTGGAAGACAAAAACATGGGACTGTGTAACACAGTGAACTTTGTTGTGGACATTAGACTGGGTTAATAATACAACTATAGGAATATTTTTTAATGTACAACATTAATACAAAGTGTTAAGAGTAGGATAGTATATGGGAAAAATATATCTAATGTAAACTATGGACTAAAGTAAATAGTACTATTTTAATATTCTTTTTTTTTTTTTTAAGATTTATTTATTTATTTAATTCCCCCCCCCCCCCGGTTGTGTGTTCTCTGTGTCTATTTGCTGCGTCTTGTTTCTTTGTTAGCTTCTGTTGTCAGCGGCACGGGAAGTGTGGGCGGTGCCATTCCTGGGCAGGCTGCTCTTTCCTTTTGCGCTGGGCAGCTCTCCTTACGGGTGCACTCCTTGCGCGTGGGGCTCCCCTATGTGGGGGACACCCCTGCATGGCGCGGCACTCCTTGCGCGCATCAGCACTGCGCATGGGCCAGCTCCACATGGATCAAGTAGGCCCGGGGTTTGAACCGCGGACCTCCCATGTGGTAGATGGACGCCCTAACCACTGGGCCAAGTCCGTTTCCCTATTTCAATATTCTTTAATTAATTGTAGCTAAGGTATTACACTAATGCAAGGTGTCAACAGTAGGGGGTTATGGGAATCTGTATGTTTTACTTGATTTTTCTGTAAATTTACATTTTCTCTAATAAAAAAATTACCAAGATTTTGGCACAAGGACAGATATATAGACCAATGGAATCAAATTGAGAGTATGGAAATCAGCTCTAATATTTATGGCCAACTGGTTTTTGACAAGAGTGCCAAGTCCAGTCAACAGGGAAAGAGTAGTCTCTTTTTTTTTAAAAGATTTATTTTTTAAAATTTATTTCTCTCCCCCTTCCCCACCCCAATTGTCTGCTCTTTCTGTCCATTCGCTGTGTGTGTTCTTCTGTGACCACTTATATCCTTATCAGCAGCACTGGGAATCTGTGTCTCTTTTTGTTGCATCATCTTGTTATGTCAGCTCTCTGTGTGTGCGGTGTCATTCTTGGGCAGGCTGCACTTTCTTTTGTGCTGGGCGGCTCTCCTTACGGGATGCACTTCTTGCACGTGGGACTCCCCTATGTGGAGGACACCCCTGCGTGGCTCAGCACTCCTCGTGTGCATCAGCACTGCGCATGGATGGGCCAGCTCCACATGGGTCAAGGAGGCCCAGGGTTTGAACCTCAGACCTCCCATGTGGTAGGCAGACGCCCTATCCGTTGGGCCAAGTCCATTTCCCAGTAGTGTATTTTTTAAAAAATCAATTTTATTGATACATATTAGTAAATAATACAATTTCTCTAAGGTGTACAATCAGTCATATTTGCTATAATCACATAGTTGTGCATTCATCACTTCAATCATTACTAGAGCATTTTCATTATTTCAATATTAATAGTTATAAACAAAAAAGCAGACAAGAAACAAGAAAATTCCTCGTCTCTCAATCTCTCTTGCATCCACCGTTGTACATAGCTGCTGTTTCTGGCAATTCTATCCAAAGTATATAATTAATGGCTTTTCGTATAATCACAATGTTGTACATCCACCATCTTAAAAATTCTCAAGCAGTTTCATTACTCCAAAAAGAAAGACTCCATGGGAAACGGACTTTGGCCCAGTGGTTAGGGCGTCCGTCTACCACATGGGAAGTCCGCGGTTCAAGCCCTGGGCCTCCTTGACCCGTGTGGAGCTGGCCCATGCGCAGTGCTGATGCGCGCAAGGAGTGCTGCGCCCCGCAGGGGTGTCCCCCGCGTAGGGGAGCCCCACACACAAGGAGTGCACCCATAAGGAGAGTCGCCCAGTGCAAAGGAGGGAGCAGCCTGGTGAGGAATGGCACCGCCCACACTTCCTGTGCCGCTGACGACAACAGAAGCGAACAAAGAAACAAGACGCAGCAAAAAGACACAGAAAACAGACAACCGGGGGAGGGGAGGGGAATTAAATAAATAAAATAAATCTTAAAAAAAAAAAAAAAGACTCCAAATCCCTTAGCATTCCTTCCTCAGACCTACATAACCGCAAATCTTTCAGAAGAGTCTCTTTTAACAAATGGTGCTGGGAAAACTGGATGTCCATGTGCGAAAGAATGGAGGTGGACCCTTACCTCACACCATATACAAAAATGAACTCAAAATGGATCATAGAACTAAATATCAAAACTAGAACTATAAAAGTAGAAGAAAGCATAGGGAATCATTTTTAGGACCTTGTGTTAGGCAATGTTTTCCTAGATTTTATACCCACAGCACAAGTAACAAAAGAAAAAATAGATAAATGGGACTTCATCAAAATTAAAAACTTTTTTGCATCAAAGGACTTTATCATGAAAGTTTTAAAGATAGCCTACTCAGTGGGAGAAAATATTTGAAAACACATACCTGATAAGGGTTTAATATCTAGAATATATAAGAAATCTTATCATTCAACAATAAAAAGACAACCCATTGGGAAAACGGATGTGGCTCAAGCATTTGGGCTCCCGTCTACCATATGGGAGGTCCAGGGTTCGATTCCCAGGGCCTCTTGGTGAGGGCGAGCTGGCCTGCACAGTGAGCTGGCTCACATGGAGTGCCAGCCCATGTGGGAGTCTTGGCCCAAGCAGAGAGCTGGCGCAGCAAGATGATGCAATACGAGACACAGAGGAGAGACATTAAAGAGATGCAGCAGAACAGGGAGCTGAGGTGGCGCAAAAGAATGATCGCCTCTCTCCCACTCTGGAAGGTCCCAGGATCAGTTCCCAGAACTGCCTGATGAGAATACCAGCAGACACAGAAGAACACACAGCAAAGGGACACAGAGAGCAGACAATGGTGGGGGTGGGGATGGATAAATAAATAAATAAATCTTAAAAAAAAGACAACCCATTTAAAAAATAGGCAAAACACTTGAATAGATATTTCTCCAAAGAAGATGACAAATCACCAAAAAGCACATGAAAAGATGCTCAACATCTCTAGCTATTAAGGTAATGCAAATCAAAAGCATAACGAGACATCATTTCACACCCTCTAGATTGGTGACTGTTAAAAAAACCCCAGAAAACTATAAGTGTTGGAAGGATACTGCAAAACATGAACACTTACTTATTCATTGTTGGCAGGAATGTAAAATGGTGCAGCTTCTGTGGAACACAGTTTGACCATAGGAAGTTAAGTATAGAATTACCATATAACCTAGCAATCTAACTTCTAGGTATATACCAAAATAATAGGAAGCAGGGACTTGAACAGATATTTGCACACCAATGTTCATAGCAGCAGCATTCACAATTGCCAAAATCTGGGAGCAACCCATGTATTCATCAATCAATGAATAGATAAATGAAATGTGGTTATACACAGAATGGAATATCATTCATCCGTAAAAAAGACATGAATCTGATACATGTGACAATGTAGACAAATCTTGAATAGATTATGTTGTGTGAAATAAGCCAGACCTCACTGATATGAATTAATTAGAATAGGCAAACTCATAGATTTAGAATCTAGAATATAGATTTAACAGGAGATGGGGTGGGGTTGGGAATGAGAAGTTAAGCTTACATTGTACAGAGTTTCTGTTTGGGTTGATGGTAATATTTTGGAAATGAATAATGGTGATAGCATAGCATTATGAATACAATTAACAGCACTGAATTATGTATGTAAATGTGGTTAAAAGAGGAATTTTAAGTTGTTTGTATGCTACTAGAATACAAGTGTAAAAAACCCGTAGAATTTTACAGCATAGTGACCCATATTATAAATGATGGACTATAGTTAAAAGTACAATTATAAAAATGCTTTTTTATGTTTTGTAACAAATATATCACAGTAATAAAGTTGTTACTAATAGGGTGGTATATGGGAACTTTGTATTTTTTGCATGATTTTTCTGTAAATGTGCAAGTTCTATTTTTTTCTTCCCCTCCCCCAGTGCTATTTTTGCTGTCTGTGTCCATTCGCTGTGTGATCTTCTGTATTTATTTCTCTTTTTTGTCTTCTGTTCTTGTCTTTCTCCTTTAGGATTCACCAGGATTTGACCCTGGGGACCTCTGATGTTGAGAGAGGTTTCCTGTCAGTTGCACCACCTCAGTTCCTAGTCTCTGCTGCGCTTCACTTTGACTCTTCCCTTCACCTCTCTTTTGTTGCATCGTCATCTTGCTGCGTGGCTCACTTGCGCAGGCTCTGGCTTACCATACTGGCACTTGTGTGGCACTTGACTCACTGTGTGGGCACTCGGCTTGCTGCATGGGCACCCACATGGGCACTCGGCTTACTGTGTGGGCACTGGCTCGCCATGCAGGCATGTTTTCTCTTCTTTTTCACCAGGAGGCCCCAGGGATCGAGCCTTGGCCCTCCCATATGGTAGGCAGAGGCCCTATCACCTGAGTCACATCTGCTTTGCCAAGTTCTATTTTTAAAAAAAATGTATTCTCACCTCCCTTACGGCTTGCTTGCTGTCTGCTCTCTTTGCCCATTCACTGCACATTCTTCTGTGTATTCTTGTCTCCCTTTGTTGTGCCATCTTGCAGCGCCAGCTCTCCGCGGGCATGGGTCGGGGCCCTCAGCTCTCTGTGGGTGCAGGCAGTCAGCTTTCCGTGGGTGTGGGCCAGACTGCCTTCACAAGGAGGCCCTGGGACACGAACCCAGGGCCTCCCATATGGTAGATGGGAGCCCAGTCGATTGAGTCACAGCTGCTTCCCCCCAGGTTCTATATTTTAAAAAGCCTTGATCAACAATTAGCCCATACCCACCCCAGATCTTGGGGAAGTGGATTTTTAAATCCTTTTTTGGCACCAGCAAGCTGTGCCAAAGGTGGACCCCACTTCCACTTAGAGTGAGAGTAAGGGATGGGTGCAGGTAAGCTCACAGAGAAATAGCAATTTACCTTTCTTTACCATTATTTACTAGCCTCTTTGTCCTGCTCTTACCTGGATGCTGTAGTGTTCTAATGGACTCTGGAGTTTTGAAATAGTTGATTCTGACAATTCCTTCTTGTTTAATAGTTGTTCTGGTGGAGTGCCTGATGCCTGGAACTTTCTGTTCTGCCATCTTCCCACAGTTGAGGAAAATTATTAAACAGAGAAGGAGGAACTAATAGAAAAGTCTGAGAAGGAACAGTGGTGCAGTAGAAGGATACCCAGGAGAGGGTGCTTTAGTGGAAGATGAGAGGTGCCTGCGTCAGAAAGGAGAAAATGGCTTTGCTTTTTAATGCCTCTGAGAGTTAGGTAAGATCAAAATAGGTATTTCTACTGAATCTGGCAAGACGAAGGTTATTAATGACTCATAAAGAACAGTTTGTGTGCTACAGAAGCCAGGTTGGAGTGATTTTACAGAAAATCAGAGGTGTGCAAGTGGAAAATATGTATCTAGATAACACTGCAAAGAAGTTGGGCTATGAGTGTGAGGCATATTTAAACCATAATGGAAAGGATTCAGTCCAGAAGGCCGTGAAAATGCTATAGGCTTGAGAGGGGCTGACATGCATAGTCCTTACGATATTTAGAGGGGACTGAGCAAGTATGATTGACCTTATTTCGGAGAAGAGTCACTATGCACTGTAACAGGAAGAGGGGAATAAAGATGTACATGTAGTGCTGGGTAAGATTTGGTGGTAGGAGGATGAGAGATTACCGACATAATGGCTCTGCTTTGGCAGTGCCAAGGCACCATCAGAAAGAGATTTGAGGTAGAGGAGAAGATCCAAAATTGTCTCATCTCAGTGTGGGAAAACTGGCTCAATAGTGAAACAGAATAAAATTCTATAGAAACTTAAGTTTTTGATGAAGAATTTAAGAAACCAGTCTGCCTAGTTGTGTGTGTTCTTCAGCAAATAGTTGGGTTTCAATCCAGGGAGAGGTCTAGTCTATTGTAGAGTGTGGTCACTTCAAAGCCCTTTTTCTTGCCAAAGCCTGGTGGTTTTGAGACTTATATCCTAGAATCTATTTTCTTTAGTCTGTGAAGGAAACAGAGTGCAGAAAAGCTGTGAGAAGATGGGAAGTTTATTGGATGGTTTCAATTAATTATTGCTGAAGGGCATTGAGTAAAGATGCTTACAAAGATATGAATGGTGTTTACAGAGTGTTTGAATTTCCTAAGTGATGTGCATGATGCCATGGTCCGTATTCTCTGTTTTCTGCTGTGACTAATTTTAATGCTCATTTTTACATGGGCTATGAACATATACTTGTTATAGTATTTTTAGAACAGCACTTGTGAGGCTTAAATATTTGAAGTGATTTGTAAACCTTGAGAACATAGCAGAGCATCACATTTAATTTTCTATGAGATGAACAAAGAGAATTTGTGATAGATTTGCACAAAACACAATCAGAGCTGATTCCTGAAGCAGAAGAATGCAGTTTAATATAGGCTTTCTTTGTGTTTCTGCTGTTTGAGGTGTGTTGAAGATACCTCTTTTAAGAATAGAATAACAAGTAAATAATATAAATTGCATTGAAGAAACTCAAAACTGCTATATCAGAGTTATATTCTTTGTGATATAACTTTAAATTATTATAGCATCCAAATGACCCAATTTTAACAAGGCAACAGTCTGTAACATTGCAACAAATGTAATTTGGGCTTCTTAATAAAACATTTACATAGTGAGCATAGTCGCATTTTAACAATTAAAAATAAAAATGTGACTTAATCCTATATAAGCATATGTGTTATCTACACCCCTGTCGATGATTACGTTAGATTCAGAAGTGGGGACTTGCCATGACAGTGTTGCAGTACTTGAATTTAGTCCTCTGACTTGATTTCCTCTGCCTGGAATGACCTCCTCTTCCTCTTTTGTTAGGCTTTCTTTGTGGTTGTCAGAGGGAAGCAATGAAGCGTGAACCATTAGGGCACGCATCTCTTCCTGGTGTAGCTGCCTAGCGTCCTGGCTGCACGACCCTATCCCATTAAAGAGACACACTTCTTAGAGCAGGGTTTTGTTCTGGACGTCGTTGGAAGGTCTCAGGTTGGGACTTCTGCAGACTGCCTTTGAGTTAACTTGCACCATCCTTTCTTAGCCATTGTCACACAGTTGTCATTGGTGAGTATTGTTGCTTGATGACGTGGTTCCTGGTGATTCCAAAAGTTTCTTGTTTTGTTTTTCATTTTTTAAAAATGTATTTTTTGTTGAAGTAATCATTCATACATGAACATGCATAAACCATAAATGTATATAGTAAAAGTTGTGAACTTATAAAATAAACATACATGACATCATACAGGGGTCCTATACATCACCCCTCCACCAACACGTTGCATTGTTTTGATACATTTGTTACAAACTATGCAAGAGCATCATCAGAATATTACTACTGGGAGGCAGATGTGGCTCAAGCGATTGGGCAGGCACCTACCACGTGGGAGGTCCTGTGACGTGCTGGTGTGGTGAGCTGACTCAAGTTGGCGTGGCGAGGAGACACACACAGCATGTAGATATGGTGAGAGGCACAGCGTGCAGGGAGTGGAGGTGGCTCAAGCCATTGGGTGCCTTCCTCTCACATGGACGGTCCTGGGTGTTCTGTTCCCGGTGCCTCCTAGAAGGAGAGTGAGCATGCAGTGGGCAGACACAGAGCAGATGGAGTGCGTAAACAGCAAGTTGAGGGGAGAAATAAATAAATAAAATCTAAAAAAAATTTACTACTAACCCTAGTCCCTGTCTTACATTTGATGTATTTTTCCTCCAACCCACTGTATTTTTTTTTTTAATAAATCAATTTTGTTGATACATATTAATAAAGCATACAATTTATCCAAATGTTACAGTCAATGGCATTTGGTATAATCACATAGTTGTGCATTCATCACTTTAATCATTATTAAACATTTTCATTATTTTGATAATAATAAAAAACACAAGGTAAATCATTCCCTTTCAATCCCTCTGTTTCCGCTGCTGTACATAGCTGCTATTTCTGGCTATTCTTGCACAATTATTTATTTATTAGTCAGTTTTATTGAGATCTGTTTACATACCATATGGTCTATCCAAAGTGTATAATCAATGGCTTTTTTTTTTTTTTTTAGCTGTTAAAAGATGTTTATAGTAAAATAAATAGAAAAACAGATTGAAAGAAATTACAAATTTTAAATGAGAGTACAAGGCCAGGTTAGATTTAATGTAATCAATTATAAGAAATAGTATAGCGTGCTCGCTTCGGCAGCACATATACTAAAATTGGAACGATACAGAGAAGATTAGCATGGCCCCTGCGCAAGGAGGACACGCAAATTCGTGAAGCGTTCCATATTTTTCCAATGGATGTGTCATGATGATGGGAACGAGTATTGTTTGGGGGGGGGGAGAGGCGGGGTGGGGGGTGGGGCTGAATGGGACCTCACATATATATTTTTAATGTAATATTATTACAAAGTCAATAAAAAAAAAAAAGAAATCGTATAGCAACATTTAAAATGTAAATAATCTAATATAGTAGAATTTAATTAATGTAATTCTAATTTTTATATTACAGCTTTAACTATTGGACTCTAAGAATGAAATAAATTATTGGTTTAGTCATTTAATTTCCATTTAGGCCATCATTTTTTCTGGGTAGTCAAATTCCTATTTGGGAATTCTTCACATCTTATTGGAATGAATTACAGCAGATAACAATATGCCAACTCATAGTTTTATGAGGCAGAAAAATGCAAATCTTTTTCAGCAGTAGTCATGCTAAATCATTATTGATCCAGATGGATTATTTTAATTAATGAGTATGTATAAGAAAGGGTTAAAGAAAAAGGAAGTATCCAAAAATATCTCTTTTCCAGTACTCCTCAATTAAAAGCAAGTGCTTATTGAAGAAACAGAATACTGGTCTTAGGAACAATTTGATAGTTGCACTGAGTAAATTATTGTTTATATACTACAATATTGTTATTTTACATTTATCTGGTCTATTACAGCTCTTATTTGGTTACTGTTTGCATGGAATACCTTTTACCAACCCTTCACTTTTAACTGGTTGTGACCTTACATCTGAGGTGGGTCTCCTATAGATAATATATAGATGGCTCATATATATATATTTCTATTCATTCTATCAGTCTTTTTTTTTTTTATTTTACTTTTTAAAAATTTCTCTCCCCTTCCCTCTGACCCCCATTGTCTGCTCTCTGGTCCATTCACTCTGTGTTCTTCTGTGTCCACTTGCATTCTTTTCACTGGCACCGGGAATCTGTCTCTCTTTTTGTTGTGTCATCTTGCTGTGTCAGTTCTCCGTGTGTGTGGTGCCACTCCTGGGCAGGCTATGCTTTTTCCGTGTGGGGCGGCTCTCCTTGCGGGGTGCACTCCTTGAGTGTGGGGCACCCCTATGCGGGGGACACCCCTGCGTGGTATGGCACTCCTTGCACATGTCAGCACTGCGTGTAGGCCAGCTCATCACATAGGTCAGGGGGCCCTGGGTTTGAACCCTGGACCTCCTATATGGTAGGTGGACACTTTATCAGTTGAGCCAAATCCACCTCCCAGTCTTTGTCTTTTTTTTTTTGACTTGTTTTAAATTGAAGTATATCATTCATATATGAAGTCTTTGTCTTTTAATTGGGAGTTCAATCCATTAATATTCAGTGTTATTACTATAAAGGCATTACTTCATTTTGTCCTTCAGTTCTCTGTTGTCATATCGCCCTATTGTCTGTCTTGTTATCCTTTAGTTTACCCTTCCTGGTAATCTTTAATTCTAAACTCTTCTCTAAATCTCTTACCCTTTTTTTTTCCTTTCAGGCTGCAGTATCCTCTTTAGTATTAATATCTTGGTGTAAATCTGGTCTTTTGGTAACTTATTTTATTGTTTTTGTTTGTGAAAACTTTGAACTCACCCTCATTTTAAAGGACAGTTTTGCCAGATACAGAATTCTTGGTTGGCAGTTTTTCTGTTTTAGAACCTTAAATACATCACACCACTTTTTTCTCTCCTCTATAATTTCTGACGAGAGGTCTGAACTTGATTTTAACAAGGTTCCCTTGCATGTGATGCTTTGCTTTTCTCTTGCTGCTTTCAGAATCCTGTCTTTATCTCTGATATTTGTTGTTCTGAATAGTAGGTGTCTTAGGGTAGGTCTGTTCAGATTTATTCAGTTTGTGCTATGTTGTCCTTCTTGCTTATTGATATTTATGTCCTTCATAAGGGTTGGGAAGTTTTTGGTTGTTAATTTCTTCAAATATTCTTTCTGCCCCTTTTCCATTCTGTTCTCCTTCTGGGATACCAATAATGCGAATGTTTGTGTGTTTTTCATTGTTTTTCATTTCCTTGAGACTCTTCCATTTTTTTCCATTCTCTTCTCTGTTTTTTCTAGTTCAGAAATTCTCTCTTTGAAGCCGCTAATCCTGTCTACAAGCAATTCATATCTGCTCCTATATGCCTCGAATGCATTTTAAAACCTCATCCATCATGTCTTTCATTCCCATAAGGTCTGTTACTTTTCTTTGCAGGCTTTCAAATTGTTCTTTATGCTCTCCCAGTGTCTTCTTAATAGCCTTTATTTCTTTAGTCATGTTTTCTTTAAATTCTTTGAAATGATTTAGAGGAGTTGTGTGATTATAACTGATTGTCTTAAAGCATGTATCTCTTCAGGATATTTGGTTTGTTCTTTTGCCTATTTCCTATTTCCTAGTATAGCTTGTAATTTTTTGCTGATGTGTAGGCATCTGAATATGTTTATGAATTTACTCTGATGGCCAGTTTCTCTCTCTTGCCTATTTTTTTCTCAACCTTTTCATTGATAGTTGGTTCAACTTATTCTCAGTCTTTAAAATTGCCCATCCTAAGTTTTCAAAATCAGGCCAGGGGGTCACTAGTGGGGTGCAGATTTTCTCCCAGGGGTTGGATACAGAGTGAGACAAGTTTTTGTCCATACAATTTCCAGACCTACCAGCAGGTCGCGCTAGTTAGCACACCTTTCCACTGTGGTGTTTCAGTCGAAGCTTTCCTGTGTTCTTGTGTTGACTCTCCAGAGTAGAGGTTCAGAGCAGGCACTGCTGGCCAAATTCACTGGAGAAAAGCACCCCGACCTCCCCTCTCTTTTCCCTTGAAACAGCTGACAGGAAGGAAGGTATCTGTTTCCCTTTCAGTCAGCTGAGGTGAGCCTGGGGTTTTATCCCAGCCTAATGTCCTGGGGGTGGGGGAGAGGAGCCCTTCCTGGCTGCCACAGGGGCTTGGTAATGCACGTTTGTCATTTCAGCTTCTTCATCTCTCTGTCCCTCACCCTCCTGGGGGTTGTGTAGCACTGTCTTGGTCTGCTGACCCCCAAATCAGGTCCCTTGAACAGCTTTTGGTTCTGTCGTTTTTGTGGAAGCATTTAGCTCTGCCTGTTAGTCTATTGCCATTTCTCACCTGCTTTTCATTTTTCATTTGAGTTAATTTTATAGTTTGTGAAGGCTTAGAGGGCTGTTAGTCAAAATGAAAACTGATTCTTTATTCATTGATCAGGCTAAGTGTGAGATACTGTTGTTCCTTCTTTTGCTAGCAAACAAGAAAGAAGGGTTGAATCTGGCTATTGGCGTGTCACTGCCGTTTCCAATATTAATTGGTTTCACAAGCTGATAGGGGAAAAACTAGGAAGGGAAACTTCTCAAAAGGAGTACATGAGTAGCTGTCCCAACTGATAGTATACTCAGCTTGGGATAATTCAAGGATTGTTTAGTTATAAAGGGATGCTTAACTATAAGGGAAGTGCAGTTACACAGAATTAGTAATAATGGAATTGTTTTTAACTTCTACAAAGAGAAAGGAATTGAATGGATGTGGCTTTTGGAACCCAGAATGGGCTGTGTGAAGGAAGCTGCCTGAGAGGGACAGTACCATGGACAGTGGAGTTAGCAGAAGCAAGCAAGGATGGCTAATCCATACCTGGAATATATCCCTGTTTCTGTGAGGGCAAAATGCTGTCCCATCCATGGTAAGAGGGTTCCAGTCCTGCCAGCGCTTGGCCAGCCGAACTTTTCAAGGGGCAGGGCCATGTTCAGGATCATTGTTGGCTTCTGCTCTTGCAGAATGAGCACTGAACAGCACCAGGAGTCATGGTGAGTAGAAGTCCATCTTGTTGAGCCCATGCATAGCCTCCGTTCTTGCCTTCATGCTTCGTCTGTTGTACTTGGCTTACTGAATAAGCACCAGGATTACTGGTGAAAGGTGCAGACTAGCATCCACGGTACAATTCCACTCATCCTGCTGACTGTTGATGTCCTCCGTTGGACATTTATGTGGGTGGGTTATGAATATCTTTACACTCTATTCATGTTGCAAGAATTCCATCTATATACCTCTCCCTCAGGCTTCTCTTTTGGGGGGTGGTCCAACTTTGTTCTTTCCAAGTTCCTGATCCCTACTGACCAGCCTATTAGCCACTGCCTCTGAGTTGGTATAGATTCATCCCTTAGCCAGTCTCCCTCTCTCTTTAATAAATGTAGGTGCTCTGCCCAAAGTTATTCCCACTAGGAGGATTTCCTTTCACAATTGTGTTTTGGGGCATCTTTGAGTGGGTTGCAGTGAAGTGGCCATCCACTTTTGACTGCTGCCAATTTACTATTCAGATCAATCTGTGAACCAGATCTTTGCTTTTTCCTTTTCTAAGGAAGAAATAGGGAACTCCCTCTAAGGTTAAGGGTGTGGATTCAGGGAGGGAGAGGCAGATTAGCAGAGGGAGAAGATAGCATTGGATTCTGAGCCACTTGCATAGGCAGTGAATCTGTTTGACTTGGTCCCATACATACCATTTCCATTTTAAAATAAAATACTGCTGTGTGGGCCTTACTATTGATGAACATGGTGATGTAAGACATTCCAGGGTGCTGTTCCCCTACACCATCTTTAAATAACTACCAGAGACTGGCAGAGCCATCCTTCTCAAAACTCTAGAAAGTAGTTAAAGGGTTGCAATAACTGGACAAGCGTCTAATTAAGCAGTTGCAACTTTAAAAATGGTAGGAGAAGCTCATGACACCCTTGCTGGCTCCTCTCCCAACCTCTTCCTTCGTTTCATTTGTGGGTCCCTGGCCCTCTTCTGGAGGAAGCATAGTAACCTCTGTGTGCATAATGCAGTGCCCTTATGTCAGTGCCAATCTATTAGGTGGCTGCTTGAAAGATTGACCAGGGCACTCCTCTCTGGCTCATCCTCCCAGAACTTTTCCTGCAGGCAGAAGCAGCTTGCAGATAGCGGAAGCAGTATAAGAAACTACTAAATCAAAGCCACCTGGGGCAAAGGATTACCTGGTTCAAGACATAAATAGAGTACCTGGGGAGGTAGGAGGGAGAGTGTGCATGTCTCATAGGGAATAAAAGGAACATTCAAATTTTTGTAAAAGGAGAATTCCTAAGGCCATGAGTGATTAAAAGCCTAGGACAAGATGCAAGCTGAGAAAATATGGAGAGGACCCTGAACTTCACTTACTGTTTAGGCTGATCTTCATGGAAGGGGTAAACTTTGAAGGCGAGTACCAGCTAGTACAGAGTCAATTTGCAAAGACTGTGAAAGGGTTTTTTTGTATTGCTTTGTTTGTTTTTTTTAGCTTGAATATAGAATTCTTGTTTGACAATTTTTAAGGACTTTATTTATTTATTATTTATTTATTTATTTCTCTCCCTTTCTCCTGCCCCAGTTGTCTGTTCTCTGTGTCTATTGCTGTGTGTTCTTCTTTGTCCGCTTCTCTTGTTGTCAGTGGCATGGGAATCTGTGTTTCTTTTTGTTGCATCATCTTGTTGTGTCAGCTCTCCGTGTGTGCGGCACCGTTCTTGGGCAGGCTGTGTTTTCTCCCGCACTGGGCGGCTCTCCTTCTGGCGTGCAGTCCTTGCGTGTGGGGCTCCCCTACGTGGGGGACACCCCTGCGTGGCACGGCATTCCTTGTGCGCATCAGCACTGCGCATGGGCCAGTTCCAACTGGGTCAAGGAGGGCCGGGGTTTGAACTGCAGACCTCCCATGTGGTAGACAGACGCCCTAACCACTGGGCCAAGTCCGCTTCCCTTAAGGACTTTAAATGTGCCATCTCACTGTCTTTCTGGCCTCCTTGGGTTCTGATGAAAAGTCCACTGTTAGTCTTGTTAGGCATCCCTTATATATGACAAGTCACTTCGGTCTTGCTGCTTTCAAAATCGTCTTTGCCTTTGGATTTTGACGGTGTCTTTTTTGTTTCTTGGTTCTTCTGGGACTCCAGCGATGTGTATAATGGTACAATGGTACCCTTGTTAGTGTCCCACAGGTTTCACAGACTCTTCATTTTCTTCATTACTTTTCCTTTCTATTCCTCACACAAGATAATTTCAGTAGTTTTGTCCTTCATGTTCACTGATCCTTCTGCCTCTTCAGATCTGCTGAATCTTTCTGATGAGTTTTCCATCTCAAATACTGTACTTGCAGCTCCAACATTTCAGTTTGGTTTCTTTTTATAATTTCCATCTCTCTATATTTTCAGACATAAACATGTGTAAGAACATACGTATGAACGTATATAAAATGGTTGATTTGAAGTCTTTAATAGTTCCAATGTATGAACTTCTGGGATTGTTTCTGGAAAATTATTTTTTTCCTCGAATTTTCCATACTTTCCTTTTTCTTTGTGTGTTTTATCATTTTAAAATAAAATTTGGGTATTCTGAGTATTATCTTATTATACCTCTGGATATTCTGAGTTATTATGTTGTTGTAACCCTGGAAATCTAGTTCTCCAACTTCTCTGGGATTGCTAGGTTATTTTTGCTGTTGCTGACAATGGAGCCATCAATTTGTGTCTTTTCCAAACTGTTTTTGCACCTAAACATGGAGTAGAAAGAGAAAAAAACAATGTACTACATCTTTAAGACTCCACTGCTGTTTTTGCCTGAGGGGCTTAGAAAAGTGACTGCCATCAGCGTTGGTGACCAGCGTTGGGAGTAGTTGATCAGCAGCATTGATCAGCAATCAGTCTATCCATCACTGGGCTTTGGAGGACTAAGTTCTTATAGCTCACCCTGGCACCAGTAAGCTGTACCAGAAGCCTGGGCTTCCATCCCCGCTACCGCCTGCCATGTGATTTGGGGATGGGTGTGTGTGGTAGCCTCTACTCAAAGAGTGAAATTCACTGATATTTACTGCATTTTGCCAGCCTCTTTCTCCACCTCTTCCCTGGATGCTGTACATTGTCCCACCAGATACCACAGTTTCAAAATAGTTAATTCAGGCAGGCCTTGCTAGTTCAATAGTTGCTTTGGTGGAGTGACTGGTCCTAGAACTTCCAACTCTGCCATATTCCCACAATCCTTTCCCCTATCGTGAATTGGTTTTTGACAAGTATGCCAAGTCCACTCAATGGAGAAAGAATAATCTCTTCAAAAGATGTTGCTGGGAAAACTGGATGTCCATGTGCAAAAGAACAAACATGGACCCTTACCTCTTACCATGTACAAAAATCAACTCAAAATGGATCATAGACCTAAATAATAAGAACTAGGACTATAAAACTGTAGAAGAAAGCATAGGGAATCCTCTTTAGGACTTTATGTTAGGCAATGCTTTCTTACTTTACACCCACAGCACAAGCAACAAAAGAAAAAAATACATAAATGAGACCTCATCAAAATTAAAAATTTTTGCATCAAAGACTTTATTAGGAAAGTTAAGACAACCTACAGATTGGGCGAAAATACTTGGAAACCACTTGTCTGGTAAGGGTTTAATATTCAGACTATATAAAGCAGTCCTAAAACTCAACAGCAAAAAGATAACCCAATTAAAAAAGGAGCAAAAGACTTGAATAGACATTTCGCCAAAGAAGATACAGAAATGGCCAAAAAGTACTTGAAAAACTGCTCACTATCATTAACCTTAGAGAAATTCAAATCACAACCACAATTAGTTACAATTTCACACCCACAAAAAAGTCTACTAGAGAGGAGAAGGAAGGGAAGAAATAGGAAAACTTGTTCATTGTTGGTGGGAATGGAAAATGGTGAAGCCGTTTTGAAAGATAGTTTGATGATTCCTTAGTAAGTTGAGTATAAAATTATTGTATCATCAGGCATTCTCACTTTTAGGTATATACCTGAAAGAATTGAAAGCAGGGACTTGAACAGATATTTGCACACTGATGTTCATAGTGGCATGGTTCACAATTGCCAAAAGATGGAAACAACCCAAGTGTCCATTCACATGAATGAATAAACAAAATGTGGTATACAATACAATGGAATATTACTTGGCGGTAAAAAGGAATGATGTTCTGATACATGCAACAACATGGCTGAACCTTGAAGATATTGTGTTGAATGAAATAAGCCAGGCACAAAAGGACAAACATTGTATGACCTCACTTGTGGTAAACTGGCTTACCTGTTCTTCATTGTAAATGTTATACCTGTTGTATTGCAGATGTTGCAGTTGTTCCCTATTATTGTAGATGATGTTGCAGTTCTCATAGCAAACGCTGCTCAGTAGTTGCCAGTAAATAATGAGGTGGAAACTAGGGTTGAGGCTCTCAGTTCCAGAAGCTGTGAGTCTCCTGGTCCCATCTTTATTTCCTGTCTTGTGTTTCTCTCTCTGTCCTTTATTTCCTTTAAGCTCTGCATTGCCTTTCCTTCGAGCAAATCTATCACTGAGCTGATTAAGCAACTGGTGCCCAATGTGGGGCCCAAAGAGAAGCTCAGCAACTGGTGCTCGCCTGAACAGGGGCCCAAAGGGAAGAAGGATCGCCTTGAGTGAAACTAAAGGTGGTGTAATGGCACAGAGCCCCGAGTGGTTTGGAAAGCCTTCAAAGTTGTAGAGGGTTTGCTTGTATTTCCCCAGGAGACAGAGAATGTCCTGTGTGGGTGCCAGCTCAACAGATGGAGCCGTGCCATGAACGCCAAGAGACGACAAAAGTTCCTGTGGATCCCAGAACCTCCAGTCATTCAGATGGAGAGACACACTCTGAAAACTGCACGGCTGGGTCTCATTCTGAAGACTAGAATGGCTTTGCATCAAAGTATCTAAACTACAGAACTTGTTCAAGCATGGCATTATAAAGCAAGTGTGACTTGGGGACAGAAAGAGATTAAGAAGGAAATGGAGAGGAGGAAAACTGGAAAAGAAATGTTGAATTATAAAAGGAAGTAATGAAGAAATTCTAGATTAATAGACTTGGAACTGCTTTTGTGTTTGTTCAATGTCAGTGTGTGTGTTGTAATTGTTTCAGTGTGTGTGAAAAAGAGAAAGAAAGAAAAGAAAGGAAAAAAAGAGAAAGGAAGGAAAGAAAAAGAGAGGAAGGATAAAATGAAAGAAGTAAAAGTTAAGCAAATATTGAAAAAGGTAAGAAGTTTGTGGGAATGCTAACTGAAAAGTTATAAGGTGTATTTTGTCCTAAAATAGAATGGTAAATATGGAGATATGCAGGACAGAACTAGTATGCATATAGCAAGTTGTAAAAGTATTGTGGTAGCATTCAGTGAGATGTGTTTTGTAAAAGTGAAACAAGCCTGAATGTATACAAAATGTGCAAAACCTGTGTGAAAAGGTCCGCAGTGGACTTTAGCAGTTCTTCAAGGCTTTCTGCCCTGGCCTACTGACAGTGAATCTGGCTGCATAGAAGAAACCTGTGGCAATGACCCTACTAAGAAACATCAGAGGCAATGGTATTTTAAGGGCCTGGAAGAGGCAAACAATTGGGACAAGCTGTAAGTTCCCTCCTGCTCAATAAAATTCTTAAATGTTTGGGTAAGACAAAACTATATTCTGGGGAAGCAGATTTGGCTCAACAAATAGAGCCTACCACATGGAAGGTCCAAGGTTCAAACCCCGGGCCTCCTGACCCGTGTGGAGCTGGCCCATGCACAATGCTGATGCACGTAAGGAGTGCCCTGCCATATAGGGGTGTCCCCCATGTAGGGGAACCCCATGCACAAGAGTGTGTCCCATAAGGAGTGCTGCCCTGCGTGAAAAAAATTGCAGCCTGCCCAGGAGTGGTGCCGTGCACACGGAGAGCTGACGCAGCAAGATGACGTAACAAAAAGAGACACATTTCCGGTGCCACTGGCAAGAATATAAGTGGACACAGAAGAAAACGCAGTGAATGGACACAGAGAGCAGACAACTGGGGGGGTGGGGAAGGGGAGAGAAATAAATAAAAAATAAATCTTTAAACAAAAACAAACCTATATTCTGTGCTGTAATTGATAAATACAATGTTTCCTCGTGTTAATGGAGTTTGTATTGACTTAGCCTGTGTATTGGATATGGCCAGGCCAGCACTAATATTGAGTACTGGCCTGTATAGCTTTGTTAGTTGGGAATCTTAAGCCCATGAGAAGTGAAGGTCTGCTAGTTGGAAGTCTTATTGTTTGTTGTTGCAGTTAAGGATTATGTATAAAATGCTTGAATACTAATCAGAACTTTAATAATGAAACATATTATGTACTTAACTGATTTGATGAACTTCAAGTGATATATAAATGTACCTTGTTGAATATATTGAGAAAAAGTTTAATGAGTATTGTTCAAACCTAAAAGTGAAAATATCATGCGGGAAGCTCTGTTAATCAGTGAAACGTCATTTGCATAGACTTTGCAAAAACAAAAAGGGGGAAATGTTGTGGGAAACTGGCTTTCCTGTTCCTTGTTGTAAATGTTATACCTATTCTATTGTAGATGTTGCAGTTGTTAGATGTTGCTGTTGTTCCTTATTATTGCAGATGATGCTTGCAGTTCTAATAGCAAACAGCTGCTCAGTAGTTGCCAGTAAGTACAAGGTGGAAACTAGGGTGGAGGCTCTCAGTTCCAGAAGCTGTGGGTCTCCTGATCCCATCTTTATTTCTTCTCTTGTGTCTCTGTCTCTGTCCTTTATTTCTTTTTCTGTGTTGCCTTCCCTTCGAGCAAACCTACTGTTGAGCTGGTTCTTGGCACTCAGTGATTTGAAATAATTAGAATAAGCAAATTCATAGAGTCCAAAAGTAGAATTCAGGGGCTGGGGTGGGGTTAGGGAATGGGTTGTTAATGCTTACATTGTACAGAGTTTCTACTTGGAGTGATGTTTTGGTAATGAATGGTGGTAATGGTAGCACAGTATTGTGAATGTAAGTTACACAACTGAATTATATATTTGAAAGTGGTTAAAAGGGAAATTTTAGGTTGTGTATATGTTAGAATTAAAAACTTTTAGAAAATAGGACTATACAACACAGTGAACTCTAAACTATATAGTCAATAGTATAATTAGAATAATGTTTCATCAATTTTAACAAAGGTATCATACAATACAAACTGTTAATAGTAGGGAGAACTGCATGTTTGAGGGGAGTATATGGGAATTCTTTATTTTCTGCATGATTTCTCTGCAAACCTACAACTTTTCTAATTAAAAAAAAATAATACTGCTGTGCATAACTAATTTTATGGTAACCTTCCGTTCATGATGGGCATGACAGGTTCTATAGTATCCCAGGGTCAGGCATTCAGTCTCAACTAGGGCCCAGTAACAAGCCAGGAACTGCTTTTCAAATAGATAGTGGTTGTTGGCAGAAGGGAGGGCAAGTCCTTACTCTGAAACCCAGTAGTCTGCTACTGGGGCTTGCCACAGCTCTAAGAGCATCCCTGTTTGCCCAGGCAGTTCTAATAGTATTAAGTCCACTGGGACTTAAGCCTCAACTAGCAGAGCAGCTTGCACTTCAGCTTGGCCCTGTTGCATTGAGCCCCTCTTAAGACTGTCAGCTTTGTCAATAAATTATCTGTAAATGACTTGGAGCCTCCAGAATCCAAGGTGGCTTGCCAAGCATTAGACCTTTCTTTATGTTGTTGGGTAATTGAAAGTGCAGCAACTTATCTCTCAGTTGAAAGGAATATTTTCTCATGCCCAACTGCTGGACTCCTAGGAACTTCACCAATGTGTTAGACCCTGAAATTTTGTAGTGTTTGTCTCCTACCCTTCAGCATGCAATTTGGGGTGCTGCTTGCCAGGTCTAGTTAGTGTGATGGCATCAGTGTAATGGACCAGCACGATGTCCTGTAGGTGATCAGGAAGATCAGAATTTCTCTGAACTGTATTGAGACTTGATGTATGCCCATTTAGTAAGTGGAAACTGCTTTGGATTTTTATATACTGATTGGAATGGAAAAGAAAGCATACCAAGTTCTAGGAATGTAGTGGTTTGTTTTACTAACGATACCACATCTGGAACTGCAGCTATACTAGGCATCCGGCTTGATTACGTCTGGAATACTTTGTAGTCATTTCCCATGACCCATATGACTTCTGCAAGTTAAATGTGGTAGAAACCACACATTCCTGTACTCTCAAGTCTTTAGCGGCTCTGATCTCTCAAGTTTTCCCCATGGATTTTGTATTGCTTCAGTTTCATCTCATTGATTCGGCAGGCAGAGTGGGCATTGCAGTTCCAGGGGTTTCCACTGTGGCCTGTCTTACTGTAATAGTCCTTAATCCACTGGTCAGGGATCCAGTGTGGGAGTTCTTCCAGTTGCTAAGTATATCTTTTCCATTATATAGTCTGGGTCTAGGAAAGTAACGGTGCACAAATGTGAGATGGATTTTGGCTAATACTCTAATTAGCACCTTAGCACCTGACCTTGATATGCTCCTAATCTGACTATTGGATTATGGTGACTTTTTAGCTCTCTAGAGATTGTCCCAAGTTCATAGTCAGTATCTAATAACAATGTCTGGGTATTACCCTCTTCCCAATGCTTACCCACATGGTAAATGACTGAGGGCCCTCTGGGAATGAAGGTGTTGGGGAAGAATCACAACATTCATTTGTGGCCTTTTTACAGGGGTCCCTTTCAGTGGAGCTTACAGGGAGCAGCTCTAGGTCTGTGAACTAGTTTGGGTCTGAGCAAGAGGTTGAGAATCCTTTCCATGGGAACTTTAGGTTTCTCTGCAACATATATAGAAATTTTCTTACTATATGCTAAGCATCAATTTAATAGGCTGATCTGGTGGTCAGTTTATCATCATCCCAGATTCTTGGATGTCAGAATCCACTGATTACCACATCTCCCTGTAACTCCCTTTGGCAACTTGTCCCTGCCGTTGAGTGCTGCCATATGGCATTGTTCTCACTGTTATTAGGGAACCTGATTTCATCGTCATTGACTTGTCTCTGGTCTAGCTCTTTCAAAGAAGCTAGTGTGCCCTCAAAAAGGCATGTCTTCCAGAGCCGCCTAGGGGGTGTGTTTAGGGGTGACTGGGCAGGTTGCACTATGTAGAACATTGTGACATTTCCAGTTCGCTGAGCTTTCAGCCTTTGATAGCAGCAGTTCTCAACCTTGGCAGCATGTTAGGATTGCTTGGGGACCTTAAAGATGCTGACCTTTAGGCTTTATACCAGACCAATTAAACCAGATTCTCTGGGGATGGACTTGGGTGTCAGTAAAATTTACAGCTCCCTGGGTGATTCCAAGGTGAAGATGGGCAGCATCAGCATCACTGGCAGCTTGTTAGAAATGCAAATTCCGAGGCCCCTGTCTTTGACCTACTGAATGAGAAGCTCTGAAGGTGGGGGTCGGCAATCCCTGTTTTAACATGTTGCTTAGTGATCTTAATGCACACTAACATTTGAAAACCACTGCGTGACAGTATGCTATGGAGATTCTAGCATTTGGACCTCATTAACTATAGGCCATCACTGAGGCCATGTTTCATTTGTTTCGTTTAGCAAACGCCCGTTAGCTTGAATCTTTGGGCTCCCTGTAAGGTAGGCATGACCTGCAGACCTGCTTTTGAGGCCTGGTTTGATTCTGAGAGGGGTTTTTTCCCTTGCTGTTTCATTGACTACCCAGGTCTCTAGATTACTTGCAGTGGTCATTTGCAGGGCCAGTTATTTGTTATTCATACTTACATCCTTGGGAGGCCAACTTAATGACAGTGGTCTTCTATTAGATACTCCCTCTTGCGCAGGCCCTCGGCGCTTTGTCTCTTGTTCCATTTCAAAACATAAGTTCAAGATCATTAAGATTCAGTATATGCCCCATGGCTAAAGTATCTTGAATGCTTACCTATCTCTCTGTTTTCTCATTTTCTTTCCAATTTTGGCTTTTGAGGTTTTCATAATTACTTATCAGTTCAGTTCTGCATTTATACAAATATTTTAAAATACCTTGCCAACAGTTTGTTATTTTCAATGGGAGGAATATTCAGGATATCTTTTCTGCCATATTCCAGAAACTGACAAAAGAATTCTAATGATTTAAGATGCCAAACCACAGATTACAGATTTATTGCAACTTGACCTCCAATTTCTTAATCTTCATGGCAAGCTTATCAGTATCTGTTTCATACACTGCTTTTCTGTTGGTTAGTGTTTTACCACCCTTGACATAAATGTTGATGGCAGATCTTATCTGCCACTCAATGAAATGGCATGGGTTAACTTTTGTAAGTGATTAAAGTAGGCAGACTTCTTCATTACCATGTATAACTAGAGTGGTCTTCTTGAATTGAATGATTAGGGTCTGTCTCAGTCAGGATAGGTTACTTTATGTTGTCATACGGAAGACCATCCAAATCCAGAGGCTTAAGTAACCCTTGCTGCAGTCCTGTGTGACTCCTGAGGGCAGCTGACCTCAGCATTCCATGTTGCTTCCCTCTTATGGCACCTCCATCCACTATGGTGCTTTCATGCTTTCTGGAGCAGGAGAAGAGAAGATGGAAAATTATATATAGTCATATAGCACTTCCACTGCCAGTCCAGAGCTAGTTGCCCGACCCCACCCAACTCCAAGGAGGCTAGGCAATGTTTTTGTGTGTCCAGGGGAACTGAACAGTGATACCACCAAGAGGGCCTGTTTGCTTGATGTGCACAGAAGCCGATACTGAGTCACCAGGATTTTGAGGAAAGAAAGAGTTTATTATAACTATAACAAGGAGACTGGAGGCAAGCCTCAGATCAGTCTCCCTGAACAAAATGGGTGCTGTGGTTTTATACTGTTTGGGGAAGGTGAGAATAAGGCAGTGGCTAAGGTTGGGGTAGCATGGCATGGGCCAATCGAGTTTCGGAAAGGTGGGTTAACCAGAGCACGCTTAGATGCAAGTTATGCTTGGTCTCAAAATGGAGGTCTAGCATGATGAAGGACTAGAACCACCTGGAACTGACTTTAGCAGGTGCTGCAAGGGAGAGAAGAAGCAAATTTATCTTGTGAGGTAGCAAGCCTCCTAAGATTAAACGTGAGGAGGTTGGCATTTGAATAAAAGGAAAGTAGACATTCCTACAGACGAGTAAGGGAGGGGCCACTCTGAAAAGTGGGTTAGTAAGTGATGGTTTCAAGGAGTTGCTAAGTGTTGGTTTCAGTCCCCCCTTTTTAGTTGGCAAATTCCTCAATCTTGAGGGGTTGTGGCAATGATTGCTGTGGCTACTTCCTGCTGACCCAAGATGTAGGTTGGGATTCAAGGAATGGAATACCTTAGCTTGCAGTTTGAGGCATTTTGGTTCCTGTGCTGAGGAGGTGGCTCTGCGGTGTATTTTTCTCCCACTTTGGTTGTTCAGGCACAGGCTGACATCCCAATTCTCTGAGAGTAGAAGAGTGCAGTAAACTGTACTGTCTGGAATACAAATTTGACAAGAAAGTTTAGAACATAAGCTCTGTTACTGTTATTGGACTTAAACTGGTTAAGACCCAAGACACCATGACTTCTACAAGGTTTGTATAGATGGGTATTAATCATATGTGGCCAGTTGGCCTGATTGTACAGCTTTTGCATATTTAAATCAATCAGGGTGGAGGTATTTACCCAAGCACAGCAGGAAGTGTTTGCAACAGTGTGTACTCTTTCTTGTTCTGTTAAAGATAGTCTAACGCTATTCGATTATCCATGATGACATTTGCCGAAGAGATGACACAAATTTGAATGGCCTCAAGTGCAGTAGCAGTGGAGTTCCTCAACCACTGCAGTTAAATTGTGTAGAGCTTCTTCATAGTCAGCAAATCCACCCAAAGGAGCTAATCCTAATTGAGGAATGATTATGCTTAGTGCCTGTTCAAGCTGGAAACAGATAGTAGGTTGGTATATTGAAACATCCTGCTTCAAATACACTATAGTACACTTTACCCCAAACATTATTTACACATTAGAACGTTCTGACCTGAGTGTCAAAGACACCTTCTTTAAAACCTTTAAAAGGTAAATGGTTAATGGGGTTACCACAGATATTCAGTGTTCGTGGCCATGGAGACAGGTTTTCTATGTCCAGAGTGAAATTATGAATCATTATGATAAGGCTAATTTCTCCAAGGGGGGCAACAAATCCAAAGGTAGCAGATATAGTGGCAAAATTAAGCCAATGCACATTTTTGTCAGGGCTTGGGAGGGTAGAGAGGAGTAGTAGGAGTTAAAACCCGGATATCTGTAGTGGCAATGTCCATGCTCTATTCTTTGGTTCTCTAAACACAGAAAAATATGTGCCCTAGGGGGGCACAAACTCGGGCCCTTTGTTGATTCCATGAAGCCATGTGGCTTGTTTTTAGTGTCTGGGTGTCCTTAGGGGTTTCAAGAACATTGCTAAAAAAAAAAAAAAAAAAGAAACATTGCTGCTTGAGGCCCTGCACACTGTGGCAGCCTGTTACTTCTGCTCGAAACCTGCATAAAAACAACCTTGAGAATCACTGCCAAACGCCATTTGAAATCTCTTAGCCATAGAAACTCGATTTTGTTTTAGCCTACTCCCCTTTTGATCAAGATTCTTCTCTGGAAGCATCACTGACCAAAATTCGGTATTAATCCCTTGATGCCAGGAAGGTTCATCCCGGGAGTCATGACCCACGTGGGGGGCAGGTAGTGAGTTTATTTACAGAGTTTGGCTGAGAGAGAGACACCACAATTGAGCAACAAGGAGGTTTTCTTAGGCAGTAATAACTAAGCTTATTTTCATCATTAAAAAAGTAAGTTTCATAAGTACAGGCTTTAGGGTCGAGGGCTTACTTATCAGTAGAGTTCCTTTTATGAGGAGGGCTCATATATTCCAGAGTTTATTTTCATAGGTCTCAGTGTTATAAGTTCGAATGGGGATACTTGGTTTTCCAAAGAGTAGATCATAGATTTAGGCCTTGCAAAGTTCCTTGTTTACAGTTTCAGTACATTGGAACCCCTTATCCCAGGTAGAGAAATTCGAAAGTTTTATGCTTTGCATCCCCATTCCTGATCTTGCATATTTTTTCATTTTATACCCAAACACTCTGAAATGCATCAGGGTGTTATATCAACCTGTCAGAATACCAGGATCTTATTCTCTCTTCTAAGGTCTATGTCAAATAAAGCTGAGTCACTATGAAGCAACATTTGAGACACCAAGGTTAGGGAAGAGACTTAGTTCTTTTAAATGTGAGCAGACTTGTTTTCTAAAGTAATAAAGGATGAAAAGGTCAAATTATATCAACAAGAATATTATTCTGTATGACAGTGATATTACCAAGAGAGCCCATCTGCATGGTGTATATATAGGCTTATAAAAGCAGCCAGTGTTTTTCTGCTTTTCTTCCATTGTAGGTTCAAACCCTGCATAACATTTCAAAATTATGAACAACCAACCTCAAAACTATGCCAAGTTTTAGGCTATGGGAAATATGCTACAATTGTTTAATTTGTCTTAAGCATAATCCAGGAAAACTCTTCTGTATCTCTCAAGGACATTTTCTTTACTTACTGGACCCTTTGAAATTTGGCTTTTTTTTTTTTAAAGATTTATTTATTTATTTTTCCCCTTTTCATCCTGCCCTGCTGTTCTTGCTGTCTGTGTTGTCTTCTTTTCTCATTTTCTCTCCTCTGGGATTGACTGGATTTTGATCCTGGAGACCTCTGATGGGGAGAGAAGTTCCCTGCCAGTTGTTCCACCTCAATTCCTGTTTTCTGCTGTGCTTCACCTTGACTCTTCCCCTTGTTTCTCTTTTGGTGCATCATCATCTTTCTGCGTGACTCACTTGGTGCAGGGTACTGGCTTGCCACGCGGATACTTGTGTGGGCACTGGCTTGCCGCGTAGGCATGCTTTCTTTTCTTTTCACCAGTAGGCCCCAGGAATCAAACCCTGGTCCTCCCATATGGTAGGCAGAAGCTCTATCACTTGAGCTACATCTGCTTCCTTTGGCAGTTGTTTTAAATTATCCCCTTGTTACTGCTGCTACCATCACAAAAGTATTATTAGAGGAAAAATAATTCCAAATTGGGAAATTCCCTTGGAATTTCACAGTGAGTGAAGAGCCCTTTCACAGGCCCAGTGATACTTTGTGACCTTGTCGTTGTGCTCATCACCTTCAGTCCTCAGAATCAGCAGAAAGGGCTCCACACCAAAGCTGTGCCTCCCCCAGAGCTGCCCGCTGGCTCGGTTCCACACCTACTGTTTGAATTGCTCCTGTATTCTGAGAGGAAGCTTGATGGGGCAGGAGATTTTAGATAAATAAGGGGCCCTCGTATCTGTCACAGCCCACGGGCCCCCCATTTCTAAGTGTTTCCATTTATCAGATCTGTTCACCTAAAGATGTGACAAGGACAGAGAAGCCGCTGCTGTTTCCTGGGACAGCGTCACAGTCACAGCGGAAGGCTCTTTGCTTTCTCAGAGGCCAAGAGCCCTGGGGGCGGGTGGGGTTGCCGCTGTGTCAGGAAGCTGTGGGCAGAGCCCCCTCCAGTGCCCAGACTGTCCCCAGCAACCACAGGCACCAGCACCCCGAGCCCCAGCTCCCAGCGCGGGAGGACGGTCAGGGCCAGGAGCTTCAGGCGATCCTGCAAGCTCCACAGCACATCTCGGTGGTGAGGACATTTGGGTGTAGTTCCACGGAAACTCTTTTTACCTTGGAAGTAGCAGAAGTGCAGTTTCTGTTGTTTCTGGAACTCCAGGAGTTCTGTCTTTCCATCTCTCTTTCTCTCTTTCTATGCACTTATTTATCTTTAAGCAATTTGAATAGAGCTCTTTTAAGAATTTTTTAATTTCTTAATTTGGTATTACCATATAGAGGTAGGAAAACATATATCTTTAACAGGCAGTGGATATAGCTCAACTGGTTGAGCACTTTTCACATATATGTTGTCTTGGGTTTGATTCCCCATACCTTCTATAAACAAAACAAATATACAAATGAGAAAACCATCTTTCATTGGGGAGTGGATGTAGTCAGTGGTTGAGTGCCTCCTTCCCATGGACAGAGTCCTGGGTTCAATCCTCAATACCTCCTAAACAAACAGACAGACAGACACAAATGGAGAGCTTATAGCTTCAATTAGAAATCCTTAACCATGAGTCAAACAACCACAGAAACACAGAAATACAAACTTATTAAACTATAATTTTGTTCCTTTTCTATAAATGTAACAGCATCAGCTTGATTCTTAGTTGTGGTGTGGACGTGCTCTGGGAATGGGGAGTCAGAATGTGGCATGCTAACAGAGCTTACAACTGGTATACCAACAGGGATGAATGAGAGCTGGAGTAGAACCCATGACCAGAATGTGAGTACTTCAGTGACTGACTCTCATAGGCCTGGGACCTGTACCCATTGTAACCTGATTGGAGTAAGGTGTGACTTGAACCCACAATCTTAATTGATACACCAGGCTAGATAAGGCGGGACTGACAATTTTAACCCAGTAACTAGAGTGGGACTTGAATCCATGGCCTGAGACCAGAAGGTTTCGGATAAGAGTAGGCACCTTAACAAAGTTATTCACCCAGAAGACGTCTTTACCTGGAACTGTTTCTTCCCTAGAAATTAAACTGTGCTGAAGGGCTGATGACACTGGCAGAAACAGGAGAATGTCCTGGTCATTGAGCCTCTAGACCATGGGTTCTTAGCCTTTTTTTGTTCCATGGACCCCTTGGCTAGTCAGGTGAAAACTGTGGACCCCTTCTCAGAATGTAGTGGCAGATAGTTTTGACACTCAACATCAGAGGTCAGAGAATAGAAAGATAATAAGTTGGTTTTTTTCCCAATTCAAGCTCATGGACCCCCTGAAAACCCCTGCTTAAGAACCCCTGCTCTAGTCTAACTGGTCTAGGTGGCCCCTCAGGGTTGACGACTGGAAACCTCCATTCCACAGGGGCTGTGGAGCCACAGGCAGGGGTCTTTACAACAGCCCATTTGTGGTTCCAAAATTGATACCGCCGAGAGGGCCTGTTTGCCTGATGTGCACAGAAGCCAGTACTGAGTCACCAGGATTTCAGTGAATCAACGAGTTTATTGTGTAGTTGCCCAGCAAGGACACCGGAGGTAAGCCTCAGATCAGTCTGGGGTTTTCTACTGTCTGGGGAAGCTGGGCTTATGGGAGTGGCTAAGGATGGGGTGAATCACCTGGACCAGTCCAGTTGGTGGAAGGCCGGGTTTACCAGAGCATACATAGTAGCCAGTTATGCTTGGTCTTAAAATGGAGGCCTAGCATGCTGAGTGACTAGAACTGGTTGGAGCTGGCTTTTAGTAGGTGCTGCAAAGGGGAGAAGAAACAGTAATTTTTCTTGTGAGGCAGCAAGCCTCCTAAGAAGAAACATGAGGAGGTTGGCATTTGAACAAAAGGGAAGTAGATATTTCTACAGACCAGTAAGGGAGGGGCTACTCTGAAAAGTGGGTTAGTAAGTGGCCGTTTCAAGAGGATTGCTTAATGGTAGTTTCAGCGGCACTAGTAAATATCTACTGCAGGCCTTTTTGCAGATTGGCAGTGTGAAGGGTATTTTTTAAAGGAAATGGGCAATACCAAAGGCTCAAAGAGAAGGCTGGAGCAATCAGGACCTCTTGAAGTTTGCTTGGGCTATGGCTGGAATGAATGTGTGATCTTCAGCTGTTCCTTTGCCCTTGTATCACTCCAGCCAAGGTCAGATTCCTGTACATGAGCCTCAGTGGCTGAGCTTAGGCTGTGGCCCTGTCCTGGGATTTACCAGGCTGTGGGAGGAAAGGGAATCCCAAATCCTTTCAGCCTCCATGTTTGGAGGGCAGCCTGCCTGAATTATCATCCCCAAAGGCTCAACCTATATAGTGCAGAAATGGTATTTACCGTGCTGGGAAGAGAGAATAACAACCCCCAAATGAAAAATGTGTCTTGCAATTGACATTTATTGACATCTAATTTAAAAAAATCTGTTGTAATTGATAGTTTGTATACGTAGCCCTTCCAAAATTTTTATGTGTAAAAAAAAGCAATGCAAAAGTCTACTTATGCATTTTATTTTATTTTCCTGAGTTCATTATCTTTAAGAGAAGGCATCTGCCAGTTTTAGGTTATTTATGTTTAGGTCACAGGTGTGAAGTGACAAGATAGCAGTCTTTACTTCTGCCTGATTATTTAGTTTTAGGAGTTAGATGCCAATTACAGATGTCAATTTGAATGCACTTTCCCAAGCCACATGAGAGAACTAGAGATTAAAAGTTACTATTTACAGAAGATGTTAAAACTTTGATGTCCAGATGTCCAAAGAGTGTATCTTAAATACAACCTTGCAAGGACATTTTCATAGTTATTAAATACAGTGTTTTATTTTCTTTTAAGCAGTTTTACCAACTTTTTGCCGCTTTCTCATTGACTTTTCCTTATCTGTCCTGAGTGTTTTCTCTCTTTTTCCTCTTAAACTAGCACTTGTGAAAATGAGGTTTTGAAGCTTCAAGTCTACACATGTGATTTAAGTTGTCAAAGCTAGGGAAACGGACTTGGCCCAATCGATGGGGCGTCCGTCTACCACGTGGGAGGTCCGCGGTTCAAACCCCGGGCCTCCTTGACCCGTGTAGAGTTGGCCCATGCGCAGTGCTGATGTGCGCAAGGAGTGCCCTGCCACACAGGGGTGTCCCCCGCGTAGGGGAGCCCCACGCGCAAGGAGTGCACCCATAAGGAGAGCCACCCAGCGCGAAAGAAAGTGCAGCCCGCCCAGGAGTGGCACCACACACACAGAGAGCTGACACAGCAAGATGATGCAACAAAAAGAGACACAGATTCCCGTGCTGCTGACAACAACAGAAGCGGACAAAGAAATAAGATGCAGCAAATAGACAAAGAGAACAGACAACCGGGGTTGGGGCGGGGTGGGAGTGGAGGAGAGAAATAAATAAATTAATTAATTAAAAAAAAAGTTGTCAAAGCTAAATCAGAAATGCAATATCCAAAGGAACTGAGGTTTTATTAGTTCATAATAAAACATTTTATTAATGCAAATAAATAGAAAATGTATTTCAAAGAAGGAATATGAGGCTTAGAGTGTTCTTTTAGGTGCCCTAGCTGTGTTTGGGACATTGAAAGTTGTGACTGTAGCAGTGGAAGAAATTGTATCGTTGATGTGGAGACAGTGGCCACGGTAGTTGCTGAGGGCAGGGAAAGGGAAGAAGAGATGTGATGTGGGGGCGTTTTGGGGACTTGGAGTTGTCCTGAATGATATTGCAGGGACAGTTGCAGGACATTATATATCCTGCCATAACCCGCTGAATGTACTGGGGGAGAGTGTAACTACAGTGTAAACTATAATCCATGCGGTGCAGCAGTGTTCCAAGATGTATTCACCAAATGTAATGAATGTGCCGCAGTGATGAAGGAGGTTGTTGATGTGGGAGGAGTGGGGGTGGGGTGGGGTGTGTGGGGTATGTGGGAACCTCTTATATTTTTTAATGTAACATTTTTTGTGATCTGTGTATCTTTAAAAAAAAAAAAAGTGGCATTAAAGAAAAAGTGGGGGAAACAATGTGAATTGGAATTCCCTGTTCATTTGATTGTGGAATGTAGATGCTCCATTCCCAGGGCCTAGGAAAGAGTAGGGAACATTATCTCATTCAGAAGGTGATGTCGTGTGGTCCCTGCTGCTAGATCACTGTAGCTGGATCTCCTACTTGGCCTAGACACACACTGACCATGATAGGATATGCCAGATTCTTTCTGGATCTTGAGTTTAATTCTGTTTCAACTGCAGCTGTTATTTGCATATCCTTTAACCTGGATCTTTAAAACCTATGTGTATCTCCAGAATTAAGAGCAAACAAATCAGTTTAGTTTTATAACTGAAGAACTCCCAAGCCTTCATGTTTTCCTTTTCTTTTTTTTTTTTTTAAGATTTATTTTTTTATTTATTCCTTCCCCCTCCCCTCAGTTGTCTGCTCTCTGTGTCCATTTGCTGTGTGTTCTTCTGTGTCTACGTCTATTCTTCTCAGCGGCCTGGGAATCTATGTCTCTTTTTGTTGCATCATCATGTTGCATTAGCTCTCCATGTGTGTGGTGCCACTCCTCAGCAGACTGGACTTCCTTTTGCTCAGGGTGGCTCTCCTTACGGGGTGCACTCCTTAAGTGTGGGGCTCCCCTTTGTGGGGGACACCCCTGCGTGGCACAGCACTCCTTGCATGCATCAGCACTGTGCATGGGCTAGCTCCACACGGATCAGGAGACCCTGGGTTTGAATCCTGGACCTTCCATGTCGTAGGTGGATGCTCTGTCCATTGAGCCAAGTCCACTTCCTTCATGTTTTTCTTAATTTATCATTCTGTCTTTCTGCCTTTGATTTAAGAGATTCAGGCCAGGGCGCATGAGACGGAAGCATATTTGCCCTTTTAATGTCTATCTGATAACTTCAGATACAGCCAAAAAAAGGCCAAGTTTCATCTCGTCGGTTGTTATAAAATGGGTTTCGATTTCAAAGTATTATGGGAAAAGCAGCACAATCTTATATTACTATTTTCAGTCGTGAATCAACCAGTCATGCCTGTGGTTCCAGAAGAATGGTTTCCATTACAGAAATGGAACCAGTGATGGTTCAGATATGTTCAAAGTCTATCTGCATATTAGAAATAAAACACCCAGAAGCCTCTCATTTTCCTCTACTTAGATTTTTCAAAAAACTACATACCATGGTAACATAATACCTGAACATCTATCATATTTTTAAAAAGTCTTTTAGTTTCAGTGTTAGAAAGCCAGGAGAATTTTTACAGACTGTAAGAAAATATGCACAAGAACAATACTCACATAATTACTAATATGTGGATTTCTGAGTTTGGAAAACTAAAGAGTGTATTTTACCCTTTTCATTCCATTTACTATTGGCATTTTCACATGCCTTTGTACTTTGTTCAGCACATTTTTTCTCTCTTTGGTATTTGTCATTTATTTGTTATTTGTTCATTATTCTTACAATTTAAAAAATATTAATATTACCTTAACATTTAAGATATATGGGAAATCTATAAAAATAACATTGCAGAGTAACATTTCTTTTTTGAGTACTGTTTAATGTGACCAAAGTTATCTTTTTCAAGGAAGGTCACTGTGGCATTAGTGGAATAGATGACGTGATGTGTGTCTCTTTACATGACACTGATCTCCAAAAAAATTTCTGTTTTGCTAAAGGTATTCAGACAGTTTTGTCTCTTTCAGGTTCTACAGTATCAAAATATTTTTAATTTCCAGTGATGCTTATTGACACAAAATGCCAGCAGATTATAAAATGAAATTTGTGAGGCAGAAAGTCAGGTTTTGAGTTTAGTAGGAAATTGACTTGTTTTTCAATTAAACTTATTATCAGATAACTTAGATTCACCTGCTGTTGTAAGAAATAATTCAGAGAGTGCCTATATAGTCTCTATCCAGTTTCTGCCAGTGGTAATATCTTGCACAAGTACAGCACACTATCACAGCAGGATGTTGACACTGATATAGCTGAGGTACAGAGTGGTTCTCTCACCTTGTGGGGCCCTCGCGCTGCCCCTGTAGAGTCATACCGCCTCTCTCTACCATACATACCCTCTGTCATCCCCATCCCTGCACCCTCAACCTCCAGCAACCACAAATCTCCATTGTTCTAATTTTGTTCTAATTTCAGGAAGGTTATATAAATGGAATTGTATGGTATTTAGCCTTTTGGGACTGGTGTTTTTCACTCAGCATAATCTCTGGACAATTCTCCACGTTGTTCAGTTTATCAGTGGTTTTTTCCTTTTTATTGCTGGGTAGAATTCCATGGTATGGATGTACCAGTTTGTTTAACCATTTGCCCATTGAAGGACATCTGAGTTGTTTCTGATTTTTGGCCATTACAAATAAAGCTGCTGTGAGCATTTAAGTGTGGATGTTTGTGGGACAAATGCTGGGAGCACAGTTCCTGGGTCCAATGGCATTTGTATGTTTTTTTGTTTTTTTTTAAGAAACTGCCGAACTGCTTTCTAGAGTGGCTGTGCCATTTTATGTTCCACTAGCAGAGTGACTGATCCAGTTTCTCTGCAGCCTTGGCAGCATGGCAGCATTTGATGTTGTCATTGTTTCTTTTCTTTCTTTTTTTAAAAAGATTTTATTTAATTTATTTCCGTCCCCTTTCCCCCCACTCCGTTGTCTTCTCTCTGTGTCCATTTGCTATATGTTCCTCTGTGTCTGCTTGCACCCTTGGTGGCACCGGGAAACTGTGTCTCTTTTTTGTTGTGTCATCTTGTTGCATCAGCTCTGTGTGTGTGCAGCTCCACTCCTAGGTGGGCTGCACTTTTTTCACATGGGGCAGCTCTCCTTGCGTGTGGGAGCACCCCTGTGTGGTAAAGCACTCCTTGTGTGCAGCAGCTCTGCGTGTGGGCCAGCTCACTACACGGGTCAGGAGGCCCTGGGTATCAAACTCCGGACCCTCCCATATGGGAGGTGGACGCTCTATCAGTTGAGCCACGTCCGCTTCCTGTCACTGTTTCTTTTTTTTTTTTTTAAAGATTTATTTATTTAATTCCCACCCCCCTCCCCCGGTTGTCTCTTCTCTGGGTCTATTGCTGCGTCTTGTTTCTTTGTCCGCTTCTGTTGTCGTCAGCGGGACGGGAAGTGTGGGCGGCGCAATTCTTGTGCAGGCTGCACTTTCTTTCGCACTGGGCAGCTCTAGCGGGACGGGAAGTGTGGGTGGCGCAATTCTTGTGCAGGCTGCACTTTCTTTCGCACTGGGCGGCTCTCCTTAGGGGTGCACTCCTTGTGCGTGGGGCTCCCCTATGTGGGGGACACCCCTGCGTGGCACGGCACTCCTTGCGCGCATCAGCACTGCGCCTGGGCCAGCTCCACACGGGTCAAGGAGGCCTGGGGTTTGAACTGCGGACCTCCCATGTGGTAGACGGACGCCCTAACCACTGGGCCAAGTCCGCTTCCCCTGTCACTGTTTCTTATTTCAGCTCTTCTGATAGACATCTAAATGATATCTTATTGTGGTTTTAATTTGCATGTTCCTAATTGATAATCCTATTGAACATCTTTTCACGTGTTTATTTGCCATCTGTATATCCACTTTGGTGAAATGTCTTTTGCCTATTTTTAAATTGGATTTTTTTTTTTTTACTGTTGAATTTTGAGAATTCTTTTTCAGATTAAGTCTTTGTCAGATGTGTGGTTTACAAATATTTTCTCTTAGTATGTAGATCGTATTTTCACTATTTTAACAGGCGTTTTCACAGAGGAAAGTTTTAAATTTTGATGAAGTTCGGTTTATTTATTTTTCTTTGTATGGATTATGGCTTTGGTGTCAAGTCTATGAGCTCCTTACCCAGCCCTTTATCCTGAAGACTTTCTCTTACGTTTTTTGTTCTAGAAGTTTTGTAGTTTTATGTTTTGCCTTTAACTCTGTGATCCGTTTTGAGTTAGTTTTTGTATAAAGTGTGAGACTTAGGTTGAGGTTCTTTTATTTTTTTTTGCCTGTGATTGTCTTAATTCCTCCAGCACCATTTGTTGAAAAGATTAATGCCCTTCATTGAATTGCTTTTGTCCTTCAGTCAAAAATCAGTTGGCCCTATTTATATGGGCACTATTTTTGGATTCTCTGTTCTGTTCCATTAATCTGTGTTCTAACCGTCTGTTGATACCACAGTTTTGATTTCTGTTGCATATAATAAGACTTAATATCAGGTAGAGTCAGTCCTCCCATTTTATCCTTCTTTGTCAAGATTGTTTTAACTATTCTAGGGCCTTTGCCTTTCCATGTAAGTTTCGAATAGGCTTATATATGTCTACAGAAAGCTAGCTGGGATTTTTTTTTAAAGATTTATTTTTTATTTATTTATCCTCCCCTGGCTGCTTGCATTCGCTGTCTGCTTTCTGTGTCCATTCACTGCCTGTTCTTCTGGTTCTGCTTGTCTTCTCTTCTTGTCTTCTTTTTAGGAGGCACTGGAAACTGATCCTGGGACCTTCTGATGTGGGAGAGAGGCACTCAATTGCTTGAGCCACCTTAGCTCCCTGGTTTGTTGTATCTCCCACTGTCTCTACCCTACATCTCTTTTTTTGTGTCATTTCTCCACGTGGGCTAGCTCTCCATGCAGGCCAGCTCTCCACATGGGCCAGCTCGCTGCGTGGGCAAACTCTCTGTGCAGGCCAGCTTGCTTTCACCAGGAGGCCCTGGAAACTGAACCTGGAACCCTCCATATGGTAGACGGGAGCCCAATTGCTTGAGCCACATCTGCTTCCCTTTGCTGGGATTTTGATAGGAATTGCATCAAACCTATAGATCAATTTGGGGAGAATTTACATATTTACTATGTTGAATCATCCACTCTGTGAACATGATATGCCTCTAAAATTAATGTAGATCTTTTTTGCTTTCTTCCATCAACATTTTGTAGTTTTCAGCATATATGATGTATGTACATTGAGTTAAGTATATACCTAAGTATTTAATTTTCTTTGGGGTAATTTTAAATGGTATTGTAACTTTAATTTCAGTTTACAAATGTTAATGGTTAAAATTTTTTTTTTTTTTTGGGCCTGTTAATCTTGTATCCGCAACCTTGCTGAACTCACTTATCAGTTATCATTTTTTGTTGTAGATTTCTTGAGATTTTCTACATAGGCTGTCATGCCATCTACAAATGGAGATAGTTTTATTTTTATCTTTTGACCTGTGTGCATTTTATTTCCTTTTCCTGGCTTATTACACTTGTTAATACATCAAGCATGATGTTGAATAAGAGTGGTGAGAGTGGACAGCCTTCTCTCCTTCCCAGTCTTAGGGGGAAAGTATTCAGTTTTCTACCATAAACCCTAAAGTTATAGATTTTTTTGGTAGATGCTCTTTATCAAGTTGAGGAAATTTCTTTCTGTTCCTGTTTTTTTTGAGAATTTTTATCATGAATAAATGTTAAATTTTATCAGATTTTTCTGCATTGATTGAAGTAATTATGCAATTTTTCTTCTTTAGCCTATTAATAGGGTCAATTACATTTTTTGACTTTAGAATACTGAACCAGACTTGCATCCCTGGAATAAATCTACTTGGTCATAGTGTATAGCTTTTAAAATATATTGCGGAATTCTATTTGCTAATACTTTTTAAGGATTTTTGTGTCTATATTCGTGAGAGATACTGGTCTGTAATTTTTTTTTGTGTGTGCAGTCTTTAACTGTGGTATCAGGGTATGTTTCTTCCTCTTGTATTTTCTGTAAGAGATTGTATGGAATTGATGCTAATTATTCTTTGAATATTTAGTAGAATTCTCCAGTGAATGTGGTTCTGGTAATTTCTTCTTTGAGAATTTTTAAATTACAAATTCAATTTCCTCAATAATTCTTGGTTTATTCAAATGATCTATTTCATATTGAGTGAGTTATGGTGGTTTGTGTTTTTTGAGAAGTGGTCTATTTTGTCTAAGTTGTCAAACTGATATGTTTAAAGCAGTTCATAGTATTCCCTTATTAATTTAATATGTGCCTATTATTTTGTGTAGTTGTTGAAAGATCGGTGTTAAGGTATCCAACTATAACTGTGGACTTGTGGACTTGTCTATTTGTCTTTTCATTTTCTATTAGTTTTTGGTTCATATATTTTGTTGCTCTTCTGTTTGGTGCATACACTTTTAGAATTGGTATGTTTTCTTGGTGGATTCACCTCTCTTGTTACATAATGTTCATCTCTGTGTCTGGCAATTTTTTTCTGCCCTGAAGTCTACTTTATCTCATATTAATCTAGGTATTCTGTTTTCCTTTGACAACATATTCCATGATATAACTTTTTCCACTTGCTTATATCCTAATTAGAACTCAATTTTTACTTCAATTATAACTCAATAAAGCTGTTTTAAAAAGTATCAAGTCAATTCCAGACCCCACTGAGGCAGGTTCGTATAGGGAATGAGGGAAGGCAGCTGGTCACAATAAAGTTGTAACAGCTGGGACCCCCTGGTCAGCACGTTGTCACGAGACACCACTTGGAAACCCCCTGGCAGGGAGGGGGCAGCTGTTTGAGAACACAGCTGTAACTGTTACAGCTGAAAAGCCTGACAAGTCCCTGGTCATGAGGTACTGTTTCAAACTCCTGGGCTCAAGAGAAGTCCCGGATAACTCCAAACAGAAAGGCCTCCCTGTTGTTTCTCTGAAGGCTACCGGGTGAAGGTAGAAAGGCAGCCAATCAGGACAGCAAATATGGGGAAAGGGGAGAAGGAAAGGTCTTAAAAAGGCCTACCGTGAGGCCCAAGCATGCATCTCACCCTGTAACATGCCCTCACCCATGTCTTGGGAGTATAATTTTTCCTTTTTCTCGTTACTCAATAAACTCTTTTACTGGCCTGGTAAAACTGGCACATCTCTGAATTCTTTCTTGTAAAGAAGCTAAGAACCTAGAAACCCAGAACCCAGAGCATTCTGCTAATACCACCCCAATTAAGATGGTGGAGTGAGATGTATCTGGGCTCCCCCCACACAGAACTTCTGAACGACCATCAAGAACTGGCAGAAACATCTTTCTCAAAGCTCCAGAAAACAGCCAGAGGATTGCAGCAACTGGGAGATTGCTGAATGGAGGAAAGGACCATTTAAGAGCAGGAGGATCTTGTGTTTCCCTACTGGCTCCTCCCTCACTTCTCACTGGCTCAATGTGGAGCTGGCCTGCACCTAGTGCCAATGGATCCCTGCTCATGGGTCCAGAGGGAGCAGAGTAACACAGTGGGAGCATGTGTGTCTTGCCCCAGTCTGTCTCACGGTGGCCTGAGGGACTTTCTGTCTCAGAACTTGCCCTGTGTGCTGAAGGCAGCTCAAGAGCTCTCCCAGAAAATGCTGAGGGAGAGCAGTCAAGGTGTGCTGTCTGGGGTGAGGGAGTGCTGGGTCTACAGTGTCATAAAGGACTGCCAGATAACTGTTTCCTGGGGGAGAGGGAGCATTTGTATCTGTGTAACAGGGGGAGTTTCTAGGGCCATGCATAAATGTCCCAGACAAGATATATGCACTTAAGTGATCAGGGATGCCCTGAGATCTATTTTCTAAATTCACTGTATGGATAAACCCTGAAGAAGAGTACTTGCCTAGGTGAATATGCAACGATTGGGAAAGGCGTTTTCTTTTTTTCCTTCTCCTCCTTTATTTTTATTCCTGGAAATCAAGGAAAGATTTGATATAATCCTAACTGGATATAAGCTTAAGGAACAAAAAGCTTCAGGGTCTAAATTCCAGCTACAATGCATCATTAAAATATCAACATATCCAGTTTTCAACAAAAGATTACAAAACATATAAAGAAACAGGATGCAATGGCCCAAGCAAAGGAGAAAAGTAAAATGAATAATTGGAAACCATCAATGAGGCAGATCAGACTTGGGGCATACCAGACAAAGACATTGGGGGGAGAAAAAGGCCCTAAATATGCTCAGAAAGGTAAAGGAAAACATGGACAAAGTGAGAAAAATGACAGATGAACAGAAAAAGTATCAATAGAGAGATGGAAATTATGAAAATGCACCAAACAGAGCAGAAGATCCTAACAACAGAAATAAAAAATTCCCTGGAGGGGTTCAACAGCAGACTGGAGATGGCAGAAGAAAGAATCACTGACTTTGAAGGTAAGACTATTGAAATCATCCAGTCTGAGGAACAGAAGGAAGAAAGAATGAAGAACATTGGATAGAACCCAAGGAACCTATGGGGCACCATCAAGCATACCAGTATATGCTTTGTGGGATTCCTGGGAGGAGCTATAAGAGAGAAAGGGACTGAAAGAATATCCAAGAAGCAATAGCTGTAAATTTCTCAATTTTAGTGGAAGATATGAATATATACTTCCAAGACCTCAACAAACTCCAAACAGGATAAACCCAAATAGATACATGCTACTGCATATTGTAATCAAACTGTTGAATGATAAAGATAGAGTTCTGGAAGCCACAAGAGAGAAGCAACATGTCATGTACAAGGGAGCCTCAATAAGAGCCAGTGCTTATTTCTCACTGGGAACCATGTAGGCAAGAAGACAGTGGGATGACATGTTTACCTTGTGCAGTGCCCCAAACTGCCAACCAAGAATTCTATAGCCAGCAAAACTGTCTTTCAGACATGAAGGAGAAGTAAAGACATTCCCAGGTTAACAAAGCTAAGGGAATTTGTCACCACTAGATGAGCCTTATAAGAGAGGAAAGGACAATAGACAGTACATGGAAGTTGGATGAAGAAATAATCACCTGCAGTGAAGGTAATGACGGGGTAAATATAAATGCTGGTACTGCTGTGTTTTTTGATTTGTAACTCCACTTTTTATTTCCTACAGGATCTAAAAGGCAAATACCTAAAGCTTAATGATAAATCAGTGGTTTTGGCCTTACAATATGTAAACATGCAATTTGTGACCAGAGCTACAATAAAGGTGGGGGCATTGAGGGGTATGGGAACAAAGTTTGTATATATTATTGAAACTTTGACATATCAAAAGAAATAAGAGCATTATAGATTTAGGATATTCATTTTAAGCCCCATAGTAACTACAAAGAAAATATTGGAGAATATGCAAACTCACAGTGACAGAAATTAGAGTACAAGTAGCCAGGGGTAGGGACCGGGGGAATGAGGAAATAATACCAAATGGATATAGTATTTCTGTTTTGGGAGGTGGGAAAGTTTTAATAATGGAAGGTCATGAGGGTACCGCAACATAGTGAATGTGATTAATCCCACTGAATGGTATGCTTGATATGGGAAAGTTTATGTTGTATACATGTTCCCACAATTAAAAAAAAAAAAAGAACAAACAACTAAAGAGACAATAGCATTTAAATACAGTACCTAATCTAATAAATGAGGAGAGATGATTCAAAAGAAAATTATTGAGCCATAAGAGAAAATTGGAATATAGTTTCTAAGCCCAATATCCATGTTAAACTTGAACTTGCTAACTGTACTTAAGGCATATATGTAAGTGAATATCCTTATTCTTAGGAGTTGTACATGGAAGTATTAAGTATTTTATTTATTTTTTTAATAGGCTTTTTATTTTTTATTTCTCTCCCCTTCCCTGCCCCCCCCCAGTTGTCTGCTCTCTCTGTCCATTCGTTATGTGTTCTTCTGTGTCTGTTTGTATTCTTGTCAGCGGCACTGGGAATCTGTGTCTCTTTTTGTTGCATCATCTTGCCGCATCAGCTCTCTGTGTGTGTGGCACCACTCCTGGGCAGGCTGCACTTTTTTTTCCCATGGGGCGGCTCTCCTTATGGGGCGCACTCCTTGTGCATGGGGTTCCCCTCCGTGGGAGACACCCTCGTGTGGCATGGCATACCTTGTCCACATCAGCAGTGCGCGTGGGCTAGTTCATCACATGGGCCGGGAGGCCCTGGGTTTGAACCCTGGACCTCTCATGTGGTAGGTGGACCCTCCATTCATTGAGCCAAATCCACTTCCCATTTTAAGTGTTTTAGAAGTATGATGTATACAGTCTACACTCAAGTGTCCAGAAAGTGGATCGATAAATAGGGTTAGATGAATGGATAGATATATGGATTGGTAGATCAGTGGTTAGATAGAATGGTATGGTAAATGTGGCAAAATGTTAAACTTGGTGGATCTTCGTACCTGCGGGATAGGTGTGTGTTGGAGTTCTGTATAAAGTGTGTATTATTTTTGTAATTGTCCTATAAGTTTGAAAGTATTTCAAAATAAAAAGTTTAAAATGAAAAAAAAAAAGGTACCATGAATCACATGTTACTGTGAGGCCACCCCACATGCAGCTTAACAGAAGAGTCTGAAATGAGTGAACTTGTCTATACCCTGAGAATAAAATAAGACCATTTATCACATGTTTGGGTATTGATATTGTCAAATTGATCTGAAAGTTTTTTGTTTTTTTTTTTTAAAGATTTATTTTTTATTTATTTCTCCCTCCATTCTCCCCTTGGTCTGCTTTCTGTCCATTACCATGTGTGTTCCTCTGTGTCTGCTTGTGTTCTCAATAGGTGGCTCTGGGAACCGATTCTGGGACTGATCCTGGGAACTTCTGGAGTGGGAGAGATGCCATCATTCTCTTGTGCCACCTCACCTCCCCTGTTCTGCTATGTCTTCTTATTTTCTCTCCTCTGTGTCTCTTGTTGCGTCATCTTGCTGCTTCAGCTTTCCACAGTGGCTGGCACTCCTGCACAGGGCAGCTTTTTGCGTGCAAGGCGACATTCCCACGTAGGGCCGCTCTCCTGTGTGGGACTGCATTCCCGCATGGGTCGGCACTCCAAGTGGGCCAGCTTGCCCTCACCAGGAGTCCCTGGGCATCAAATCCTGGACCTCCTATATGGTAGATGGGAGGCCAATTGGTTGAGCCATCCATATCTGTTTCCCAGATCTGAAATTTTTAAGTGCTTATTTTCATTTTTTAATTTGTGTCTTTGCGGATTGTAAGAAATAGTTTATCGCAATTTCTTGTGTTCCACACTTAAAATTTTTTTTTGTTTTGGTAACATATATGCAACTAAAAATTTCCCAGTTCTGTCACTTCCAAGTGTATAATTCAGTGGTATTAATTGCATCCACAATGTTGTGCTTCCATCACCACCATCCGTTACCAAAACTTTTTCATCATCCCAGACTAAAACTGTACCTATTAAGAAATAACTCCCATCTCTGTCCCCCCTCCATTGCTTGGTAACCTCTAATCTAATTTCTGTCACTGATTTTGCACGTTCTAGGTGTTTCACCTAAGTGGTGTCATACAATCTTTATACTCTTGTGTCTGGCCCATTTCACTGAACATAATGTTTACAGGGTTCCTCCATGTTGGTGCAGGTACCAAAACTTCATTCATTTTTATAGCTGAATAATATTACATTGCATACATCGAGCACATTTTGTTTATCCATTCACCTGTTGATGGACATTTAGGGTGCTGCCAGCTTTTGAGTATTGTGAATAATGCTGCTATGAACTTTACTTTCTTGTATAAGTGTTTGTGCTGTTTTATGTGGTTTAAAAATGGTTTTTATTCACAGTAACCAAAAGGTGGAAGCAACACAATATCAGTTAATAATTATTGATAGATGAATGGATAAACAAAATGTGGTATATGCATACAACAGAATATTAAGCAGCCATGAAAAGGATTGAAGGAGGAACAGATGTAGCTCAAGTGGATGAGCACCTCCTTTCCTAATGCGAGGCCCGGGTTTGAGCCCCAGGACCTCCTAAAAACAAAACAAACAACAAACAAATGAAAAAACCAACTTGGGGGAGCTGTTGTAGCTCAGTGGTTGAGTGCGGGCTTCCCAAATACGAGGCCCCAGGTTTAATCCCTGGGGCCAGTACCTGAAAAAAAAGGAATTAAATTTTGATGCTTACAACATGGAGGAACCTTGAAAAAAATGCTGAGTGAAATAAACCAGACCCAAAGGGATTTTTTTTATCCTCAAAATGGGCCCTTTCCATATGTTTTATTCTGAAACCATACTGTCCTACTTCATGGTTACCTTATGATACAATCTGGTAACCTGTGTCCAGGTATATGGATTCTGGCAGTGCGTGTTTGTGATTGCTCCAGCATCACTCCTAGGAAAGAAACTGAATCTGGTAAAAATATGCTGCTGAATTTCAGAGTGGATTATGGTGAAATGGGGGTAAAACATTCCCACTCTCAGATGTTTTGAAGAATAATTTAAACTTTCAATGCAATGTAGGCACTTTTCAAGCAGTAGGATGTTGGGGAGTATTCAGGATGTGGAGTGGTGAAAGAGTATTAAAAACCGCACTGTGCAAGTAATCTGAATGTCTCGGGGGCATGTGCTAGGCCCCTCCCCTCCTCGCTTTCCTGCCTTTAAAGATAGGACAACAGGTGCTTACAGGATCAGGGATCCCAGTGAAAGTGCCTTCTAAGAAAAGTGCTATATGTATGTACCTTTGCGTCACCAGGTATATGTATTTACGTTCATAGGGGAGAGTATTTTTTCTTCAGGAATAAAGCGCATATTTTGAAAATAATTTGTAAACTAGCTCTTAAAAATGGAAGGGGAATTTTACAGAGTGTCTTACCTTTACATACAGGTTTAAGAAGTGAGAGAAACACAGAATAAATATATATATATTTCTCTTTTCAGGCAATTGCTCTCTTAACCGAATTAATTAGGGAGAACTTCAGGAACAGCAAATTAAAACAGTGCCTTTTACCAACTCTCGGGGAGCTGATCTATCTGATAGCCGCCCAGGTGAGACTGTCTGATTCTTCTTTACTGATTGCTGTCTTGTTTGACATGTTCTGTCATTTAAGTGTTAAGAACCTGTATAAGGTTTTTTAGACTTTTTCCCCTTAGAGCTTGCCTCAGAAACTAGGAGGAATTTTACCTGTGGGAGAGAGAGTGGCTGTCAGTGTCTTTCTGTTTCTCTCACCCTGTCTGTGTGTCTCCTTTCTTTTTCTCTTCTTTTCTGACTCCCAGTTCCTCTTTCCCTTTAAAAGTGTAGGAGATCTCAGGTAGTATTTTAAAGCCAAATGGATTGAAAGTCTCCAAAGTGCTCCCTAAGTTGCTACCGTCTTTGACTACTTCAGGCCAGTAGAGGATGTTGGTTCTCCAGGTATAAAAAAGCTCCATTTCAGCTTGAAACACTGTTCTATACAAATACAGTTTTTAAGGTGGCAATGGGAATTGTTACCACAGTATTTGTTTTCTTATTTCTAAAGTTACAGTGTGGAATCTGCTCTTGAATTCAGCAAGACAAAACTTGACATTTCATTAAAGTGTTTTTCTAAACTAAAATTTTATTGAAGAGTATATTTCTTATATGAACATACATAAACAATATGTGCATATTATGCACAACACACTGTTTTTTAAGAACTGTTGACTTTGCAGATCAATTTGGAAAAAAACGGCTATTTATGACTTTGAATCTTCCAATGCATGTTTGGAATGTACTGAATCTGTATATTTATTAGAAAAGTATTAATATCTTTATGATATTGAGCCCTACAATGCATGAAAGAAAAGGCATTTCCATATCCTTACGTTTCTAAAAATGTTTCCATTGGAGTTACTTTGTTCGATTCTTAAAGCTTTTGTGCTTCTATCTTTTATTGGATTTATTCCTGGGTCATTTTATATTTTGAAGCTAGAAAACTAAGAAATAAAGAAAGATACACAGGGAAAAGTCTCTGTCCTTTATTTGTCCCCCATCTGTCCAGTTAACTCCACAAGTAACCACTTCAATGCCTTTCTTATATTTACAATTTTTTCTTGTATATATAAGCATATAGAACTGAGTATCTTACAACAGGTAGCAACTTGCTTTTTTCACTCAGTAGTGTGCCTTAGAGATATTTTCTTAATTGGTACATAAAGTGTTTTCCACCCTCCTTCCCGCCTTCCCTTCCCTCCCCTTTTTTCCTTCCTTCCTTTGTTTTCTATAACAAAGAAGTCTCTTGTGTGATGTACCATTGTGTGCCAAATTTTGAGAAAGTTAGTTTTCTTTGCAGGTCTTTGGAGGTGGGGCTGGAGAGTTTATTTTCATTTTGCCAGTACCTTGGACCCTCATGGCCTTGACATCAAGGTCAAGTTTACCAAGTTGTGCAGGCCCTCAGAGAAAAGGCAGGCCTCAGTTGATCCCTCCTCCCCATCTTCTGATTTGGCTTGATTATTTTTTGTTTCCTAGTGACTCCTTTGATGCATTCTAGGAATGATATTCACCAGTGTTTTTAGTTGTTAAGAACCTGTAAAATTTTTTTTGACTTTGCCCCTTAGAACTTGCCTCAGCAACTAAGAGAAACAGAAGTCTAGTCTAATATATCTAATATATTTTCCACTTTTTTTTTTTTTTTACTTTTTCCCCCAGCTTCATTGAGGTATTATTGACATAAAATAAACTGCACATATTTAGGGATTACAATTATATTGAATTTTTATATATGTCTACACTTGTGAACCCTTTTCACCGCTGTCAAGATAACAAACATAGCCTTCTTCCTCAGGACCCCTGGGAACCCTTACCTTTACAGCTCCCTGCACTGTTTTGCCTTCTGTCATGATAGATTAGTTTACATTTTCTAGAATTTTGTGTAAATGCAATCAAATTGTTTGTATTTGTACTTGTTTCTAATAGCATATCTCAAGAATAAATTTATAGGTACTTACAATTGGATTTAAACTAGTCTATTTTAGTAAAGGGCTGATTCTGTAACCATGATATTTGACCACATCTTGTGGTAGCAGAGCAGAAAAAGAAGTTATGTTCCTGGATCTACAACATAAACAACTCTTCATGAGAGGAGGGGTTTTGTGTACTTGCCAGTAGTAGAACTGACCTGAAATGATATGTCCTGTATGCTGGTATCTCCTGCCCACACCTGAGTCCTGACCTATTGGGGTATTATACCCCAAGGTCAAAAGCTCGAGGACAGAAAATTGATGGTGATTCTGCATACGATATTCAGAGGCAGTAAATGTACAGTTTATGCATTTTTTCTTTCTTTTGTCAAGGGTACTTGGCTCCTTGAGTACAGGTATGAACTGTACCAAGGCCAGTGGGACAGGAGGAAAGCAATCAAGGAGGCAGGGATGGAGAAATTGGCAGGGACATGATCATGAAGGGCTCATTGGCCACGACTGATGCCTTGGTCTTAATCCTAAGAGCAAGGGGGAGTCATTATACAGCTTTGGGCAGGGTAACGATGTACCCTGATTTACATGCCGAGGAGGTTACTCTGGTTTGAGGGGGGAGAATAATTGGAGAATGGTCAGAGAGGATTCTGAGACCCTAAATGAGAGTAAGCAAAGTAGGAACAAAATTTGGAGAGATAAGAAGGAATTTCAGAAAAGGGAAAGTCAGTAGGGCTGAATGTAGCTTGTGGTTGAAGAAGAATGACTAAAAAGAGCCTGTTAGTTTGAGTGACAGGAAAGTCAGAGGTTTTTCATATATTTATTTTACCTGGAGGGATGGGAGCAGAAATAAGATTGGGGTGGGTTGAGGAATGAGTTGGCTGCAGGAAACTGAGCAAGTCATTGTGAATAGAGTCTAATTGTGAAAGGGAGAGGAGGGCCTGGAGGTTGAGGGGCCATTGTTTTCAAAGTGGGAGCCTACAGGAAAGAATAGGTGATAAAGGTGTTGGTACTTTAGGAGCCAGGAGGGATTCTCTATACTTCCTGGCCCTGTGGGATCCTGAGTCCAAGAGGAAGAATGAGGGCAGCTGGTCCTGTTATAACCAGAGGTAGAAGGAGCAGATAGCTTCCGGTGTCAGTAAGTTTGCCATTCCTTTGTGACCCTTCCATTATCTCTGGGAGGAGGAATGGTGGTGAGGTAGGAGGGCTGCAGGTTTGAAATAGGGCTTTTGGAGAGTGAATTGACCAGAGAAACATAGGCCCCTGTGGTTGGTGACCATGTCGGTAATGCACTCTGTGTTCTGTGGTGCCATCCTTCGGAACCCAGCTGCCTCAGTACAGGCCTGGAGAAAGCAAACGACTGGCTTCCTCCAAGGCTGGGGTTTCCCCAGACAAGGGCAGAGGGAGGACAAAAAGGAAAGGAAGCTCAGGGTTTTGGCATGGGCAGTTAAATGATGGACCGAGTGATTTAAGTGACTCAGGGAATGAAGAGAGGTCTGAAGCCTCGAATCCAGTGATATTAGAGAAAGGTTGAACAAGCAGGCATGTAGGAAAGAAAGTGGGTTTTGGAAGTTAAATCTGGAGCAGCTCCTGATGATAGTTTTAATGGCCGTAGTTCTCATCGTGGGTATAGAAGACTTTTGGATCTGCACCGTGCCAATTCTAATGTTTGGACAACCTTAAAAAAATATTTTCCCTAAATAGAATCTAATTTCTTCTGCTTTTTCCAAAATTAATTGTTTTCACCTTTCTTTGTTGTACCTGGTTTATTTTATGATTTTTTTGGGGTCTTAGGCTGATTTGATTAATTTTGCTTGAGAGAATTATTGTTGATGTCATTAAAATCACTGTGCCTGCTAACCATATTTGCTTATTTTTACTTAGCACAATGTCTTCCTAGGTAACATACTGCCTTTTACTTGTGCATATGGATTTTCCTGAGTTATTAATCAAAGCTGTGTTTTGTGCTTTTGTAACTGGATTTTGTCTAGGTTCTTGACTAAGCAACAAGAAAGGAATTTCAAGAGCACGTTGGGTTAGTTAGGCCAGTAATTTATTAAGGGGTGGTGAAAAGAGAAATGGGAGAAAATAACAGATCATGGGTCCCAGGTTGGGAGAAAGGTGCTGAAGAGTGATATAGAGGGCTGATTTATAGAATACAATTCCCCATTATAGATTATATCCCCAGATTTATTTGCATATTGATCCAGAAAGGGACGAAGGCAGCCAGAATAAGGCACAAACAGGCACTGAGACAGGGCAAAGGCAAGAGAGCAAAAGGCTTTTGCACTTGCTTTTTAACTTATTATTCTGCTCCTTTGCTAATGGCAGGGGATGAGTTCCAACTGTTCGCTCTTTTGATTGATTACACCACCCAACAATCCCCAGGAAGGCCCAATAATAAGGGCCCTGGAGAATATCCAGGGCTTCTGGCTTCTGGAGGAAATCTCATTCAGAATGGGATTTTTTGTGAAGGTCTTCCAGCAGCCATCTTGGGGTATCAGTGTCTACGTGGGCGTCTTGCCAGGTTCTAGATCCATCTGCTGATTCCCTGTCCAGCCTGTTTGACTTTCAGATCATTCTAGATCATGTACTGTTTTCTAGTTTGGGATACTTGAATTATTTATAATTATCAATAGAGTTGTGTTGCTATCGATCAGATCCTATTGCCATTTCCCCATTATTTTAATCTAGTTTCTGCTGACAGGATCTTACCAATGCCATATATAATGTAATGGGAAATGGGAGAAATGTCTTGTTGGTACAATGCAGTGAAAGACTTGTGATTAGGTCATAATTGTCAGATAATTAGTAATTTGAATAGAATATTAGGAAGTTATAGATGGTTTATATTTTTGAAACTATCTTTTTTTCTTGAATGAATTATTGTCTTTTGTGCAGTTAGCTTCATGCCTTTCTTTCCATTTCATTTTAGGATGAAAAAAAAAAGAACCCTAGAGAATGCTGGGCTGTCCCCTTGGCTGCATACACTGTGCTAATGAGGTGCCTTCGGGAAGGGGTAAGGCCCCTTTGCTGTCCTTGGTAGCTGTCCTCCACTGCAGTGACCCTTCAGGCACTGTGTGAGGATTGTGGCCGCAGCCATGCAGGAGGTGTCCACCTGGTGTGGTTCCTGAATTTAAGTAGCCCTGACAAGCCACAGTGAGCAAGTGGCCTACCACAGCACGAGTATAAAAATAAACTCGACCTCTCAATCACTTGCTTAAATGTCTTGCTTTTTAAAAGATGATGGCAAGTATGAACTACATAATTAGCTTTTAATATCAGTCTTATCCTCCCACTTTTAAGTTACTGACACACCAGTTTAGTAAGCAGAGTGCACGCAGAGATTTTTTCTTTACCAGAATGTCAAAGCAGCTAACGGCAAGCTTCAAACACCCCGTGATTATCTTTCAGGCTGCCATTTTGAAGTTCAGAAACAGGGGCGCTCCCACTAGTATCCGCTCATCTTAATATTAAGTAATATTTATTATTGGATATGATTTTTCAGTTTATTCAAGTTTTTTCTCCTGCTCTTGTTAATGACTGAAAACTCATATTTATGTAACTGCTTAGTGTAACTAGGTAAAGGATTTAGTAAATGACCTAAAAGGTTGATATTTTCTGTTTGCTTTAGACCATTTGACATTGTTTCACACAAGGCAAAGCCATAGGCCAAAAACATTCCTTAAGGAAAGAAAGAAAAATCAAGATATACATCTGCCTTTTGAGTTCATTACTTTCTGTGACATGGAATAATGTTCCAAGGGTAGAAAATTTTCCAAGATTTTCCCTTAGTGATCCAGAAATGAGGTCTGAACAGCTCTGAGCCTGTAGGGTTAAATATTTGGTCATTTGTCATTATGGGATGTGAATGAAGCACGAAAATCATACTTTATCAGTAATACAAGAATTGTCATTTTCACTTATGGTCAAAAGACATGTTTGGGGTCATCATGCAAGGCCTCAAGCTGGGCACCTTTTGCACACACATAACAAAGTGGACTCCCCCTTGACACACAGCTCTCACCCCTTGTGGGAGATAAGATAAACATATAAAGTGGAAAACTGTCAAGCACATAAATGTAAAATAATAAAATGTAGGAAGTCAAAGGAGAAAGGAGTTCTATGGGATCCCCTTTAACAGTGTAAAAGAAATTTTAGGGAAGTGGATATGGCTCAAGCAGTTGGGTGCCTGCCTACCATGTGGGAGGTCCTAAGTTCGGTTCTGGTGCCTCCTAAAGAAAACAAGACAGCAAGCTGATGTGATGGGCTGCACAGCAAGCTGACACAACAGGATGATATAAGGAAATGATGCAACAAAGAGACACAAAGAGGAAACACAACAAGAGACACAAAAAGCAGGGAGCAGAAGTGGCTCAAGCAATTGGGCACCTCACTCCCAGATTAGAGGTCCTGGGTTTGGTTTCCAGTGCCTCCTAAAATAAAGAAGATGAGATGACACAGAGAGCAAACCACGAACAGACCAAGAGAGCAGACAGCAAGTGCAAACAATGATGGGGGAATAAATAAATTAAAAAAAAAAAAAAAAAGAAAGAAATTCTGAAAACTTTTAATTTTTAGTTTTTAAAACTTAAGTTATTGTAGAGTAAAAGATGATTATTTCTAATCCCTAAGGTTATACCTTTTATCCCTGTTCCTTCCTGCCCCCCAATGTTTTTCATTGGATACGTAGTATGGAGAGTGCTTGATATCCATGTAATTTTGTTATTATTAAATAGATTATTGGTAATCATGGCAAAATAGTTACATAGTTTCATATTTTAGTAACACTTGAATTTTATTGTTTGGTATGTATGGCAAGCATTCTGTATTTTCCATAAAAGGGGGACATCCAGAACTCTATAATTTATGAAAATTTTATATTGCATATTTGAAAAGTAAGTATATCCTTTAACAGCATATACATTAATTTGATCCCTTCAAAATGGATAGACTAGAAGTGATTATTCCATTTGTAAAAGGCTTTCTGTTCTTAAAAAACAGTTCATCACGGCAGCCCCCTACGTAGCAAATTTGTGTGACACAGAGGTTCAAGGTTCTCCCTTGTGGGTGGCATCTTGTCCCTTCCTCCAAGGAATAACCACTATTTTCAATTTGGTGGTAAACATTCCCAAGTTTTTCTTTACAGTGTTTTCACCTCTGAATATATTTCTAAACATTAAATAATTGGTTTAAAATTTTTTTTAAATGCAGAAAACAGAGTCCCATGTACCAGCTCCCCACATGCAGTTTTCCCTGTTATTAAAATTTTGTATTATTGTGGAACTTTTGTTACAGTTGATGAAAGAATGTTATTATACTTGTACAATATAACTATAGGCCATAGTTTACATTAGGGCTCACTGTGTTATACCATCCTATGTTTTGTTTTTTAATTTTTATTCTAGTAACATATATATAACCTAAATTTTGCCCTTTTAACCACATTAAAATGTATAATTTGATGCTGTTAATTATATTCATAATGTTGTGCTACCATCACCACCATCTATTACCAAAACTTTCCCATTACCCCAAATAGAAATTCTATTCCAATTAAACATTACCTTAGCATTCCTGACTCCCAACCTGGCCCTGGTAACCTGTATTCTGATTTCTGTCTATAAATTTGCTTATTCTAATTATTTCATATCAGTTAGCATAATTTATGAATTGATTGGTTTTTGACGTTGAATATTATATAAATGGAATAGCGTCATATTCATTTAAGATTTGGTTCTTTTGCTCAAAGATAAGTTGACTGTATAACTACGTTGGAATATTCTCCAGTATTTGTGTGTGTATACATATACAAACGTACATAAATTATATGTATGTACATGAACTTTTGGTTTTTCTTGTTATTTATTTATTTATTGCCAGGGAAAGTGTTGATCCATTTTCCAAATGAGTTGTATCAATTTATAATCCCATCAGTAGGGTATGGATGGGCTGATTACCCCCATATCCTTTTGAACACTTGATAATGTTGTAATTTAAATTTTTATCTGGTGAATATTAAATAGTTTTCTCATGGCAGTTTTAACATGTATCTTTCTTATTACTAATGAGGATAGTTCTCTTTTCTTATTTGTTTAGGCCTTTTGTAGTTCCTCTTTTATAAAGGGCTGTCAAGTCTTTATTCTGTTTTTTTTCTGTTCCTTGTAGTTCTGCTCCCCATATTTTATAATATTTTTCAAACATAAGGAAAGGAAAGAAAATTAACTGTGATCACCTTTATATCAGTCACCTAGATCCACAGTTTGTTAAAACTTTGTCTTATTTGCTTTGTTGTAATGTGTGTGTATATACATATATATGAATTCTTAAAATTAATTTGTTTTTGAACTTTTAGAAAAAATTGCAGATACCATGGCACTCAAAGAAATTCTTTATGTATTCTGGATGTGAATCTTTTGTTGTTTATATGCATTTCACATACCTTCTAAATTGTGATTTGGCTTTTTAGTTTCTTTATGATATCTGCTTAGTTTAATTTTTTTTTAAAGATTTATTTATTTATTTCTCTCTCCTCTCCCCCCAACTCCCCCACCCCGGTTGTCTGTTCTCTGTGTCTATTTGCTGTGTCTTCTTTGTCCTTTTCTGTTGTTGTCAGTGGCACAGGAATCTGTGTTTCTTTTCATTGCGTCATCTTGTTGTGTCAGCTCTTTGTGTGTGCGGAGTCTGCACTTTTTCGTGCTGGGCTGCTCTCCTTACAGGGCGCACTCCTTGCGCGTGGGGCTCCCTTACGCGGGGGACACCCTTGCGTGGCACGGCACTCCTTGCGCACATCAGCACTGTGCATGGGCCACCTCCACACGGGTCAAGGAGCCTGGGGTTTGAACCGCAGACCTCCCGTGTGGTAGACGGACGCCCTAACCACTGGGCCAAGTCTATCACCGTAGTTTAATTTTAATGTAACTAAATTTATCAGTCTATTCCTTTATGGTTTGTCCTCTTTGTGGCTTAAGAAATTTTTCCGTATTCCAACATCATTAATGTTGTATATTACATTTTCTCTTAAAGGTTTTACTATTTTTCCTTTACCCATTTAGATCTTTACTGTATTTGTTATTTTTGTGGTGTATGGTTCTATGTGTGGATCAAATTTTATTTTAAAAAATAAATAGAGGTAATCCTTAGTCTAAACATCATATAGTGAAATGTGGCCGCCGCTGCGGTACCGCGGGCGGGTCGCTGCCGGGGGTCGGGCCGAGCTCACGGCCGGACCGGGGCGGCAGCGGGCGGCTCAAGGCTTGGTGGGGACGCGCGGTTAGGTGGAAGAAACCACGGAGATGAGGTCTATGCGCAGGTCTGATTTATTTAAGGAAGTACATGGGGTTTTATAGCCTCGTGGAGGCGGGGAGGTTGTGGGAGGGGCAGGTCCGCGGGGCAGCTGAGGATTGGCTGCAGAGGCAAGGGCGGACCTGCGGTTTAGGCCGTAAGCAGTTGATGGCAGAGGAGGTGGTTTCAGAGGTTGTGCCGGGGCGGATGCGGGATGAGGGCGGTTGGAATGAGGCGGGGAGAACAGCAACGGCTGGGAGGGGGAAGATAACAGTGGCTGGGAGGGGGGGCGGAGGGAGGCAGCAGCATAAGCTGCTGCCGAGAAGGGCCATAATACAGAGAGGTTATGAAGAACAGGCGGGTAAAGTATAAGGAAGTGAAAAGCAGGGTGGGAGCAGGGGACAGTGAAAAGTCCATCTTCTTGCTTGCCTGCAATGTCACTTCTGTCACGTCAGTGCACATGGGTCTCTTTCTGGACTCTGTTTGAGTTTCTGCTCTTATCTCTAGCTCTGTGCCATAGTAGCTACATTAATGGCTTCTTAAAATAATTTTTTTTGTTTATCTGGGAAGTTTCCTTTATCCATTTAATATTTTCCAAGAGTTCCTTACCTAGTTTTGGTTCTTTTTCACTATACATTTTAAGTAAACTTTTCAAGTTTACCTGTTGGGATTTTGATTGAAAATACATTTATAAATAAATCTGGGGAGAATTAGCTGATAATAGTAGAAAATGGAAGACATATTCAATGAAAAGACTAAGAGGAGAATGACACATTTGATCTTTAAAAAACTCATAAAACGTCATAGAAGTGATAAAGGTCTTGAAATTAGTGATGACATTCAGCTACTATATTTAATTTCTTAGTTAAATTAACACAGATATATTTTCACTTCATCTGATGTATAGGTCCAATTCTTACAGCTAACACTTATGAAGTACATATTGAACTAGGTGTACAAAAGGCAAAGATGAATGAAACTTTCAATTATTTCTTTTACTTATTGGGAAAGAAAATGTTTTGTATCCCCATCTCTGTACCCCGCCTTTTTATTGTTGTTTTATAACTTTATTTTTTTTCTTTTATAGTTACTAAGGCATTTAGAGCTATGACCTTTCCTTTCAATCTAGTATTAGCCATGTCCTATTAATTTGACATGTTGTGTTTCCATGATTGTTATTTTATAGATATTCCCTAATTCCAGTGTTAAGTTTTTCCTTGATTGAGGGTTGTTAATGAAGGGATTTAAAAATTTTCAGGTGGGTGGAATTCTATTACTTTTTTTTCTTTTTGTTGAAATAGAGTTATAATGTCTTGTAGTCAAAAACGTCTTTCCTGTTCTCTTGTTTTGAAATATATTGAGATGATCTTTTGCCTTATTGCCATTTCTTTTTGCCTATTCGCAGATTCATTGATTGTTGTTTTTACCTTCCTCCTTCTAATCTCTATATTGGAAAGAAGGCTATATAAAAATTTTAGTTTTTCATTTATGGACCCCTTCTTAGAAGGATGTTTAGTTTTAAATCATAAAATATTTTTGCTTTTTATGCATAGGAAACTAGTTTTACCATGGGATATATTATTATTTCAGTGAAGGCATTTGTTTTCAAATAAGTTTGGACACACTGGGTTAAACAGAATTGAAATATTTTATGCTTTGTTTTGTTTTAGTATTTTTCAGAGCCTTTAATTACTAATATAATTGAGGGGACATTGTGTGCAACATTTTCAATATTATTTGGCCTCAGACTGTGCCCTTATCCTTTGGCATGTTGTCTGGGGGAAGATGTGGTAGTCCTATGCTGAGACTAATGATTATGTCAAATCATTTTCAGTAGGTTTTCTCTTTTCAAAGCTACCTAAGAAATTATTATTATTTTTTTGTTTCAGGTATTTTGAAATTCTGTCATTAGGGCAATAAATGTTTAGGACTGTTATATTCTCTTGATGAAAGACTCTTTCATCATTATGAAATAATCATTTCTGGAAATATTTTTTGCTCTGACAGCTACATTTTTTAAAGTAATTTAGCCAACCTAACTTTCTTTTGACTTGTGTTGGCATGGTGTGTCTTTTTCTATTCCTTTACTTTTAATCTATCTGTGATTTTATGTTTAAAGGAAATTTCTTGTAGACAACCTGTTTTTGGGTCTTACTTTTTAAAATATAATTCAAGAATTGCTGCCTTTTAATTAGTATGTTTTGACCATTTACATTTATTGTGTCGTTGCCATGGTTGCGTTTAAAGCTTTCATCTTGTTATTTTTCTATGTACTTTTTGATTTCCTTTTCCTCTTTCCTTGTCTTCTTTTGGATTAAATGACATTTTAAAAATTCTATTTTTAAAAAATATATATTTTATTTTTAAAAGATACATAGATTGCACACTTATTCCCCACTCCCCACACCCCTCCACTTTTCCCACATCAACAACTTCTTTCATTAGTGCGGTACATTCATTGCATTTGATGAATACATTTTGGAGCACTCCTACACAGCATGGATTATAGCTTACATTGTAGTTTACACTCTCTCCCAGTTCATTCATTGGGTTATGGCAGGATATGTAATGTTCGGCATCTGTCCCTGAAGTATCATTCAGGACAACTCCAAGTACTAAAAATGCCACCATATTGTACCTCCTTTTCCCTCTCCCTGTCCTCAGCAACTGCTGTGGCCACTGTCTCTGCATCAATGATATAGTTTCTTCCATTGTTAGAGTCACAATAATTCTATAGTGGAATACCAGTAAGTCCACTCTAATCCATATTTTATTCCTCCATCTTGAGGACCCTGGAATGATGATGCCCACTCCACCTCTCAGTTGAGAGGGGGCTTCAATCCCACATGGCTGGTGGGTGGGACTCTCGTGCCTATAGCTGTAGACTCTCTTGTTTCCTTGGTGTGGTGGTTGTCCATCCTCACCTCCCTGTCATCTGACCTGGATAAGTCCAACAAACTGGAGAGTAGGTGCTGCAACACTGCTGAGGCTCAGGTCCCAGCTGGCACATGGCTAGCCCAGAGATTCAAGTTTCCTGCATATACCAATCCCAGCGCCAACACAGGTTCAAAAAAATTCTATTTTATATCCTTTATTGACTTTTTATTATACCTCTTTTTTTTTTTTACAGTATATATTGCTAACTAACTTTGCTAACTTATTCCAGTTGACACTGAATTAGTAATTTACACATTCATAGAATAAGAGAACCTTATACCAGAATATGTCTTGTACTCCCTTCATGGCTTTTCTGCTGTTATTATACATTTTACTTCTATATATGTTAAGAATTTCATAATACATTGTTATTTTTGCTTTATACAATTATTTATTTGTTTAATTTATTTTAAAGAAACTTTAGATTATATAAATATTACATAAAAAATATAGGGGATTTCCACATGCCCCACTCCCTCCCTCTCCCACACTTTCCCATATTAACCGCATCCCTCATTAGTGTGGTACATTTGTTACAATTGATGAACACATATTGGAGCATTGCCACTACGCATAGATTATAGTTTATCTTATAGTTTAAACTCGCTCCTCCACAATTTTGTATGTTATCACAAAATATATAATGCCTGTATCTGTCATTGCAGCGTCATTCAGGACAATTCCAGTGTCCTGAAAATGCCCCCTTATTACACCTGTTTTCCTTCTCCCTTTACTCAGAACCTCTTGTGTCTATTGCCTCCACATCAATGATAAAAGTTCTTCCATTGCTAGAATCACAAGAAGTCTATAGTAGAAAAACAATGAGTCTACTCTACTCTATGATTCATTTCCCAATCCTGAGGATTCTGGGATGGTGATGCCCACTCCACCTCTAACTGAGAGGGGCTTAGATCACATGGGACAGATGGTTGGGACTATCTTGCTTGCATTTGCAGATTCTCTTTGTTCTTTGGGATGTTCATTGTCCATAACATCTCCCTGTTAGTTGCCTGGGGTGAATCCAATGAACTGGAGAGTAGCTGTTGGCAACTCTGTTGAGGTTCAGGGCTCAACTGGCACATGGAAAGCCCAAAGATTTTAAGTCTTTCAGACATATACCTATCAACTCTAATACTAACTATAGGTTTAAATAGAAGGGGCAGAAGAGCCATGTGTAGGAAGCCACAACAGTGTCCAACTCTGCACATTTGGGAGCAAAAATTCCAAAGTAGGGCCCACTGGCAGGGTACCAAACTCCTGAGCTGTCTGACTTGCCTATAGTGTCTGGATGTCTCCAGAGCCCTCAGGACTCCTGCTATTTGAGGCAGTATTTACTGTGGAAGTCAGTGAGATCCTGCTGAGATGTGCATTAGTGTAACCTCTGGAATACCTCCCGACACACTTTGAAGTCTCTAAGCTGTATAAACTCATTTGTCTTTACCCTTTCCCCTTTTTGGTCAAGGTCTTTTTCCAGTTGGATTGTTAGTTGGTGCTTGGTAATAATCCCTCCAGGAGTCATGTCCCACGCCAGGGGGAAGATAGTACATTTATATGCTGAGTTTGGCTTAGAGAGAGGTCACATTTGAGCAACAAGGAGGCTCTTAGGAGGTAATTCTTAGGCAACCTATAATACTAAGCTAAGTTTCAATTTCAAAAAAAAAGGTTCATGAGTACAGTCATCAATATTAAGGGCCCCTCAGTGGTCCGTCCTCCTTCAGTAGTCACTGCTCGTGTACTCAGGGGATTCTTGCTGTCTCATTAGAGAATGTGGCAGAGCTCCCCAGGATGTGAGTTCGATATTCTTTCAGTTACTGTGTGAATCTCCATCCACTGTGGTAATGTCCCACAAATATTTGTGTTTTTTTTTTAAAGATTTTTTATTTATTTCTCTCCCCCCTCCCCCCCATTGTCTGCTCTCTTGTGTCCATTCACTGTGTATTCTTTTTTTTTTTTTTTAAGATTTATTTCTCCTTTCCCACCCCCCACCCCCTTTGTCTGCTCTCTTGTGTCCATTTGCTATGTGTTCTTCTGTGTCCACTTGCATTCTCAGCAGTACTGGGAATCTGTGCCTCTTTTTGTTGCGTCATCTTGGTGCATCAGCTCTCCATGTGTGCATTGCCACTCCTGGGCAGGTTCTCCTTGCAGGGCGCAATCCAGGACACCCCTGCATGGCACGGCACTCCTTGAGCGCAGCAGTACTGCTGTGGGCCAGCTCACCACATGGGCCAGGAGGCCCTGAGTTTGAACCCTGGACCCTGCATATGGTAGGCAGACACTCTTATCAGTTGAGCGACATCTGCTTCCCCGCTCTGTGTTCTTCTGTGCCCTTGCATTCTCGTCAGGTGGCACGGGAATCTGTGACTCTTTTCTGTTGCATCATCTTGCTGCATCAGCTCTCTGTGTATGTGGTGCTTCTCCTGGGCAGGCTGCACTTTTCACGTGGGGTAGCCCTCCTTGCAGGGTGCACTCCTTGCACATGGGGCTCCCCTACACAGGTGACACCCCTAAATGGCATGGCTCTCCTTGTATGTGGCAGCACTGTGCTCACCACACGGGCCAGGAGGCCCTGGGTTTGAACCCTGGACCTCCTATATTGTAAGTGGACGCTCTATCAGTTGAGCCACATCTGCTTCCCCTCCATGAACATTTGAACATATTCATATGCCTTATATGTATGCGCCAGGTAAACCTCCTCCCATGAATCCCCCATCACTGATACCCCACACCCGTGATCCTTCCCTATCATAATTGTAACCCTTCTGTGATCCAAAACATCTTCAAAAATGAAGCCAACAAAATAACCAAACATAATTAATAAGAAAATGAAATAGTAATGATAGTTTTAAAAATAAATAAAACAAAAAGTTTTAAAAATTAATAAAAATAAAAAAATAAAATTTAAGAAGTTTTGGCATTATGTCTTTCATCACTGTAATATATGTTGTCTTGCATGTACAGTGACATTTTCTTCCATTTATTTCCCTAGTGCCTTATTTTTTTTTACTTTATCTTCAAAGAAGCTTTAGGTTACAGAAAATTCACCTACAGAGTATAGGGAATTCCCATATACTCAGCATCCTCCCCCTCTTCCCCTTTCTCCTATTAATAACATTTTACATGTGGATGGTGCATTTGTTACATTTGCACAAATATTGAAGCATTGCTACTAACCATGATCAATGATTTACATTGTGGCTTACATTTGGACCACACATTTTTATAAATTATGATTTAATTTAACATGACCTGTATCCATCATTGCAAGTTCATGTAGAACAATTCCAATGTCCCCAAAAAGCCTCATGTTCCATCTATTTCTCTCTCTCCCTCCCCTCAGGATGCATTGCAACCACCAAGCTTCATTCCTTGAAGACCAAGATTCATATTTACTTGCATCAACATTGAGGACTTCACAAACTGGCCTGTTCTCCCCTATTAGGCACTGCCTACGCTCTCAAGAGAGTCCTGCCCTTTCTTTGAGAACATAATTGTACTCCCATCCTGGGAGTCCCATCCATTGTGTGGGTCTCCGCCCACTGACACAATGCACTATGACAGGATGAACGTTCACACATTTCCTGGAAGCTTGCCCCAGGCAATCCCTGTCCCGCATGCCCCCCACATCCAACATCACAAACCAGTAACCCTCCCCTGCTGTATTTGCCAAAAGAACATCCTCAGCGTTGTAGTTTCAGCCACATACTTGGAAATTCCCAGAGTTCATCTGCTCCCTCCTTTGACCCTCCCTCCAGTTCCATGGACAGTGCAACCCCCCCTACTCTACCCCTCTCACAAACCAGCACCACCCATCACTGCACCATTATCAATCCCATCCACTGCACAACTATACTTATCATAGATTTTGCCCATATAGGAGTTGGCTCACAACCCTCAACTCCCTTTCTGTCTCTTGTAAACTGTCTTTCAGACTCTTAACTCTGTGAGTCTGTTCCGTTTGCTTAGGTCATATCAGTGAGGTCATGTCATACTTGTCCTTCAGTGCCTAGCTTGCTCCACTCAATATAAGGTCTTCAAGGTTCATCCATGTTATCCCATGTAAGGAACTGCCTTCCTTCTTCCAGCTCAGTAATATTTCATTGTATGTATATACCAGAGTTTCCTTATCCGTTCATCTGTTGATGGACATTTGGGTTGCCAACTTGGCAGTAGTGAATAAGGCCACTATGAACATTGGTGTATGTATATCTGTTCATGTCCCTGCTTTCAGTTCTTGGTATGTACCCAGCAGTGGGGTTGTTATACCCAGCAGTGGGATTGTTAGATCATATGGCAGTTCTGTAGTTAGCTTCCTGAGGAACTGTTAGACTGTCTTCTCCAACGGTTGCACCTTTCTGCTTTCCCACCTCAGTGGATCAGAGATCCCATTCATCCAGATCCTATCCAACACTTGTAGTCTCTCTTTTTTTACTAGCTGCCAGTCCAATAGGTGTAAAATTATATCATTGTAGTTTTGATTTGCATTTCCCTAATAGTTAGGTTGAGCATCTTTTCATGTGCTTTTTATACATTTGTATTTGTTCTTTGGAGAAGTGTGTATTCAAATCACTTGCCCAATTTTTAAATAAATGGATTTTTTTTTTGAAGTGTAGCGTTTCTTCATATATGCTGGAGAGCAGACCCCTATCAGATACATGGTTACTAAGTATTATCTCTCCTTGAGTAGGCTGCCTTTTTACTTTTTTTTTTTTAAGATTTATTTTATTTATACCTCCCCCCCTTGCTGCTTGCTCGCTGTCTGCTGTGTCTGTGTGCTGCACGTTCTTCTGTGTCTGCTTGTCTCCCTTTTTTGTGTTACCTTGCTGCTCCGGCTCTCCGCGGGCATGTGGGCCATCAGCTTTCTGCAGGCTCAGGCTGTCAGCTCTCTGCAGGCATAGTCCAGCTTGCCTTCACAATGAGGCCCTGGGACACGAGATGAGAGCCCAATCAGTTGAGCCAAATCCACTTCCCCCTTTTTACTTTTTATCAAACTCCTATGCCTCATGTATTTTGAGATACCCTGGTTAGGTGCATAAATGTTTATGATTGTTCTTTATTCTTGATAGAGTGCCCCTTTTATAAATATATAGTGATCTTCTTTGTCTCTTAAAATAGTTTTGTATTTCAAGTATATTTTGTCTGATATTAATATGGCTTCTCCCACCCTTTTTTGGTTAGTGTTCGCATGTACAATTGTTTTCCAACCATTCATTTTCAGCCTACTTGTTTCCCTGGGTCTAATGTAAGTTTCTTGTAGACAGCATGTAGATGGGTCATATTTTCTTATCCATTCTGTCAGTCTGTGTCTCTTAATTGGAGAGTTTAATCAATTAACATTCAATGTTATTACTGTCAAGGAATTACTTATATTAGCTATGTTTTCTTTAGGTTTATGTAAGCCATATGTTGTTTTTATCTCTCTTTATGTCTTTTAGTTGTTCTTTCACTCTCCTCCAACTCTCTGTCTCCTCTTTTTTTCTTTCAACCTGCAGAACTCTCTTTAGTATTTCTTGAAGGCCAGGTTTCTTATTGACACTCTTAATTTCTGTTCATCTGTGAATACTTTGAACTCTCCCTCATTTTTGAATTCCAGCTTTGCTGGAGAGAGAATTCTTTTTTTTTTTTTTTTAAGATTTATTTTTATTTATTTAATTCCCCTCCCCTCCCCCGGTTGTCTGTTTTCTGTGTCTTTTTGCTGCGTCTTGTTTCTTTGTCCGCTTCTGTTGTCGTCAGCGGCACGGTAAGTGTGGGCGGCGCCATTCCTCGGCAGGCTGCTCCCTCCTTCGCGCTGGGCGGCTCTCCTTATGGGGGAACTCCTTGCGCGTGGGGCTCCCCTACGCGGGGGACACCCCTGTGTGGCACGGCACTCCTTGCGCGCATCAGCACTGCGCACGGGCCAGCTCCACACTGGAGAGAGAATTCTTGACTGGAAGTTTATCCTTTTAGCTCCTTAACTATGTCATACCACTGCCTTATGCCTCCATGGTATCAGATGAGAAATCAGCACTTAATCTTATTGAGCTTCCCTTGTATGTGATGGATCTCTTTTCTCTTGCTGCTCTCAGTATTTTCTCTGTCTTGAGCATTGGATAATTTGACAAGTATATGTCTTAGGCCAGGCCTGTTAGGATTTATACTGTTTGGGGTGTGCTGTTCTTCCTGTACATGTACTCCATGTCCCTCAGTAGAGTTGGAAGTTTTCAGCCATTATTTCCTCCAACATGCCTTCTGTTCCCTTTACCTTCTCCTTCTGGGATGTCTGTAACTTGTGTATGTTTGTGCATTTTGTGTTGTCGTTCAAGTCCCTAAGTCCCTGCTGGATTTTTTCTCTTTTTATCTATCTGATCTACTATCTGATTTCAGCTGTACTATCTTTCACATAGCTGATTCTTTCCTCTGCCTGTTCAAATCTGCTGTTATATGCTTCCAGTGTATTTTTCATTTTTTGCATTGTACCTTTCATCACCATCATATCTGTTATCTTTTTATGTATTTTTGAAATTTCTTCAGTGTGTTCTACCAGTGTCTTTTTGATATCCTTAATCTCTTCCTTTACTTCATTAAGTTGATTCATGATTTTTGTTTGGACATCTCTGATTAGTTGTTCTGTGTTCTGCATTTCCTCCTGTTTTTTAGTTTGTAAGACTAGGCCATGTTTCTTAGTATGACTTGTAATTTTTTGTTGGTGTCTAGGCATTTATTTATCTTGATGGGTTTATTTGGTTGGTTAGCTTCTCTTTCTACTGTAGGGTTTTATTTTGTTGTTGTGTTTGTGTGTGTGGTAAGGTTTCACTTTGACACTTTGTTCCCCTTATTCCATTTCCTTGCTGTTGTCTGTGTTCCCTTGAGAAAAAAAATCAGGACCAGAGAAAAGGAAAGAGATAAGAGAAAAAGAATTATAGTAATAATTTTTAAAAAGGTAGAAGAGGAACCATACAAGACTTAGGAAAATAAATAGTTAACACAAGTAAAATGTCATAAGTAGTACAGAGGAATAAGAATAAAAAAGTGGAGTAGAAAAAAATGAAATGAGAAACAAATAGGTAAAAAGATATAGAATGAATTAAAAAGCTGGAATGATTAGAAAAGAGGAAAAGAAAAAAATAAAACAGAGGGAAAAAAGAGAAAAACAAGCACAAAAAAGTAAAGTCTAAATACAAATAGGTGGAATAAAAGAAAAACAACAGAAAACAGAAGATAGAAAAATGAAGGAAAGAAAAATAATATGGGCAGGGGGAAAAAAAAGAAAATAAAGGGAAACACAGCAAATAATAAACAAAATAGCAGCAACTTAAAAAAACAAAAACCACCATGGAAAAACACCCTTCCCTCTTAGGCCCCTAAGGAGCTTTTCAGGCACCAGTGTTCATCAGTCAGTCACCCTGCAGCCTGCCCTCTGCACGTTGATATACTGAGTTTTAGTGAGTAAAACGAGGAAAAAAAGAATAAAGGAAACCTTTTTTTTTTTTTTTCAAATAACAGATCCAAGAAAACCTAAAACAAAAAGAATGTCTATATGTTCCCTGTCATAAAGTCATCAGTTGGATGCCTGAGAATCTTGTGGATCATTCTTCTTTGAAGACACAGGAGTTGAACCATGGACCTGTATATGCAGGTCCTCCCCTGAGCTAAATCGTCTTCTTAGTTTAATTAGTCTTCACAGAGCTATCTGCTCCCTTTCGCTCAGGTGTTTTAGACTTCTATAGCTTGCTACAGTCTTGCTGATTAGGCACCTGTCTCAGCCCCCTCTCTAATCTAGTTCCTCTTTCTCCCTGCTTAGGCAGGCTGTCATGCCTAAGCAGATACCCTCTCCTCTGTCGGGTTGGGGTTCCTTTTGAGATTCAAAGGCAGCTCACCTGGCCAAACAGCAAAGAAACCACTTTCCACTCTCTGTTAGACCTTTCTTCCTCCCAGGGAATGCCCCCTCCCACTCCATTGACAACAACAAGCCAGGGGCTCCACTGAGGCTGCTTGCCCTGAGGGTGGGGTATATGTCCTGTTTGTAGCCACAGGGGTGAACAACTCATAGTTTTCCTTTGGCTTTATCTTTGCAGTACTATAGTTATCTTCCTGAGGCTTCCACAATCGCTACACTATTCTACATTCCCACCAGCAATGGATGAGTGTTTCCATTCCTCCACATCCTCTCTAACACTTGTAGTTTTCTGTTTTTTTGATAGCAGCCAGTCTAATAGGGGTAAGATGATACTTCATTGAAGTTTTTTTTTCTTTAACAAATCAGTTTTGTTGATACAGAAAGCATTAATCCATCCAAAGTGTAAAATCAGTGGTATTTGTTATAATCATCTAGTTGTGCATTCATCACTTCAGTCATTATCAGAGCATTTTCATTATTCCAACAATAATAATAATAAATAAAAATCTCTTTATGCTTCCCCTGCCATATATAGCTGCTATTCTGTTTCTGTCTCTCTAGTTTATTTGTATTTTTATTTTGTAAAAACAGTCTATATAGGAAATATAACCAATATTTGTATTTCACATGAGCTTTCACTATATTATACAGATCTATGTTACATTTTTTTAGCTTTTCTTCTAATGATATATGTGTCGTTAGACTTCCCCTTTCAACCACTGTCATACCTATAATAATAGCTCTGCTACTTACAAATACTATAACGTGCTTTCACCATTTATATTCAGTTACCAAACTTTATAAACAACCTTTTTACCAATTCTGTACAGATTGACCCTCAGCTTTCCATTCTCTTCCTTCATTCTCTGGTGACCTGTGTTCTAATTATTAACTCCATTAGTTTACACAATATATTTAGTTCATAGTAGCACAATCATGCAGTATTTGTCCTTTTGTGTCTGGCTTGCTTCACTCAAACATAATGACGTCAGGCTTATATATGTCATATGCGCATCATAACTTCATTTCTTACAACTGCATAATATTCCATCGTGTATATACAGTTTGTTTATCCATTCATCAGTTGATGAATGGGTTTTTTCCATCTTCTGGCAGTTGTGAATAACAGCGTTATGAACATCAGTATGCATATGTCTGTTCGTGTCACTGCTCTCAGTTCTTCTGGGTATATACCTAGTAATGGTATTGCTAGGTCACATGGTATGTCTATATTCAATTTCCTTAGGAACTGTGAAACAGTCCTCCACTGTGGTTATAGCATTCTACATTCCCACCAACAGTGCTTAAGCATTCCTTTCTCTCCACATCTCTCTAACACTTTTAGTTTTCTGACTTTTTAATGGTGACCATTCTAATAGGTATGAAATGACAGCTCATTGTAGTTTTGATTTGCATTTCCCTAATTGCTAGTGATGTCAACATTGTATCATGTTTTCACCATTTATATTTCTTCTTTGAAAAATTGTCTTTTCACATCTTTTGCCTAATTTTTTTTCTTTTTTAAAAATTTCTCTCCCCTTCCCTACCCTGCCCCAGTTGTCTGTTCTCTGTGTCCATTCACTGTGTGTTCTGTGTCCGTTTCTATTCTTGTCAGCAGAACCAGGAATCTGTGTCTCTCTTTGTTGTGTCATCTTGCACTCCTTGCATGTGGGGCTCCCCTATGCGGGGGACACCCATGTGTGGCACAGCACTCCTTGGGTGCATCAGCACTGCATGTGGTCTTTTGCCCATTTTCAATTGGGTTGTTTGTCTTTTTATTGTTGAAATTTAGTATCTCTTTATATATCGTGAATATTAAACTCTTATCGGATATGTGATTTCCAAGTATTTTCTCCCATTGAGTCGGCTGCCTTTTCACCCTTTTTAAAAAGTCCTGTGAGGTGCAAAAGTGTTCTGTTTTGAGGAGGTCCCATTTATCTATTTTTTCTTTTGTTACTTGTGCTTTGAATGTCAGGTTTAAGAAACTACTGTGATCCACAAGATCTTGAAGATGTTTTTCTATTTTTTTCTAGGAGTTTTATGTTTGTTGCTTTTATATTTAGGTCCTTGATCCCTTTTGAGTTAATTTTTGTATAAGATGTGAGATAGGGGTCCTCTTCTTTATTTTTTATATGGATATTCAGTTCTCCCAGCACCATTTGTTGAACAGACTGTTCTGGCCTAGCTGGGAGGACTTGACAACCTTGTCAAAAATCACTTGGACTATAGCTGTGAGGGTCTATTTCTGAATTCTTGACTTGGTTCCATTGGTCAATCTGTTTGTCTTTATGCCAGTACCATGCTGTTTTTACCACTGTAGTTAGGTAATATGCTTTAAAGTCAGGAAATGAGTCTCTTCCAACTTGGTTCTTTTTTTAAAAGACATTTTTGGCTATTCTGGGGCCCTTACCCTTCCAAGTAAATTTGGTAATTGGCTTTTACATTTCTGTAAAAAAGACTGTTGGGATTTTTACTGGCATTCCATTGAATCTGCAAATCAGTTTGAATTGATATATTAATGATATTTAGTCTTCCCATCCATGAATATGGAGTGTCTTTCCATTTATTTTTCTTCAGTTTCTTTTAGCATTATTTTGTAATTTTCTGAATACAGGTCATTTATGTCCTTGGTTAAGTTTATTCCTAAAATTTTTTTTTTCAGGTTGACATCTTTTAATACAACAATTCTCAGACCCCATATGTATTCCTAAATATTTGATTTTTTTAGTCACTATTATAAATGGATTTTTTTTCTGATTTCCTCCTCAGATTGCTCATCAGTAGTCTGTAGAAATGCTTTTGATTTTTGTGTATATAAGATTTTGCGTGATAGAAGATTTTATATGCTGCCATTTTGCTGAACTCATCTATTAGTTCTGGTAGCTTTGTTGTGGATTTTTCTGGATTTCCTAGATATGGAATCATATCATTAGCGAATAGTGAAAGTATTACTTCTTCCTTTCCTATTTGAGTGCCTTTTATTTCTTTGTCTAGCTAAATTGTTGTAGCTAGAACTTCTCACAGGTATGACAGTGGGCATCCTTGTCTTGTTCCTGATCTCAGCAGCAAAGCTTTCAGTCTTTCACCATTGAGTACAATGCTAGCTGTAGGTTTTTTTGTGTTTTTTAAAAAATTTTATTTATTTTATTTTATCTTATTTTTTATTTCTCTCCCCTTCTCCGCCCTCCTCCCCAGTTGTCTGCTCTCTGTGTCCATTCACTCTGTGTTCTTCTGTGTCTGCTTGTATTCTTGTCAGTGGCACTGGGAATCTGTCTTTTTTTTTGTTGCATCATCTTACTGCATCAGCTCTCCGTGTGTGCGGTGCCACTCCTGGGCAGGCTGCACTTTTTTCACACTGGGTGGCTCTCCTTACGGGGAGCACTCCTTGTGCGTGGGGCTTCCCTACGTGGGGGACACCCCTGTGTGACATGGCACTCCTTATGCGCGTCAGCACTATGCGTGGGCCAGCTCATCATATGGGTCAGGAGGCCCTGGGTTTGAACCCTGGACCTCCCATGTGGTAGGCAGATGCTCTATCCATTGAGCCAAATCCGTTTCCCTGTAGCTTTTCCTTTTTTTAAAGATTTCTTTATTTATTTATTTCTCTCCCCTTCCTCCCCACCCCGGTTGTCTGTTCTCTCTGCCTATTTGCTGCGTCTTTGTCTGCTTCTGTTGTTGTCAGCGGCATGGGAATCTGTGTTTCTTTTTGTTGAGTCATCTTGCTGCATCAGGTCTCCGTGTGTGCGGCACCATTCTTGGGCAGGCTACACTTTCTTTCGTGCTGGGCGGCTCTCCTTATGGAGCGCACTCCTTACGTGTGGGGCTCCCCTACGTGGGGGATACCCCTGCGTGGCGCAGCACTCCTTGCGCGCATCAGCACTGCACATGGGCCAGCTCCACACGGGTCAAGGAGGCCCGGGGTTTGAACCACGGACCTCCCATGTGGTAGATGGACACCCTAACCACTGGGCCAAGTCCGCTGCCTCCCTGTAGCTTTTCATATATGGACTTTACCATATTGAGAAAGCTTCCTTCTATTCCTATCTTTTAGAGTGTCTTTTTCAAGAAAGGATGCTGTATTTTGCATCATTTGGAAGAATCATGTGATTTTTCTTCTTTACTTTATCAGTGTGGTTTATACACCAGTTGATTTTCTAGTGTTGAACCACCATTGCATACCTGGGATAAAACACACTGGATCATGGTGTATAATTCTTTTAATGTGCTTTTGGATTTGGTTTGCAAGTATTTTGTTGAGGATTTTTGCATCTATAAGAGATATTGGTGTGTGATTTTCTTTTTTTTGTAGTGTCTTTATCTAGTTTTGGTACTAGTGTGATGTTGGCTTCATTGAATGAGTTTGGTAGTGTTCTTTCCTGATTTGGGAGTTCTGTCCATTAACTTTCAATGTTATTACTACAAAGGTGTTACTTTTTGTCCATTTTATCCTTTGGCTTTCTATTGTCATATCTTTCTATTGTCTGTCTGTTTACCCTTTAACTTAACTAATAATCTTCATTTCTACACTCTTATCAAAGTCTTTTGCCCTTCTCTTCTCATTTCAGGCCACAGCACTCCTTTTAGTACTTGTAAATATGATGTTTTGCTCCCAACCTCTGTTTTTGTTTGCCTGTGGAGTCTTTAAACTCACTTTAAAGGACAGTTTTTCTGGGTTAAGAATTCTTTACTGGCAGTTATTCTCTTTCAGAACCTTAAATATATCATCCCATTGCCTTCTCACCTCCATGTTTTCTGATGAGAAATCAGCATTTAGTCTTATTGAGCTTCCATTGTATGTGACTCCTTGCTTTTCTTGTGTCACTTTCAGAATCATCTCTTTATCTCTGAATCATAGGTGTCTCAGAGAAGATCTGTTCAGATTTATTCTGTTGGGGTACATTGTCTTTCCTGGATATTGATATTTATGTCTTTCATAAAGGTAGGGAAGTTTTCAGTCATGATTTCCTCAAATATTTTTTTCTGTCTCTTTTCCATTCTCTTCCCTTTCTGGGACACCTCTAATGCCTATGATTGTGTGTTTTGAATTGTCATTTAATTCCCTAAGACCACTGTTTTCTCTTTCTTTTTTCCTATCTTTTCAAGGTCAGATGCTCTGTCTTCCAATTCATGTATTCTGTCCTCAACCAGTTCAAATCTGCTATTATATGCATTTAATGTATTTTAAATCTAATCCCTGTGTCTTTCATTCCCATGAGGAACTGTTACTTTTCTTTGCAAGCTTTCAAATTTTCTTAATTCTCTCCCAGTGACTTTTTTATATGCTTTATCTCTTCAACCATATTTTCTGTCAACTACTTTAATTTATTTAAGAGATTTGTCTTAAATCCTGTGTCTTGACAAGATTTTTATTTGATTCTTTGAATGGGCCATATCTTCCTATTTCTTAGTATGGCTTGTAGCTTTTTGCTGATGTCTAGGCATTTGATTATGTTAGTAAATTTACTATGACAGTCAATTTTCTCTCTTCCTTACTGGTTTTGTTTCACAGCTCCTCGTTGATTTTTTTTTTTTTAAGATTTATTTGTTTAATTTATTTCTCTCCCCTTTCAGCCCCCAGTTGTCTGCTTTCTGTGTCCATTCACTGTGTGTTCTTCTGTGACTGCTTCTATCCTTATCAGCGGCACCAGGAATCTGTGTTTCTTTTTGTTGCGTCATCTTGTTGTGTCAGCTCTCCATGTGTGCGGCGCCATTCTTGCGCAGGCTACACTTTCTTTCGTGCTGGGCTGCTCTCCTTATGGGGCTCACTCCTTGTGCGTGGGGCTCCCCTACGCGGGGGACACCCCTGCATGGCACGGCACTCCTTGTGCACATCAGCACTGAGCATGGGCCAGCTCCATATGGGTGAAGGAGGCCCAGGGTTTGAACTGCAGACCTCCCATGTGGTAGGCGGACACCCTATCCATTGGGCCAAGTCCACTTCCCTCTTCTTTGATTTTTGGTTCAACTTTTTCTAAATCTTTAAGATTACCCAGCTTAAGTTATCATAACAGGGCCAGGAACCCACTAATTAGGTGTAGACCAGATCTGAGAGTGCCTTGTTAGGAGTGACTCTAAAAAGATTTTTTATTTCTGGCAGTTTCTCAGCCTGCCAGCAGAAGGTGACCTTCGACCAACCTTTCCAGTGAGGTGTCTCTTTTGATCTCCACTGGCTGGTGATTCTGGTCTGGCCAGAGCTGAGATTCCAAATAGGCTCCGCTTGTCATATCACTGAAAAGAAGTCATTCTCTGCCCTCCACCACACCCTCCCTCCTCCCAGGGAGGAAGATGTCCATTTTCCTCTCAGTTGGTCACAGTGAGTCACAGGTTTTATCCAGGCTGTTTGCCTTGAGAGTAGGGAAAGGGTATAGTTCCCTGCTGTAGGGGCTAGTAAACTCAAGATTTTCGCTTCCGCCGCTTCTTCTCTCTTTGTCCCTCTGCCTCCTGGATGATGGGCTGCACTCACATGGTCTGCAGACTGCCAAAGCAGCTAGCTCAGGCTTTTGCCTTTCTTCTTTTGTTTATGTGAGAGAATTGAGCTCTGCCTACCCACTCTGATGCCGTCTTCCTGGATGTCCCTTACTTTTGGTTTTGAAGGATGTTAATTTTGGGCATAGGTTTATAGGTTCACGGTTGTTGTTTTTTTTCCTTCCCCTTTTGGTGCTTTAATATGCTGCTCCACTGCTTTCTGGTTTGTGTTGTTTCTGATGAGAAGTCTGTTGTTACTCTTCTGTTTGTTTCTCCAAATATAATTTTTTTTACTCTGGCTGCTTTCCAGGTTTTCTCTTTATTGCTGGTTTTTAACTGTGATGTGCATTAGTGTGATTTTTCTTTTGTTTCTTCTGCTTGGGTTTCATTGATCTTCTTAGATCTTTGGTTATTGATTTCTATCAAATTCGAAAAATGTTCATTGATAATTTCAAGTAATTTTTTCTGCTTTTCCCTTCTCCCTTTTGGGACTCCAATTACACGTACATTTGTTGCTTAAAGTTTTCCCACAGTTCACTTAGCTCTGTTTTTGTTTTTCCAGTTGTATTTCTTTGTGTTTATTTTGATAGAGTGTAGTCCTGTGACTTCAAGTTTACTAATCAGTTTATCCACAGTGTGTATTCTGTTAATCCAATCCAGTACATTTTTCATATAAGGCATTGTATTATGTATGTGTAGAATTTTGATTTGGGTCATTTTTGCATCCTCTTTTCCTTGTCGTGATTATGCTTTCCTCCACCTTCTTGAAGCTATGGACTACATTTAAGTAGCCATTTCGATATCTTTTTCTACTTTTATTATTATCTGTTTCCTTTCTATTGATTGGATTTTCTTATTCATATGAGTCATATTTTCCTATTTCTTTGAATGCCTGATAATAATTGATTGATGCTAGACAATGTGAATTTTATGTTTTTGGGTGCTGATTTTTTTTTTTTTTTTTTTGGTATTCCTTTAAGTACTTGTCCACACCCCCCCCCCCCTTTGTTCTCTTTTAAGTTATATGAAAACAGTTTGATCATTTTGAGGCGCTTTTAAGTACAGTTAGGATGTTCTAAAACAGTGTTTAGTGTGTAGTGTTCTTTCCTCTCTGGGCAGTTGGTACACAAACTGTTCCTTTCCTGGGTGATTTCTGTGGATTGTTCTGCCTGCTCTTTATGATTTTAAAGTTATACTCATTTTCATGCTGTGTTTTTATTATTTGCTTCCCATATTTGTAAAGCCTTTTTAGTACTATTAAAATATGTGGAGAATTATGTTATAGTAGTATTAGTGAATAACAAAGTGGTTCTCTTGTTTCGTAATAGCCAGAAAGAGTTACTACACTCCCTAAAATGCTGAGCTCACATGCAGGGGTGGATGATATACTCTTAGTATCAAGGCATTATTTGCAAAAGTTATGAAGAAATGATATGTATGTATTTCTCATACTAAATGATACTCCTTTTAATCATCTCCTTGTTCTCTGCCTTCCTTTTTAGGAAGAACGTGTTGTGAATCACATGGCAGCAAAGATTATTGAAAATGTCTGCACGACCTTTTCCCCTCAGGCCCAGGGCTTCATTACAGGAGAAGTTGGCCCCGTGTTATGGTACCTGTTCAAACACTCCACTGTCGATTCTCTCAGGATAACAGCAATATCGGTAAGATGGATCATCTTTCAGGTGCCTCGTATGAATATATTCAAACTCCAAGCTCTGATACCTGTCAGTCCAATCTGGTGTTCTTCTAAGCACACTACCAAAGCTGATCTTGCCAAGGTCTTTAATTACTATTATGTTGCTAAATCCCGTGGATATTTGTGGATATTTTTCAGTTCCTATATTTACTTACTTTTTTTTTTTTTTTTAGCATTCTGAAGTATTTTTTAGTTAAGGTATGTACATTGTTTTTTAGACGTAATGTTCTTGCACACTTAACAGACTATGGCATAGTGTAAATATAGCTTTTAATATGCACTGGGAAAGCAAAAACTTCATGTGACTTTGCTTTATTGCAATAAACGCTTTGTTGCAGTGGTCTGGAACCAAACCTGCAGTATCTCTGAGATTGTATTTTTGAAGATGAAGGGCTAGAGATCCACATGCAATGAATTTCTTTAAGCAAAAGATATATAGCATCCATCACACCATTTGTTTCAGGCAAAGCTTGTTTTAAAAATTATAAATAAAAGTTTTTGGTATCAATAATTACAGAAAAACCATTTATGCCAGTAATCCTCAAGGAATCATGCATCCTCAAGTCATGTTAAGGCAGCTAATTTAATCCTGGGGCCTTAGATACATCTGTCTTGCTTTAATTGAGTTTGTGTTATCATTTTCATCTTCATGTTCATCATGATTTCTTTTCTTGGTAAACTTTTTTTCCAATTGTTCCTGCTAGACTCTCATACTTTCTACTTATTTCTTCCTCTGACACATCAAGCTGAGCTGTTTCACCTTTAGCTTCTTATATTTTATTCTTAGCATTCATCTGAGCCATTACTCTTCTGCTGGAAGTTTTTCCAGTTGTCACAACAATGTCCGTTTCTCCATTCTGCTCCAGAATCTTATCCAGGATCATGTGTAATGTTTAGTTTTGTACCTCGTTAATCTCTTCCAATCTGGAGAGGTTCCTCCATCTTTCCCTGTATTTCATGTTGTTTACAATTTTAAAGAATTCTGAACTTTCATTTAATAGGGTGAGGCTCAACCTGGGTCAGTCTGATATTTCCTTATGACCGGGTTAGGCCTCACATTCGGGTGAGGCTGTATAGCTGTGGTGCTGTGCTCAGTGCATCACCAGGAGGCTCCTGATGTTGACTTTTCACACCTTTGGCTCTGTTGGCTTTGACCACCTGCTTGGTTTCTCCCAGCTTTCTCCACGGTAGGGTCATCATTTCCTCTTTCTGTTTTAAGTTTTCAGGAGGTGTTCTGATAATTCATTAATATTGTGTTCCTTGATAAACCTTCCTAACATCTATCGATGACTTCTTATACCAAATACCTCTGTGGTAGTGGCCGGATGATGATCATTCATTTGTTTACATCAAAGTTGTCAGATATTTCCTATAAAGGGCCAACTAACAAATATTTTGGGCTTTGAAGGTCAGTTGGCACCTGTTACATATTCTCTTCCTCCTCTTTTTTTTTTTTTTAAATAACCTTTTAAAATATAAAAACCATTCTTAGCTTATGAGCTGTACAAAACAGGCCCGGGACATTTGTTGTAATTTTATTTTAAGGAAGTGCTTTCCCTTCTTCCTTATTTATGTATGCATATATTTCAATACGGACTCATAGAGACCTGTTTTATTTATTGGTTTATAATCTTATACTACTATTATGACTGTTATTTGAATTAGTGGTTTAAATGATCAAATCATCCCACATTTGGCCAGTGAAATCCCTTAAAGCTGATTTTTGTGTCCTTTTGGATCTATTTCCATCATTCTTTGGGTACTTTTTAAGTTTCTGACTCCACACAATCTTTTGCGCTCATTTTGTACTTTCCCTATGTCCCTTCTGGAATCAGCCATTTCTCTAAGAAAACCAAGAACTGGGTGTCATTGCTTCTAGGCCTTCTCAGTAGTGGGTGCTAGAGAAAAATATATGTACCTATAATACACATACATATATAATTTTTATATCTATCATTGTACATAGCTAGACTAAAACCTCACAAATTCATATCAATACTTGTGATTTTCTTTTTACTGCAGGTTTCTTTTTACCTGCAGGTTTCTTTTTAGCCTTTTCCTTTTGTAAATCCTCAGGCAAAAATCTGGTTCCCATTATTTTTAATGTAATTACTGAATTGCTTAGTAAATTTATTTGCTCATTGTAGCAGTTTGATATTATTGATGAATTCCAAAAAGAAATATTGGATTATGCTTGTATTCTGATCTGTACCTGGGCATGACTGAGTTATGATTAGGGTGTTGAGTCACTACCCCTTAGTGGGTGGGGACTCACAGATAAAAGGCATGGCAGAGAACAGAGTTGAGGGCTTTTAATGTTGGAGTTTTGATGTTGGAGTTTGATGCTGAAAACTTAAGGTGGAACCCTGGCAAGTAAGCTCACAGAGGAAAGAGAAGCTAGCCCCAGGAAGGAAGGAACCTTGAACCCAGAGAAAAGCAAGCCCCAGGAAAGTAGGAACCCAAGAAGCCTGAACCCTCGCAGATGTTGGCAGCCATCTTGCTCCAAATAGACTTTGGTGAGGGAAGTAACTTATGCTTTATGGCCTGGTATTTGTAAGCTCCTACTGCAAATAAATACCCTTTATAAAAACCAATCAATTTCTGGTATTTTGCATCAGCACCCCTTTGGCTTACTAATACACTTATTATAACAAACTTGCATCCATGGTGCCTGCCTTCTCTACCACCCTTGCCACTGCCACCCCACATCCTCAGCCACTTCTGCCTAGCACTCCCTTTTCCCTTGTTATTTTTCTTCCTAGGACTCTGATATATTGACACTGAGAGGGGAAGGTAGGGGAAATGGGAAGCAATGTGTTAGAAGTTTCCTTTGATACTTTTCTTTCCCCTAATTCTTTTCACTTTACCATATGCATCCAGTAGTCCCCTGTCCTGTGATTTTAATTCATAAGTATCTCTCAGATCCACTTCCCTCTCTCTGAAATGATGTTGCTCTCCCCATAGTCCAAGCCACCACCGCCTCTTACTTGTACCACTGCAGTAGCTTCCTAAATGGTGTTTCCACATCCAGCTTTGTACCCTACCAACTCCATTCTACAATACAGAGTGACTTTCATAAAAATCTTATCTCTTCCTCTCACTTCTCTGCTTACAGCTTTTAGTAGCTCTCCATTGCTTTTTTTTTTTTTTAAAGGATTGATAATACTTTGTTCAAGGTACTAGGTAGAAGTTGAAAAGTCATGAGTGTTTCAGTTTTAAAGTAATCAGTGTTTAAAGCAGTTAGGGGAAGTGGACATGGCCCAGTGGTTAGGACGTCCGTCTACCACATGGAAGGTCCACGGCTCAAACCCCGGGCCTCCTTGACCCGTGTGGAGCTGGCCCATGCGCAGTGCTGATGCGTGCAAAGAGTGCCATGCCACGCAGGGGTGTCCCTGCATGGGGAGCCCCACGTGCAACGAGTGCGCCCCATAAGGAGAGCCACCCAGTGCGAAAGAAAGTTCAGTCTGCCCAGGAATGGTGCCGCACACACGGAGAGCTGACATAACAAGATGAAACACAGATTCCCGTGTCACTGACAACAACAGAAGCGGACAAAGAAGAACATGCAGCAAATAGACACAGAGAACAGACAACTGGGGCAGGGGGGTGGATAGGGGAGAGAAATAAATAAATCTTTAAAAAAAATAAAAATAAAGCAGTTAGGATATTTTGCTTGGTAAATTAGTTATTTTATTATAATTCCTTACAGTACCTTGAAAGGAGAGCTGTATTTTGTTCCTCTCTCTATCAGTGTGATGCCAGGTGCTTTGCTTGCAACTTGAGGACTTTTCCTGCAAAGATTCAGAGGGAGCCTAGTGTACAAGAGTTAGTAAAGGGCTGAGGATTCATAACTTTATACAACCCTCTTGATGGGGAGACAGGAAAAGTGTGCCTTAAAGGTATTGCTGATAATGAAAGGAGAAATATAGTATGAGGTCATTGGTATCATAAAATAGTTTTCTAACATCATAATCCCAAGAAAATTGTATCTGCCCAGTAAGCAGACTTATATGAGGATTTAACAATGACTGAGGTTATAGAAATCGAGAGTATGCATTCTGAAAACTCAACACAGTTTCCTAGCAGAGAGTGACAATTGCTTCCTCCACAGGAATGCTTTTCTGAGCTGACATCCTTCTCATTTTTTTTTCTTCCGTAGTCATCTCTTAGGAATGTTTCCTGGAGGTTAATGAACTTATTTGGTACAAAAGATCAGAATTCTCAATATGACCTTCAAGCTCTTAGATGATTTGACTTCTGCCTACCTCTTTGGTCTCATCATATAGCAGTCATTCCCTCACTTGCTGTGCTCCTGTTAAACTTACCTTCTGATATTTTCTAGAATTTCCAAGCACTTTTCTGCCTCAGGACCTTTGCTCTTGCTGTCTCCTATGTCTGGAATGCTCTCACCTGGCTTCTTACATGGCTGATATCTCATCTTTCAGCTCTCAGCTTAAATGTCACCTGTCCCTGTCAGCCTTCCTTCCTGATGATAAGCTGTTAACCTCTTTACTTTTCCTCTTAGCAACAAACAAGCTCTATTTAATTGACTTGCTTGTGTCTTGAGATCACTTGGGTCAGATAAGGGTGTGTGGAGTTGAAAAGCTGCCAAGGTAATTTTGATGTGACATTGAAAGATCCTTCAAGAGACCAAAAGAAATTGTTCTTAAACTTTTTCTTCCTTAGTGATTCTGTTCATGTTTCTAATGGATAAGTATTCTTCACTTTTGAATTAGTCTGTTTCTTGGAAATTTCTCTTATTAAATAGACTATAAGAAAATCCAAATTCTAAATGTTCTCTTTGAAGTGAATTTTGAGTTAAAAAATGTTGGAATAGTTCCATCCAATTAGAAAATATCGTATCAAAGTCTTTTGCAATGAGTAAATATTTCAAAACTAACTCATTGAGTATCAAATTTGAGATTTGATTTTTTGGGTTTAGAAAATACAATTACTAATGTGCTTTTAAGACTTTATATCCTCTTAGTTGCTCTGAAGCTTTCAAGTGAGTTTGATATTCAGAGATACCTAATTAAAGGTTATTTTCTGTGTGAGCTTTTCAAAATGAAAAATGTGGTAGGATTTTGAGCAGAATTCTGAAGATGTGACAGTCTAGTTGCCCTTAGATTGCTTTGAAAACTACTTAGTTTTTATTAAGAAATGTCCCCATTATAATTGGATAGGGATTTTTTATATCAACAGAATGTCAGTTTTTTGTGCCAGGTGCTCCAAGAATCATTACAGTGCTGATGAGACTTTTTGTTTTGCTGTGTTGAAATCAAGTTGGAAAAAACCTAAAATTACTTGAAAACATTCTTACTGTAGTGTGATCATTAAAGACTGCATTTAAAATGCTCTTATTTTTTATCCTTGGGTTAAAAAAATAATGAAACAATTTTGTGTTGATTTCATAAATAACTATTTTCTAAGATACATTACAAATGCTTTTAAAAAACTTTAGTTAATCAGAACCAACTTTCTTTTCAGTGAGTTTTTTCACATTCCTTTAAGATATTGGTGACACTTTTCTATCAAAATTTACCCAGTTTGGATTTTAGATTTGAAGAACTCTACTATTATATTGTCTATACCATGGTGTTTGACCTATCCATCTGTAACACTCTTAGAAGAAAGAAATGAGACTGAATGTTATTTGAAAGATGCCCCATAGTAGCGTTTATTTATTTGGTGGAATTCCATTCTGATATGTCATTCTCTAAATGAATTCAAATCTTTGATATAGGTTTGAAATGGAGTCACTGGTTATTAAGACAAGACTTCTATAAATGTCCCATAGGTTAGTCAGTCCTATGAGGAAAGTTACACTTTTTGTTTTTGACAGTAATGTAGTTAATGCTTTGCAAATGCTTGTGTTTTTTTTTTTTTAGTATACTTTGTAAACTTAGTACCTTCAGAAATGGTAATAAATATTTACACTATTAATGAAGCAAACTTTTCTACAAATACTTATTTCTGAATAATTTTTAAGTGTCCATTATTGTCACTGGCATTGAATATAATTTAAAGGAATTATTATAAAAATAATATTTATTCATTTGGAAAAGGCCAACAGAACGGTAAAAGATTAAAGTCTCTTCCTTGCCCTTTTTCTGCCTCCTGCCTCTCAATCCCATTCCTAAGAGAGAGCATTAGGGTAGAGTCCTTCTGGTTCTTATTCATACTAGTTGCATTTATCTTTTCCTTTCTGGCTATGACAAGGTCACTGTAGCGTTTTCATGAAGATTGGAAATAAGGTTTTGCATAAATTCTCTGTCATCATAATTACCTTAAAGTCTTTCATTATGTCAAATGATTGAGTTTTAAACCAATCAACACATATAAACTTTTCCCCCCTCCACCTCCCCTTCTCCCATCCTTTTGTTTTTTGCTGTCTGTATCCATTTGCTGTGTGGTCTTCTGTATCTATTTCACTTTTTTGTCTTCTCTTCTCGTCTTTCTCCTCTAGGATTCAGAGGTATTCAATCCTAGGGACCTCTGATGTGCAGAGAGGTTCCCTGTCAATTGCGCCACCTTAGTTCCTGGTCTCTGCTGCGCTTTGCTTTGATTCTCCCCTTCATCTCTCTTTTGTTGTGTCATCATCTTGCTGCGTGACTCACTTGTGTGGGCACTGGATTACCATGTGGGCACTCAGCTTGCTGCATGGGCACTTGGCTTGCCATGTGGGCACTCATGTGGGCACTTGACTTGTCACGCGTGCACTCATGCGGGTACTTGGCTCACCGCACAGGCATCCATGCAGGCACTTGGCTCACTACATGGGTACTCGGCTCATTGCATGGGCACTCAGTTCACCTCATGGGCACCCGGCTCTCCCTGTGGGCACTGGCTTGCTGTGCAGGCATGCTTTCTCTTCTTCTTTTTCACCAGGAGGCCCCAGGGATCAAACCCAGGTCTTTCCATATGGTAGGCGAAGGCCCTATTGCTTGAGCCACATCCACTTCTCCCTATAAACTTTTAAAGGGAGTTTCTTCTTGGAGATAGGAAGATGTTTAATTTTCTCCTAAGACTTCTAAGGAAATGAAAATACTTTTCAAAGTTTCCTTTTAAAAAACATATGTTTCTTTTTTTCTGTATTTTCCTTTTCTACTCAGTAGCAATAGTACATCTAGAAAAAAGTAGGAGAAAGGATTAAAGATAAATGCTAAAGTTAAAAAAAGTAACTAAAAATAGGAAAAACCAATATAAAAACCTTTTCTTTAAAAATATCAGTACATGTGTCATGATGATGGGAACGAGTGTTGTTGGGGGGGGGAGAGGGGGGGTGGGGGGGTGGGGTTGAATGGGACCTAACATATATATTTTCAATGTAATATTATTACAAAGTCAATTAAAAAATAAATAAATAAAAATAAAAATATCAGTACAAATATAAACTCATGGTGAAACTGTCTGTGGGAGTCGGTGACCCGAGGGTATCGGGAATGAAAGACAAAGAAAGATTGGGTTCAGGGGATCTGAGAGCATTGATTTCTCAAGCTCATCAGAGAACTTTATTGAGTCGAGGGGCTAGTATATATACCCCTAACATACGTGACATTCAGCACAAAATCAAGTTACTTATTACCCTTACCTCATTCTATATTAACTAGTGATTGATGAACACCAACAAACTTTACTGGAACTATTATTATAAAAATCAGTAACTATACTCATAAATCTTGTTACTCAGGTCGTTCTGTTCTATATGTTATTGTACTGCCTGCAGGTGTGCTTTCCCTGCCAAGATTGTGATCCGCACCGATAATCACAAGGGACAGTTTGACTCAGTGGTCAAGGAAGTAACTTGCTTCCATGGAAACAACATGCCTTTGTTTCCCACACCTGTACAATTAAAAAAAATAAAAAGTACAAATATACCAAGTAGGATTATCAGAGGAGCTATAATTACAGATACATTAACGTTGGAAAAGAATTACAGGATACTGTAGAAAAAAGCATTCCAGTAAATAGAGAGGAAATGATCATCCTTGCAAAATGTATATACTACCAAAGTGTGTCTAGAGGAAGCAGAAAGACTGAACTGATAACTAATCACAGAAAGGATGGGAAAGACCACTAGAGAGGTAAAATGTACAATGAGTGTTGAGTGCTGTCTGCATTTTCCAAGAGAGATGACTCCTATGTTATTTAAGCTACTGTAGACATTTGAGAAAAGGATGGTAAGCTCCCCTATTTATTTTCTGAAGTGAATAGAAGAAGATAAAACAAAAAAAGAAAATAAGTCAGTTTTAGGAAAGTAAATGCAGGCATTTTAAATAAAATAACAAAATTAATTTCAGTAGAGTATAAAAATGAAAATATACCACTTATTTAAGGAATGCAGGGATGGTTCAACATTAGGAAATATATCAATACAATTCATTAGATCAGTAAATAAAAGGTAGATAAATCATATGACTGTATATCCACCATTAATCCGAGATCTTTTTTTTTTTTTTAATTACCAAAATAAGTGACTATGTATTTGGAAACAATGTCAACCCCTGCTGAAGTGCATGGTACGTTGAACCTCCCCCTACTTGTAGCAGAGCCCCGGGGCCCATCTCCTCCTGCCCCTCTGTGCACACACCTGCACATCTGCAGGTGAAGCATTTTTTTTTTTTATTAGTCACAAAAGTTTTATAGTAGAATATCAGTAAGTCCACTCTAATCCATATTTTATTCCTCCACTCTGTGGGCCGTGGGATGGTGATATCCACTCCACCTCTATATCAAGAGGGGGCTTAGATTCCACATGGATGGTGGATGCAATTCTCCTGCTTCCAGTCGTAGGTACTCTCAGTTCCCTGGTGTGGTGATTGACCATCTTCACCTCCCTGTTAGCTGACCTGCGTCAGTCCAATGAACCAGACAGTAGGAGTTGCAACTCTGCTGAGGCTCAGGGCCCAGCTGGCACATGGCCTGTCCAGAGATTGAAGTCTCCTGAGTATACGCCAATGCTAGCATCAACCAAAGGTTCAGTAAAAGTGACAGAAGAGGCATGTGTAGAAAGGTCACATCTGAGTCCAACTCCATCACACTCAGGGACACAAATTCCAAAGAAGGGCCCACTGACATGGTACTGAGCTCTAGAGCCATCTGCCATGACCATATCCCTGTGGGCCTCTGTAGCTCTCAGAACCAGTACCTGGGGTTGTATCCACTTTGGCTGTTTCTGGGGTTCTCTTGAGGAGTGTGTAAGCATGACCCCTCTGATGACTTCCTGACTCTTTTTTGAAGACTCTTAGCCATATTAACTAGTTTGTCTTTGCCATTTCCCCCTTTTATTCAAGGTCAAAAAGCAGTTTTTAACACATGATCCTACATGTGGGCTGAGATATTCTGCTGGTCTGAGTTGACCCTTGTATTCAAGGTCTTTTTCTATTTACATCACCAGGTGGTGCTTGGTGGTAATCCCTCAGCACCAGGGATGCTTATCCTTGGGAGTCATGTCCCACACTGGGGGGAATGTAATGCATTTACACGCTGTGTTTGGCTTAGAGAGTAATGACAAGATCTTTGATAAAATTCAGCAACCATTCTTAATTTAAAAATCTCATTGTTAATTATAACCAGAAGTAAGTTCATGATAGAATCTTTCACAAAACAATAGGCAACATCATACTAAATGGTAAAATTCTGAAATCACAGCCAGTAAAATCAGAACAGTACAGGGAATGCTGACATTATTCCATAGTGTTGTGGGGAGGATGTAACTAATGTATTAAGAATATAAAATAAAGTTATTAATACTTGTATGGGAGAATGCAAAATTATCTTTATTTGCAGATGCTATCGTTATATTTTTTTGAAAACCCAGAAAGCAATAGGTCAAAAAGAAAGAAAGAAAAAAGAAAGTGATTCAATTTATTAAAGCTTTGTTTAGAATATTTTATTTATGTTTATGAATGAGTTTGGTCTGTGTATTTCTCTTATGTACTTTCTTTTCCACATGTAGTTACTAAAGCTATCCTAGATTTATAAAATTGGGAAAATTTTATCTTTACCCATTGTCCAGAATAGTTTGAAGAGATGGACCTGCTTTTCTTTACGAATGTGTTTTTTAGGCTGACCTATGCTTCTCCTGTAGCAGAGAGCATATTCTTATTTCCTATCTGAGTATTTCTAAAAACAAGTTCTTTGCTGTAGTATTTTAGAGACTTGGGTCCTCTTAAAGATTTTGAGATGTAGTAAAGGCCATAGGACCAGAGAATGCTGGAGTTATAACTTAATTTTTTTTTTTAAGATTTATTTATTTATTTATTTATTTATTTATTTCCCCTTCCACCTCCCCACCCCGGTTGTCTGTTCTCTGTGTCTATTTGCTCAGTCTTCTTTGTCCACTCCTGTTGTTGTCAGTGGCACGGGAATCTGTGTTTCTTTTTTTTGTGTGTGTGTCATCTTGTTGTGTCAGCTCTCCGTGTGGGCGGCGCCATTCTTAGGCAGGCTGCTCTTTCTTTCGCTCTGGGCGGCTCTCCTTACGGGGCGCAGTCCTTGCGCGTGGGGCTCCCCTACGTGGGGGACACCCCTGCATGGCACGGCACTCCTTGCGTGCATCAGCACTGCGCATGGGCCAACTCCACACGGGTCAAGGAGGCCCGGGGTTTGAACCGCGGATCTCCCATGTGGTAGACGGACGCCCTAACCACTGGGCCAAGTCTGCTTCCTCGTAACTTAAAACATAGCTGCCCTCCCTCCTTTGGTTTCCTTGAGGGAAACATTTTCTAAGGAATGAGAACATGTGAGAAATACCTTTAGTTCCACGTTATTGTTATTTTGTTCTTATCTAGCACTTCCAAGGCAGGACCCTCTGCTCAGCTGGGTTAGGCCTGTGTTGTAGGCTGGAGGTTTTAGTGGCATCTCTCCTTACCTCTACCTAGAATTAAAGGCAAAAGAGAAAGCAGGTGATTTGGCTTGTCCAAAAGGGCCATGTCCTGAGTCAGCTTACCATGTAGAGGCTGATTCTGGGTCTTTTAAAACACACTGCCTCTATTCCCAGTAAGCGTGGCCTCTGATACCTCCTGGGGCCAACCCAGTGAGGTAGTCATGGAGAGGTCAGGAGGGATGGAGAGCAAGGCTTTTATCCTTTCCTTCATGGTCACTTTGAGGAAATGTCATCTCGTTATTCATGACATTAGTATTTCCAACTGTTTTGTATTTGACTTTTCATTAATCAAGATGATATATCCATTTAAAACAACCAGGGAGGGAGGGGAGATGATGTGACATTTAGAACAATCAGTGCTTTCATAAAACTTTCTGGCTTAAGTTTATTTCTCTCTTTAGAACCTTCTATCAGGATGCACTCATCACTCTTTTTTACTTAAAAACTGGTGAGGGCTTCTCATTATTTCTGGTAGAAAATTTAAAGTTCCTGCTTGGTGTACCAGCTTTCTGACTCTAGCCTACTTTTTCAGCTGTATTGTGAGATTTTCAATTTCTTTATGTGTTTTGTAATTGCATCAGACAACTTACCCTTCCTAGAACATGCTCTGCATCTCCAAGTCTCCATGTGAAAACTTGTTCTTTTCCCTCTGGCTAGAACTTACTCACTTTTCTACCTGTCCATTTCCTTTTTATCTTAAAGAAACTGGCCGAAATCACCTGTCTTTTGTTTTTTTAACTTCATTTTTAAAGATGTTTTGGATTACTACATCATCTTCCTCATGGAGCTTTTGTTACCTTGATTTTCTTCCTTTTCCAAGCCTAATTAATTGAGTCTTCTATTACAACACTTATTAAATTCTACTAGTTTATTATTTATAAGTTTCATCTCTAATAGTCTATGAGCGATTTAGGAATATTTCTGGAGTCTGACTGCCTTGGTTTGAATTCCACCTTTCCCTTTTACTAGCTCTGTGATTTTGGGTAAGTTACATAAATACTCTATGCCTTAGTTTTATCACCTATAAAATAGGAATAATAATAATGCCTTTCTTATATATTGTCAGGAGGAGTAAATGAGATAATCCTTAGATACTCTCATACAGTCTCATATAGTAAACACTCATTAAATGTTGGATACTAACTTTTATGGCTTTTTTTTTCAGCACTTAGCTCAGCATCCATACAAAAAAGGTGCCTAATAATTGCTTTTTACTACTTAAAAGGAAGTATTATATAGACTTATGAATTCGTTAATTTATCAATTTACATGATTATTGTTATAATAGTATCAAATGTGGTAAAACAACTTTAGTTTTTATGGATAGCTGGATTATTGTTTAATTTTTAAATGTGTTGAAAATTTCCAAAATAATTGTGCCAAGATAAGTGTTAGAGGAGAAAAGATGAGTACCTCCTACTCCTTTACACAGAACCATGTGTTATCTTTTGGGAGCATAGCGAATGCACTTCAACTTTTCTGATAGATCTGTCCTCCTTTCTTGGCAGGCCTTATGTAGAATCACTCGCCATTCTCCTACTGCCTTCCAGAATGTTATTGAGAAGGTGGGACTGAACTCCGTAATAACCTCCCTGGCGTCTGCCATCTGCAAAGTTCAGCAGTACATGTTGACCTTGTTCACTGCCATGTTGTCCTGTGGGATTCATCTTCAAAGACTTATCCAAGAAAAGGTTTGACTTAGATTTCACCTTACTTACAAATTCAGTAGTTCACTAAGTAATGCCATCTTGGTAGAATTTATTTTTCACCCCTAGGAGCTGTTTTGAACTTTGCCAAACTTCTGTATTACTGAACATTCATCTGAAGACATTATGAGTCTTTTTTTAAAAAAATTATTTATGAAATAATTGCATTCAACCTTGTCATTTACATAAACATTTTAACAATTATATAATAGTTGACATTTGCTTGTGTATGTGTGTCTGGCTTAATTCTTTTTTTTTTTTTTGCCTTCTTTTTTAAAAATTTTATTTTGAAATAAGCTAAGAAGCTTTAGATTACATAAATGATACATTGAAAATATAGGGGGATTCCCATATACCCCAGCCTCCCCTTTCCCCACTTTTCCCCATTAACAACATCTTTCATTAGTTGGTACATGTGTTACAATTGATGAATACATATTGAAGCATTGCTGTTAACCGTGGTCTACAGTTTACATTATAGTTTTGCAAAATTTTATAGGTTTAAACAGAATGAATAATGGCCCTGTATCTGCCATTTCTCTGTCATACAGGACAATTCCAATGTCTCAAAACTGCCCTCATGTTACACCAATTCTTCCCTCTCCCACCCCTCAGAACCTCTAGTGGCCATTGTCTTTATATCAATGTTACGGGTTCTTCCATTGCTAGAATAATAAAGTCCATAGTTGCAATCCCCCCTTATGTTTGTTCATCCTTCCATCTTGAGGATTTTGGGATGGTGATGCCCACTCTGTTTCAAATTGAAAGGGGGCTTAGATCCCATGGGGCAGAAGGATGGAACTGTCATGCTTACAGTTGTAAATACTCTGTTTTTTGGGATGGGCATTGTCCATCATTATCCTTTTGTTGTCCTGGGCGAGTTCAGTGAACTGGAGAGTAGGTATTGCAACTCTGCTGAGATTCAGGACTCAATTGGCATAGAATGGACTGAAGTTTTAACAGTTATAGTGCTAAATATGGGTTCAAAGAAAAGGGGCAGAAGAGCCATGTGTAGGGAAATTATAAATGAGTCTAATTCTGTTACATTGGGAAGCATATATTCCAAAGTATGACCCACTGACAGGGTGCCAAATTGCTGAGATTGTTTGCCCTGCCTATATTATGTATATGTCCCTAGAGCCCTTAGGAGCTCCCTTGCTTGAGGTATTTTTTTACTGTGGCAGTCACTAAGATCCTCCTGAGACATGTGTAACCTCTGGAATGACCTCCCAACTCACTTTGAACTCTCTTAGCTATAAAAACTCATTTGTATGGGAAACGGACTTTGGCCCAGTGGTTAGGGCGTCCGTCTACCACATGGGAGGTCCGCGGTTCAAGCCCCGGGCCTCCTTGACCCATGTGGAGCTGGCCCATGTGCAGTGCTGATGCGCGCAAGGAGTGCCCTGCCACAAAGGGGTGTCCCCCGTGTAGGCGAGCCCCATGCACAAGGAGTGCACCCATAAGGAGAGCCGCCCAGCGAGAAGGAGGGAGCAGCCTGCCGAGGAATGGCGCCGCCCACACTTCCCATGCTGCTGATGACAACAAAGGCGGACAAAGAAACAAGAGGCAGCAAGAAGACACAGAGAACAGACAACCGGGGGAGGGCAAGGGAGGGGAATTAAATAAATAAATAAATAAATCTTTAAAAAAAAAAACTCATTTGTATTTACCCTTTCCCCCTTTTGGTCAAGGTTTTTTTCCAGATGCGTTGCTAATTGGTGCTTGCTGGTAATCCCTTGGTGCCAGGGAGGCTCATCCCCAGGAGTCATGTCCCAAACCAGGGGGAAGGTAGTGCATTTATATGCTGAGTTTGGCTTAGAGGGAGGTCACATTTGAGCAACAAGGAGGCTTTCAAGAGGTAACTCTTAAGCAGTATACAGTACTTGGCTAAGTTTCACAAGAACAAGGTTCATAAGTATAACCATCAGTATCAAGGGCCTGGCATACTGGTCTGTCCTCTTTTGCAAGTCACTGCCCATGTACTCAGGGGATTCTTGCTGCTTTACTAGAGAATGTGGTAGGACTTTCCAGGATGGTAATACAATACTATTTTTGTTATTATATGGGTCTCCACCAACCGAGACACCCCATGTTAGTTGTCCTGGGCAACTTGAACATATTCATATCCATGGAGGCATGCCTCAGGTACGCCCTATCCCACATATCCTCTCACCCCTGATGCCCTGCACCAGTAACCCTCCCCATACCTCCCCCCATCATCGACTCACTGCACAGTGCTCTTTCCCTACAACAGTGTGACCCTTTTGCAATCCAAAACGTCCCCCAAAACAAAGCCAAAAAATCAAATCTAATCAAATAATATTAAAGAACAAATAAAATACAGAAGTTAAAAATAAAATTTTCTTCCCATTGTGTCTTTCATCACCATATATTATTTTTTATGTGCAGTGACAATTTCTTCTCTATGATCCCCCAATAGTTTTTTTTTTTTTTTTTTGCTTTATTTTCAAAGAAGCTTTAGGTTACAGAAAAGTCACATAGAAAATTTAGGAGATTCCTATATACCCAACCCCTTTCCCCTCTCCCACTTTCCCCTATTAATAACATTTTATATGAGTAAAATGCCCATTTGTTACAACTGATGTACAAACACTGAAGCATTACTACTAACCATGGTTGATGGTTTACATTATGTTTTACATTTTGTACTGTATACTTTTATAGGTTTTGACAAAATGCGTAATTGATTGTATCCCTCATTGTAAGATTATGCAGAACAATTCCAATGCCCTGAAAATGCCTATGTTCCATCTATTCTATTTTTCCCACCCTCTCCCCTTGGAAACTGTGGTAACCACTGAGTTTCACTTTTTGAAGAGTAAGATTCATAGTTACTTGAAATAATATTGAGGGTTGACATATTGGTCTGTTTTCTTTTTTCAGGCACTGCCTATGTTCTTGAGAGATTCTTGCCCCTCTAATTGAGAACAAAGAAGGACTCCCCAGGATGGGAGTTTAATGTTTTGTTTATTGTGTAAGTTACTACCCACTGTGATTACATACCATGACAAGATGAACACTTGCGTATACCATAGAAGCATGCCCCAGGTGTGCCCTATCCCAAATATCTTCTCACCCCCGATGACCTGTACCATATTTGCCAAAAGAACATTCCCACCATTGTTGATTTAACTACAGACATTCACATCCCCAGAGTTCACCCGTTCCTTCCTCCAGCCCTCTCCCCAGTGCTATGAATTGTGCAACCCAACCGCTCCACCCTACACCCCCTCACAGTCCAGCACTGTCAACCCCAATTGTATCACTGTCCCACTATCACCCCCATCTACTGCCCAACCATGCCCTTCTGCCTTATTATGGGTTTTGCACATTGGCTTACCACACTCTACTCCCTTTCTGTCTCCTGATAACCTGTCTTCCATACTCTAGCTCTGTGAGTCTGCTCAATTTACTTGAGTCATATGAATGACATCATGTAATATTTGTCCTTTAGTGACTGGCTTACTTTACGCAACATAGTCTTCAAGATTCATCTATGTTGTCTTGTGTTAATACTGCATTCTTTCTTAAAGCTGAGTAATATTGCATGGTATGTATATACCACAATTTGCTTATCCATTCATCTGTTTATGGATAATTGGGTTGCTCCATCTTTTGGCAATAGTGAATAATACTGCTATGAACATTGGTGTGCATATATCTGTTCACTTCCCTGCTTTCAATTCTGAAGTGGGATTGCTGGGTCATACGGCAGTTCTGTAGTTAGCTACCTGAGGAACCACCACACAATGGCTGCACCATTCTACATTCCACCAGCAGTGGATAAGGGTTCACTTTCTTCCACATCCTGTACAACACTTGTAGTTTTCTGTTTTTTAATAGTCGCCAGTCTAATTGGAGTAAAATGATAACTCATTGTAGTTTTGATTTGCATTTCTCTGATAGCTAGTGATGTTGAGCATCTTTTCGTGTGCTTTTAGCCATTTGTATTTCTTCTTTGGAGAAATGCCTATCCAAATCTTTTACCCATTTTTTAAAATGGGCTGTTTTGTCTTTTTATTTTTGAGATGTAGCATTTTCTTTAAATATGCTAGATATTAGGCTGTTATTGGATAAATGGTTCCCACATATTTTCTCCCATTGTGTAGGCTGCCTATTCACTTTCTTGACAAACTTCTTTGAAGCACAAAAGTTTTTAATTCTGAGGAGGTCCTTTTTTATCTATTTTTTCTTTCATTGCTTAAACTTTGGGTGTAAAGTGAATGAAACCGTTTCCTACTAGAAGATCTTGTAGATGATTTCCTGCCTTATCTTATAGGAGCTTTATGGTCTTGGCTGTTACATTTAGGTCTTTGATCCATCTGGAAGTAATTTTTATATAGGGCATGAGATGGTGATCCTCTCTTACTCTTTTCGATGTGGATAGCCAGTTCTCCAAAAACATTTGTTCGGAGATGTACTCACCAGACGCAATGGATGTGACATGATGATGGGGGAGAGTGTTATTGTGGGGGGAGTGGTGGGGTGGGGGCGGTGGGGGCGAATGGGCACCTCATATTTTTTTAATGTAATATCTTTTTAAAAAATGAATAAATTGAGTAGAATTAAAAAAAAAAATTTGTTGAAGAGGCTGTTCTGTCCTGGTTGAGTGGGCTTGGTGGCCTGAATATCAGTTGACTGTATATGTGAGGACCTATATCAGAACTCTCAATTCAGTTCCATTGGTCTATATGTCTATCCTTGTGCCAATGCCATGCAGTTTTGACCATTGTATATTTGTAGTATGCTTTAATGTCAAGTAGCATGATTCCTCAATTTTTTTTTTCAATATGTTTTTGGCTATTCAGGACCCCTTGCCATTCCAAATATATTTCATAATTTGCTTTTTCAATTCAGTAAAAAATGCTGTTGTAATTTGTATTGGGATTGCATAAATCTGGAAATCAATTTGGGTAGGACAGGCATCTTAATCATGTTTAGTTTTTCAGTTAATGAACATGGAATATTCTTCTATTTGTTTAGGTCTTCTTTGATTTTCTTTAACCATGTTGTGTAGTTTTCTGTGTACAAGTCCTTTATATCTTTTGTTATGTTTATTCCTAGGTATTTGATTATTTTAGTTGCTATTGTAAAGGAAACTTTTTCTAGATTTCCTCCTCAGTTTGCTCATTATTGGTGTACAGAAATGTACTGATTTTTGTGTGTTGATGTTATATCCTGCCACTTTACTGGACTCACTTATCAGCTCTAGAAAATTTTGTTGTGGATTTTTCAGGACTTTCTTTTCTATTTATAGGATCATGTCCTCTGCAAATAGTGAAATTTTTACTTTTTCCTTTCCAGTTTGGATGCCCTTTGTATCTTTTTCTTGCCTAAAGACCCCAGCAAGTACTTCTCACATACTTTTAAGTAAGAGCAGTGACAGTGGGCATCCTTATCTTATTCCAGATCTTAGAGGGAAAGCCTTTAGCATTTCACCGTTGAATATGTTGGCTCTGGGTTTTTCATATATACTCTTTATCATGTTGAGGAAGTTTCCTTCTATTCCTATCTTTTGAAGAGTTTTTATCAAGAAAGAATGCTATATTTTGTCAACTGCTTTTTCTGCAGCAATAGAGATGTTAATATGATGTTTTCCTTTTGATCTATTAATATGGTGTATTACATTGATTGATTTTCTTATGTTGAACCATCCTTGCATACCAGGGATGAAACCACTTGATTACAGTGTATAATTCATTTGATGTGTTGTTGAATGTGATTAGCAAGTATTTTGTTGAGGATTTTAGCATCCAGTTTCATTAGTGAGATTGGCCTATAGTTTTTTTTGTGTGTGTGTGTGGCATCTTTATGTGGCTTTGTTATTAGGCGATATTGGCATCATATAATCAGTTAGGTAATGGTCCCTCCACTTCTATTTTTTTTTTTTTTTTTTTTTTTGGAGGAGTTTAAGCAGAATTGTTGTTAGCTCTTTCTGAAATTCTTGGTAGAATTTACCTGTGAAGCCATCTGGTCCTGGACTCTTCTTAGTTTGGAGGGGTTTTTTAAAAATTATTTTATTTTATTTTTAATTTATTTCTCTCCCCTTCCCACCCTTCCCCAGTTGTCTTCTCTCTGTGTCTATTCACTGCATGTTCTTCTGTGACCGCTTCTATCCTTATCAGTGGCACTGGGAATCTGTGTTTCTTTTTGTTGCATCATCTTGTTGTGTCAACTCTCCATGTGTGCGGCACCATTCTTGGGCAGGCTGCACTTTCTTTCGTGCTGGGTGTCTCTCCTTACAGGGTGCACTTCTTGCATGTGGGGCTCCCCTACACGGGGGACACCCCTGTGTGGCATGGCACTCCTTGTGTGCATCAGCACTGAGCATGGTCAGGGAGGCCACACAGGTCAGGGAGGCCCGGGGTTTGAACTGGACCTCCCATGTGGCAGGCGGACGCCCTATTGATTGGGCCAAGTCCGCTTCCCAGTTCGAAGGTTTTTGATGACTAATTCAATCTCATTACTTGTGATTGGTCTGAGTTCATTAATTTCTTCTTTCGTCAATGTAGGCAGCTTGTGTGTTTCTAGAAATTTTTCCATTTCATCTAAGTTACCCATCTTGTTTGCATACAATTTTTCAAAGTATGTTCTTATACTCTTTATTTCTGTTGGATCAGTGGTGATATCCCCTTCCCATTTATTTTATTTTTTGCATCTTCTCTCTTTATTTCTTTGTTTATCTTGCTAAGGGTTTATCAGTTTTATTAATCTTCTCGAAATACCAGCTTTTGGTTTTGTTAATTTTCTCTCTCTCTCTTTTTTTTATTCTCAATTGCATTTAGCTCTGCTCTAATCTTTATTTCCTTCTTTTTGCTGCTTCCAGATTAATTTGTTACTCTTTTTCTATTTCCTCCAGGTATGCAGTTAGGTTTCTGATTTCAGCTTTTTCTTTTTTTTTAATTTGGGTATTTATAGCTATAATTTTCCCTCACAGCCCTGTTTTTCCATACTTTTGATATGTTATGTTGTCATTTTCATTAGTTTCAAGGTAGTTATTGATTCTTTTGCAATTTTCTCCTTGATCCAGTGATTATCTAAGAGCATGCCATTTAACTTCTATATCTTTGTGCCTATACTGGTTTTCTGCCCCTCATTAATTTCCATCTTCATTCCATGTGGTCAGAGAAATTACTTTGTATAATTTCAATCTTTCTGAATTCCTTGAGGGTTTTTCTGTGACCTAGCATGTTGTCTATACTGGAGAATGATTCATGAGCACTTGAGAAGAATGTATATCCTGCTGTATTTGTGTGTAATGATGTTCTATATATGTCTTTTAGGTCTAGATCCTTTTAACATATTATTCAAGGTCTCTGTTTCCTTTTTGACCATCCATCAAGATGTTTTAATGCTGCTAATTGTGTATTAAAGTCCCCAACTAAAATTGTAGAGGCATCTCTTTTTCCACTTAGTTTTTCCAATGTTTGCCTCCCTTTTTTTGGTTATTGTTTGCATGTAAAATTGTTTTCCAACCATTCACTTGCAACCTCCTTATGTCCCTGTGTCTAAGGTGAGTTTCTTGTAGACACCATATAGATGGGTCATATTTCCTTATCCATTCTGCTGATCTGTTTCTTTTGATTGGAGAATTTAATCCATTAACATTCAATGTTATTACTGTCAAGGCAGTTCTTACATTAGCCATATTTTCTTTAGGTTTATATATGTCATATTTTGTTTTTATTTCTCTTGTTATGTTTCTATTCTTACTAATATTCTTCCTTTCCACCCTCTCATCCAACCCTCTTTCTCCTGTTTTTTCTTTTCAACCTGCAGAACTCCCTTTAGTAAGTCTTGAAAGACAAGCTTCTTGTTGACAAACTTTTATTTTCTCTTTATCTGTGAATATTTTGAACTCTCCCTCATTTTTGAATGCCAGCTTTGCTGGATACAGAATTCTTGACTGGCAGTTTTTTCCTTTTAGCACCTTAATTATGTCATACTGTTTTCTTGCCTCTGTGGTTGCAGAAGAGAAATCAGTGTTTAATTATATTGAGCTTCCTTTGCATATGATGGGTCTCTTTTCTCTTGCTGCTTTCAGTATTCTCTCTTTGTCCCGAAAGTTTGACAATATGGTAATTATATGTCTTGGGCTAAGCCTGTTAGGATTTATACTGTTTGGGGTGGGCTCTACTTTGTGAACATGTACATCCATGTCCCTCCAAAGAGTTGGGAAATTTTCAGCCATTGTTTTCTCCAACACTCCTTCTGTCCTTTTTCCCTTCTATTCTCCCTGTGGGATCCTTATAATGCATATGTTAGTGCATTTCATGTTATCCTTCAATTCCCTGAGTCCCTGCTGAATATTTTCTGTCTTTTTATCTATCTGTTCTAATATCTGTCGAAGTTCGGAGGTACTGTCTTCAATGTCACTAATTCTTTCATCTGCGTGTTCAAATGTGCTCTTATGTGCTTCCAGTGTATTTTTTTTTAGATTTATTTTTTATGTACTTTATTTTTCTTTATTCCCCCCTTCCCTAGATGGTTTGCTCATCTGCCTGCTCATGGTTTGCTTGCCTTCTCTAGGAGGCACTGGAAACTGTACCTAGGTTCTCCCACATGAGAGATGAGTTCCCAACATATTGAGCCATATCTGCTCCCTGTAGGCTGCTGCATTTGCTGGCTTGTGGCCTCTGCTTGGTGTGGTGGGAGATGGCATCTATATTCTGTTGTGTCCTGCTCTAGCTCTGTTGTGGCAAGAGGCTGTGTTTAGCTCTGTTGTGGGAGGTGATATCTGCTTGTCTTCTTTTTTATAGGAGGCACCAGCATCTGAACCTGGGGCCTTCTGTGTGGTGGATAGGTGCCCAAGTGGTTGAGACACATCCTTTTTCCTCTAGTGTATTTTTGAATTCTTGCATTTTGCCATTCATCTCCATGAGATGTTATCTTTTTATGTATGTTTATGATTTCTTCCGTATTTTTCTGCAGTGTCTTCTTAACATCTTTTTTTCTCCTCCTCCACTTCATTAAGTTGATATTTGTTTGGACGTCCTTGATGAGCTGTTCCATGTTTTGCATCTCCTCATGTTTTTTAGTTTGCTCATTAAACTGGGCCATGTCTTCCTGTTTCTTAGTATGGCTTGTAATTTTTTTGGGTGCTAGGCATCTGTTTATCTTGAGGGGCTTATTCAGATGGTTATTGTGGCAGTTTGAGATTATTTATCAATCCCCAAAACAGAGATTACATTTGTAAACTATTCCTCTGGATGTGATAACCTTTGATTGGATTAGATTCATCTGACATGTCTTGATTAAATTATCTGCTAAGATTAGGGCTTGATTCAACCATGTCAGTAGTCCTCTCCTCTTGGTGGGCAGATATAAACGGACACTCTCTTGAGAAGACACATGAGAAGAGGAGTGAACTTTGTCATTCTGATCCTGCCCCATGACTGAAAGGAGAAACCCCAAACACCTAAGGCCCCAGGGAGAGATGAACATTTGCATCATAGTTTCAGCTGAAGAGAACAGAGCAGCTGAACAGCTGAGCAGCTGAGCAGCTGAGCAGGCCTGAAAAGAAATGAGCCCTATGCCAAAATACTGATATAGGAAGCCCTGAGTGACCAGTCAGAGATCACCTGTTATCTTGCTTTAACATGTGGCAAGTTACTTTGTTGGGAAAGCAGCCTTGAGCTGGTCTCTTTAGGGCTTTGAAACTGTAAGCTTTTACCTCAAATAAATACTCTTTATAAAAGTCAACAGTATATGGGAACCTCTTATATTTTTTAATGTAGCATTTTGTGTGATCTATGTATATTTTTAAAAAAGATAATAAAAGATTTAGAAAAAAGGGAGAGAGAAGGAGGAAAAAATAAAAGCTAACAGATTGCTGGTACTTTGCATCAGCACCTCTTTGGCTGACTAATAAAACTCTAAGGTTTTATTTTGTTTTGTTTTGTGTTAAATTTCCTCTTTCATACTTGGTTCCACTTATTCTGTATCTGTGTAGTTTTCTGTGTTACCTTGAAAAAATACTAAGATCATAGAAAAGTAAAAAGAGAAGAAGGGAAAAAGAATAATAGTAATAAGAAGGAATATAGGGAAGCGGATTTGGCTCAACTGATAGAGTGTATATCTACCATATGGAGGGTCCAGGGTTCGGTCCCCAGGGCCCCCTGACCTGTGTGGTAAGCTGGCCCCTGCACAGTGCTGCCATGTGCAAGGAGTGACCTGCCACGCAGGGGTACCCCCACATAGGGGAGCCCCACGCGCAAGTTGTGCGCCCTGCAAGGAGAGCCGCCCCATGTGAAAAAAGTGCAACTCGCCCAGGAGTGGTGCTGCGTACACGGAGAAGTGATGCAGCAAGATGATGCTCAAAGAGATGCAGTTTCCTGGTGCGGCCTGACAAGAATATAAGCGGACGCAGAAGAACACACAGTGAATGGACACAGAGAACAGACAACAGGGGGATAAGGGAGAGAAATAAATAAAATAAACCTTTAAAAAAAAAAAGATGGAATATAGAAAAGGAACCATAAAAGAGCTAGAAAAAAATTAGTAATAAGAGTGAAAAGTCATAAAAAATACAAAGAAATAAGAATAAAAATGTGGAATAAAAAATGAAACAGGAAAAATAGAATAAAAGACCTGAGAGGTAAGAAGAGAAGAAGTAAAAGAAGACCAAACAATAGAAAGTGAAATGAAAGAAAAGCAACAGAAGAGGGAAAAATTAAAGAAAAGAAATATAAGAAAGTCAGGAAAAAATAAGGCAAAGGAAAAAAGGAAACAGAGGGAAAAAAACCAAACAACAAACAAAAACAACTCAGGAATAACAGGCTTCCCCCTTAGGCCCCAAGGAACTGTCTCAGGCTGCCAGTGCTAATCAGTCAATTACCCTGTAGCTTGCTCTCCACAGATAGGGTAACTGGTTTTAGCAAAGAAAATAAAGAACAAGAAAGTAAACTAAATAAGTATAAAGAACAGATCAAAAAAGCTAAAACAAAAATATCTATTAGTTCCCTGTCATGAGGTGCCTGGTGGGTGCCTCACAGCCCAGTGGATCACTCTGGATCCCTTCTCTTAGAGGTACCAGTTGGAGCAGGCACCTCATGTATGTGAGGCAGGCATCCTTATACAGAGTGTCTCTCTCTCCATGATTGAGGTGGGCTTCTGAAGGCTTACCTGGTCTCCTCACCCCCTTTCCCTCTGCTTCGCGGGGCTTCTAAGTTTGCTGGCTCTCTCTCCTGGCTGAGGTGGCGCCTATCTCTGCCCCCTCACTGACCCAGTTCCTTTCTTTTCCAGGGGTGTTTGGTATGACAGCCTGCCTGATCAGATACCCCCTCCCCTCTCCTTGGGGCTGCTTCACTGTTAGCTGGGGTCTTTTTTGAGATTCATCAGGGGCTCAGCTGGCCAAACTCACTGGAGAGGAGTCACTCTCCACCTTCTGCCAGACCCCTTTTCCTCCCAGGGAATGTTCTTCCCCACTCACTTGGCTGCAGTGAGCCAGGGGTTTTACTGATGCTAATCGCCTTGGTAGTGCAGTATATGTGCCATTCCCAGCCACCGGGGTGAGTAAACTCACAGTTTTCCTTTGGCCTCATTGGCTCTCTGTCCCTCTCCCTCCTGGACGATGCCCAGCACTCTCCTGGTCTGCAGATCCCCAAAGCAGCTCCCTCAGATAGCTTTCTGCCCTTTTTCTATTGGTTTTGTGAGAGAGTTGGGCACTGACCACCTACTCAGATGCCATCTTCCCAGCAGTCCATGAGAGTCTTTCAGTGATTACAATAGAAATCCAGTATGCAGCTTCTGCCTACCATTTTTAGTAATGAAAAATTAGAAATTTTAAGAGTCCTTCCTATGTGCTAGTCTTTCTTATTCATCATTGACCTCAGCCTCCACATATTTTCCCTTTTCTTTACTTAGAGAGGGGTCCCTTCATATTCTTTGCTTACTCTGAACCAATTTCATTTTCTAAGAGTCAGCTTTTTATTGAATGTGTTACAAAAGGGGTCTAGTGCAAAGGACTGAAGTTTGTCTCATTAGACCCCCCAGATTCTGCTTTCTTTGCTTCAACTTTCTTCTCAGCAGTGGTGGAGGGGCAGGGCCTCCTGCTGGTGCAGCACCTGCTGCGGGAGCAGTGCCATCAGCCCCTTCATTGCAGATGAGTCTCCTGATATTTACATTGGCCAAGGCTTTTGCAAACAAGCCAGGCCAGAAAAGTTCAGCATTTATAGAAGCTGCTTTCATGAGGGCCTTGGTCTTACATTGCATGACCTCATCATTGTGGAAGGTGAACGCTGAGTAGATGCAGGTGAGCTCTGCAATGGAGGCTGTGGTGCCAGTGTGTGTTGGGCAGGTGGCTGCCAGGCGTGGTGCTAGTTGCCTGGTGAAGTGAGGGCCTCACCCCAATGTGGCCTTAGCTTTCTTGGAAGAATGGAGCACCTTAGCAGCCACCAGAGTTTTTCCTTTCACTAATAGTCTGCCAATTCAGATTACCTTTAGAGCCCCTTTTTTCTTGTTTTACTTTGTCCCATTCTAGTCATCAGATATATACAGAATTAGTAAATATTAAATTTATCACAAAACCGTACAGCTATAAGCAGTTCTCTATAATAGCGTCCCCCTCACAGTGTCTTCTCTAGCCACTTACTAGAGTGATCCCTAGGCCAGCACTATTGGCATCATGTAGGAGTACGTTAGAAATGTAGAATCCCAGCTCTCACCCCAGGACTCTTGATCAGAATCTACTATTTAACAAGATCTCTAGGTGATTTGCTTGAACTTTAAGGTTTGAGAAGCCCCTCCCTAAGATATTAGCCTTTAGTGAGGTATTAGCAGGTGAAAAAAATAGACCATGATTATATATGTTTGGCAAGAATTGAGTCAAAGATGAAGTATTTTCAGTTGCACACTTTTCCCAATTTTTAATATGCTGAAGTGAATCTTCATGAGGGAAATTAAAAAATACCCTTTGTTTTGAGGGGAGGGCACCTTTCAAATTAAAGTTCTTTAGAACATGGTGAAGACAATACTGCTCAGAAGCATAGAATGAAACCACTTAAATACATTTTTTGCCACGGTTCTGCTGTGCTAAAGGTAACACGTTAAATTTTGATTTTCATAATGAAAGTTAAAGTTTCAATAATTATTATGAATAACTGCCAAGTTTACTAAATAGACTTGATCTGTGAAAATTCAATTAGAGGTCACTTCTTGTATTTACTATAATTAGTCTGATTTAGATTCTACTAAGAATTTTGAGCCTCAATATCTTTTTTTCAACAATCTGTGTATATAGCTTTTGCTATTAAATATTTCAAGCCATTGAATGTTACCATCATTGTACTAGGAAAAGTAGCACTTGAGTAGTTTTTTGTATATGTTGTGGTGAGAGACCGAGAATTTTAACAGAGATTGCATATTTTTTTCCCTTAAATCTTAAGGCACGGATTAGTTTTATCTTCAAATGTGGTATTTCACAAAGACACTAATAAAAGATGCATTAATTATTATGATTTTGTAAATGGTTTATAACATATAACTATAATAATACTTCATTTATCTTAATAAAATCAAGAATTATACCATTAAATGTATAGAAGGTTAAGTTATCTTTTTATTTTGATTAGTAGTCATACTTTTAAGTAAATGTTGAGTAGGCCATTTTGTCTCCATTAGTCAGAGGGTATAACAAGTATTGAATTGTTGCCTGAATAATTATTTAGAAATTTAAAATTTAAAATAATTGTAGAGTCACAGGAAGTTACAGAGAGAGGGTCGCATATACCCTTTACCAAGCTTCCCCCAATGGTTACATCTTATATAACCAGACTGCAGTATCAAAAGTAGGAAATTACTTTGGAATTTGTGTCCCTGAGTATGATGGAGTTGGACTCAGATGTGACCTTTCTACACTGCCTCTTCTGTCACTTTTACTGAACATTTGGTTGGTGCTAGGGTTGGTGTATACTCATGAGACTTCAATCTCTGGACAGGCCATGTGCCAGCTGGGCCCTGAACCTCAGCAGAGTTGCAACTCCTCCTCTCTGGTTCTTTGGACTTATACAGGTCAGCTAACAGGAAGGTGAAGATGGTCAATCACCACACCAGGGAACTGAGAGTGCCTACAACTGCAAGCAAGAGAATTGCATCCATCATCCATGTGTAATCTAAGCCCCCTCTCAATATAGAGATGGAGTGGATATCACCATCCCAGGGTCCACAGAATAGAGGAATAAAATATGGATTAGAGTGTATTACTGATATTCTACTATCAAGCTACTGTGCCTACTAATAGAAGAAACTGTATTTTTGACGAGGAGAAGTGGCCACAGTAGTTGCTGAGGGCAGGGAGTGGGAAGAAGAGATGTGATGAGGGGCCTTTTTGGAACTTGGCGTTGTCCTAAATGATATTGCAGGGTCAGATGCTGGACATTATATATCCTGCCATAACCCACTGAATGTACTGGGGGAGAGTGTGAACTACACGATAAACTATTATCCACGTAGTGCAGCAGTGCTTCAAAATGTGTTTGCTGAATGTGATGAGTGTGCCACAATGATGGGGGACGTTGTTGATGTGGGGGGATGGGGGGTATATGGGAACTTCTTATGTTTTTTATGATGTAACCTTTTTGTAATGTATGTATCTTCAAAAAAATACAATTTGCAAAAATGGGGGTCGGGGGATGGGGTATGGGTTATATGGGAACCTCTTATTTTTTTTAATGTAATGCTCTATGTGATTTATTACCTTTAATAAAAAAAATGTTACTTAAAAAAGCAACAAAAGTAGTAAACTGACATTGGCATAAAGTGGGTGCAGAATTCTATGTCATTTTATCATATTTGTAAATTCATATAACCATCATTTCTATCAAGATACAAAACTGTTCCCATCATCGTAAAGATCTCTCTCCTGCTACTCCTTTATAGACACCCTTCCTCCTACCTTCCCTAATTCCTGGCAGTCACTAATTTGTTTTCTGGCTCTATAATTTTGCCTTTTCAAGAATGTTATATAGATGGAGTTATATGGTATGTAGACCTTTTGAGATGGGCTCTTTCCACTCAGCATCATGCTCTTGAGATCCATCTAATTTGTGTTATATCCATAGTTCTTTTTAATTGTTGAATTGTATTCTATGTTATGGATGTACTACTCTTTGTTTATTCACCTATTGAAAGACATTTTTGGTTTTTCCAGTTTTGGCTATTAAAATTCATATAGTTGGGAATTTAAAAAAAATGTACTTTGTAGTTGGTGAACTTAGTACATTTTCATTTAATGTAATTATTGTTACATTAGAGCTTAAATTTGCCATTTTATTTTTTGTTTCATCTTTTCTCTGTTTTCTTTTTCCTGCCTTCTTGTGGGTTATTTGAACATTAAAAATTCATTTTTATTTTTTCTATTGTGCTTTTGCGTGTGTCTCTTTGTATAGATTTTTTAGTGGTTGTTCTAGGTATTAGGTTATATCTGTATAACTTGTCCCAGTCAGTTTGAGTAAAACATAGAAACTATAGCTTTCTTATGTCTCATTACTCTACCACATTTATAATTGTCTTAAATATTTCCTCTACATATATTGATAATTATAAAAAAAGTTATAATTTTTTCTTCAAACTTCAAAAACAATGTAGAAATCTTGAGAAAAAGGAAGATCTGTTGTATTTACTCACAGCTGTATACTTTCCCTTGTTCATTCTTTCTTCCTGATACTCTAAGATTCCTTTATTATTTCCTTTCTCTTTAGAGTACTTCTTTAGCCATTCTTTTAGGAAAGGTTCTGGTGACAAATTCCCATAGTTTTCTATAATATGAGTATGCCTTGATTTCTCCTTCATTACTTGAAGGGTATTTTTGCTCATTATAGAAGTCTGAATTGGCAGATTTTTCTTTCAGCCCTTGAAAAATGTTGTAATACTTCTTTTTGTTTTGTACAGATTTAGATGAGAAATCTGTCACTTATATTGTGGTTCCCTTTTATTTAAGTTGTGGTTTCTCTCTGGTTGTGCTCAAGGTTTTCTCATTGTCTTTAGTTTTTAGAAGTTTGCTATGATATGTCTTGGCTTGATTTTCTTTGTGTTTATCCTGTTTTGGGCTTATGCAGCTTCTTGAGTCTGTAGATTTATGTCTTTCACCAACTTCGGAAAATTTTCAGTAATTATTTTGTCAAATACTTTTTTGTAGCTCTGCCATCTTTCCCCTCTCCTTCTGAGCCTCTAGTATCCCAAATACTGGATCTTTTGTTATAGATCTATAGATCTCTGAAGGTCTGCTTATTTTTAGCAGTCCATTTCCTCTTTGTATTTCAGATTCAGTAATTTTTATCATTCTGTCATCACTTTTATTGCTTCTTTTTTCTGTTTTCTCTATTCTCCTGACTAGACTATTCACTGAGTTTTTTGGTTATTGTATTTTTCAGTTCTAAATATTTCACTTGGTTCTTCTTTATTCTATTTTTTCATCTGTTTCAAGTGTGTTTGTAATTGCCTGTTGAGGCATTTGTCAGATAATCTCAATATTTGTGTTATCTTGGTGTTGGTGTCTATTGATTATCTTTTCTCATGTGAATTGAGATTTTCCAGATTCTTTGTCTGATAAATGATGTTTTAGTTGTACTCAGGAAATTTTGGATGTTATATTATGAGACTCTGGATTTTATTAAATCTTCTGTTCTGGTGTGTCTACTTTAACACAAAACTGGCATAACAGGAAGGGTCTTGCTTTGTTACTGGAGATGGGAGCCCAGGCTCGCCTTTGATCTCTCTGGACACTGAGGTGGAAGAGTTACTGCTGGACACAGGCAGGAGTTCAGCCTTCGCACTAGGCCTCTGATACCACACTGATTGGGAGGTGGAGGCTCCCTCATTATTGCCTCCACAGACACAGTATATGGTGGGGTGGCTCGTTACTGCTGGGAGGTGGTAAAGATTCAGGCTTCCTGCTCTGCATTCTCTGATACCACCTCAACAGGGATAAGGAACGGCATCTTGTTACTGCTATGTGCAGATGGAGGTCCACCTTTGCCACGTGATCTCTGCTGTTATTGCCCGGTGGGAATGAAAGTCCCACCTCCCCATTTGCTCTTTTCTGAATCCACGCTGGTGGGGCATGGGGTTGGGAAACCTCATTATAGCCATGTGAAGGTGGACGTCCAGGTTCCTCTCTTGCTCTTTGGTGACAGGGGTGAGGTTGTGGCTGTGGTTTTCCATGGTGTTTGGCTTGAGTGGTGTGACTATCGTCTAATGGTTTTCTCTCTTGCCAGGCTGCTTCCTTCTTGTTCCAGTGACTTGAAAATTCCATTCCTCTCCTCCCCTGCCCTTCCCTGCCCTGCCCTGCTTCCTCTTCTTCCTCTTTTTGCCTGCATCTGTTGGCATTTCTGTGTTCCTGGCTTCTCTAGCATCCTGTGTAGTATATACTATACTAAAAGAAAACCCAGGGAAATCACTGCCATGTAATTCCTCAGGTTCTGCAGTTCCTAACTCTCTGCTACCTTCTTTCCACTTTCAGAGTCTTCCTATAATTGTTTTATATATATACATTAGAATACGTGATGTCCAGGGTTTTTAACTGTACTTAGCAGGAGGACTAGGCGGAAATGTATCTTCTCTCTTTTGTCCTCTAACTTTTAAAGGCTTATGAGAGCTCAAAAATATGCATTCAATTTACATTTAAAATGTGAAGTTATATTTTTTAATAATTAAAAAAATTACTGTTTATTTAACATTTACTATGGGCTGGACTCTTCCTGATATGCAACCCTGAGTCTTTCATACATAAGATTTAGTATGTTGAGTAATTGATTTAGTGTGTCAAGTTCACGGTGTATGAAAGTAGTAGAGTTGAAAAATTCCAGTCCAGGTCCGATTGGTTCTAAAATCTATGTTCTTTACTTTTATATGAAAAAAAAAATTTTTTTTTTTTGCATTTTTGGCACTTACAAACTAGTTTAGTGTGGGTAAGAAGGCTGTCATTTAATTATTATTAATTTTTTAGAGATGTAATTTTATGCAGTTGTCTAGTATTCAGCTTAATAGATGAGAACTCATTTGAGGGATATCACTCTTTCCTTTTTCTGCACCAGTACTCTAAGCCACTGTTCTGTGCCAAGCCCTGGAGCTATATGTGCTTAAGACCGACTGGGTCTTTAATGTCACAAAGTTGAAGAGGGGTAGCCACTAAACGAGGAAGCAAATAAAATCATCTCAGATAGCATTAGTGTTCTAGAGAACAGAAAACAGGGTGATGTGATGAGGGTTCGCTAGGGGCCATGAGAGGTCAGGTGGAGCCAGATACCGTCAGCTGCAAGGAAGTCAAGGCAGACCTCTCGCAGCCTCATGGAGCTCTGGACGAAGAACTTTGAGGTTTAGTGCCCTGAGCTGTGAGAGAGATTAGGGAGGTCTGGGTAGAGAAGGAGACCAGCAGAGCTAGAGCATAGCAAGAAGGGAGCAAGGGCACGGGAAGGTGCTGGGGTGTTCACACGCGAAGGTGATTCTGGGCTTCGTAAGGAGTTTGACATGGTGGCCATTATTGCTTTATTTGTACTTAGAGTGGAGAAAAGTGCATGCATTTGTCTACGTGTGTATCTATGGGGCAAGTTATAGCAACCTTATTACTGCTAAGTAGAGGTTTTCTATACAAGATGTATTACTTCCTGTTGGACAGTAATGGCCCTTGCTCTTTCCTTTGAGGGAGCTGGTGTCTGTATATAATTTTCTTTTATGGCCCTTGCTCTTTCCTTTGGGGGAGCTGGTGTCTGTATATAATTTTCTTTTTTGAAATTCAGTCCCTAAAAGAACCCATTCTGTTTGTTTTAAATTAAAAAATACCGTTCACTGCAGAAAATTTAGAAGAATTTAAAAGAAGATATAAAATGAGCTATAATCTCACTACCCAGAGTTAATTATTTTAAACATGTTGGCTTTACTCCTTTTAGTCTTTTATCTGTGTGTGTCTATGTGTGTTATGGACATGTTTACAAAATTATTGATTTATCTTGCTGTTTTCATGAATATGCTACTATTTCATTAAATATTCCTCAAGAATATGTGTTTTTGAAAATTTGTTATATTACTTACCATTTTGTGGAGCTACAATAATTTAATTCTCTGCTGTTCAACTCTTTGCCTCCCATTGTTTGGTTCCTAATAACCCTGATGTGGAAAACATACTGCTATGTACACCTTTGGTTGCACCTCTCATTGATTCCCACTAGTGTTAAACACATTTATAAGGCTCTGCACAACCATTGCTAGATTGTACTCTAGAAAGGTAGATGGTGAGAGTATTGTGTACTTGTAATTTAACCAGCAGTCATTTAAGGCACATGCTATGTTTCTTTTACATAAAACCTAGAATGTATGATTATTTAATTAGCAGTACACTTTATGCTTTCATGATTATTTGCAGCTAGTAATTAATGTTTCTGATCCTCTAGTTGAAATACGTAACTGTAGCTAGGTTTTCATCTTGAAGTAAATTTAACTAGCTGATATTATGGTACTATTCCCTTCTGAATTGTGCTCATTTTCTTGGATGAATTTGTTCATTCCACTCTGCCCAACTGCATTAGCTTCTTGAGTATCAGTGTCCTTAGATGGCCATTTTCCAGCACCATTTGCCTAACAGGTACTCGAATTATTTTGTGTACTTGTCTTTATAATGATCTACCTGCCTATTAAAGTACTAAATGGAAGAATCCAAAACAACTGTGATCTGAAAAGTGAGTGATCACAGCCACGGTGAGAGGGGACTCCCGTACTGTGTGTGTCCTATATATGCCAGTAGTTGGAGAAACTGGGAAAAAACAAAAAGTGACAAGCCATTTTTCTAATTTCCCCCCCAAATACTTAACAGGAAACTTTCTGAAACATTGGTAAGTAGCATTTTATATGTCATTCCTGAGTCACTGCTGGATGTAGGGAATTGATTATCTTCCTTTGTGTGTCTGTGTATGTTATGGACATGTTTACAAAATTAAGATAAAAATTATTGATTTATCTTAACTCAGATGCTCAAATGACTGTGTCATGTTGAACAAGAGGCTTCTGGGAGGCCTGATCAGGGGTAAGAGAAAACTTTGTATAGGTGCACGTTTATTTACTAATCTACATCCCATAAAACTTGATTTTGTTGTATTATTTTATTTTATTTTTTTCAGTTTCCTTTGTAGATTTATTTTTCTGGTTCTTCCAGCCTGTTAATATGTCCTACAAATATTAAATCTTCAAGATCTGGGTCTGGGGAAGTTTGGGAGTTCGTAGACGTTTCCTCCTGTTCACTAGGAAGAAAGATATTGGATGGGGTCACTAGCATTTACTTCATTTATAATACCTAAGGACACAGAGTAGCTAATGCTAATTTAGTTTCACTTTTGTCAGATTGTATTTATAACGTTTATGAATTTTTGGCTTTAAGTGTTTAGAATAGAAACTTCAGAGTATATGGAGAACACAGAAGACTTAAGGCTTACTTCACTGAGGTAGCCTCTGTAAAATTTTTGATGTATGCCCTTTCAGGTTCATATCTCTTTTATGTACACACGTGCACACACACACACCTGTCTCACCTTCCCTGTCACCGCACACACTTGCTATTAGAGTCTTTTTATAGAAATTGGATCAACTGTATATTGTTTGGTAACCCATTTTTTTCCTACTCAATGATGGGTTAGGAATGTCTCTCTAAGACAATATAACTCTTCAATATAATTTTTAAAGGTATTATGATGTTCCATTATATGAAGGAATCACATTTTATTTCAACAGTTCACTATTGGACATTTAAGAATTTCTATTGTTTTGACAAAGGGAAAATTCTTACGGCAAAATGCTTTCATATGGATTATACTGAATTATTCTCCTAGGGTAAACCCTTAAGTAAAATTGTTAGGTTGATCTCATTTTTAAAAAGTCTTTTTTTCCCCCTTCATAGTTATATAAAATACTATGGTTTTATAAATGTTTGTAAGTAATAAATGCCATTACAAAAAGGGTACCAGTGTACCCTGAATATCTTTCACATATGCCTACATGGTTTGGTTTAGGACTATACTAAATGCATGGTCACAACTTTTGTTTTAGCTATCAGTCTTTAAATTTTTCATCCAGGATGCTTAGAGGTCACATGGTGTGGTGGTTTGAAGCTGTCTATTCCCCAGAAAAACATGCTCTCAAATCTAATCCATTCTTGTGGATCTGGGTCCATTGTATAATAGTATGACCTTTTGATGAGGCTCCTTCAGTTAAGGTGTGACCCTCCTCATTCAGGAGGGGTCTTAATCCTCTTACTGAAGTCCTTTATAAGAGGATAAAATTCAGACAAAGAGAGAGGAAGCCAGGGAAGCAAGAAGCTGAATATTGAACCTGGAAGACAAGGGAGAGATCAGCACATGCTGCCATGTACCTTGCCATGTGGCAGAGAAATCAAGGATCACTTAGATGATGCCTTGATTTGGACATTTTCTAGGCCTCAAAACTGTAAGTGAATAAATATCCATTGTTTAAGTTGAACCATTTCTTGGTACTTTGCTTTGAGAAGCCTACAAAACTAAAACACATGGTAAATTATATTTTTCTTTTTTTCATAATCGCCATCTTTTTAAATTTGGTGAACCACAGTAAGTTATTTTGGGGTTGTTGAGAGTTGTGGTTTCTGTTCTAACTTTATGCCTAGAAATCACACCAAGTAAACAAGCTACTTTGCTTCTTGACATCAGGGTATCTGGTAGAGGAAGACTCCTTTAGGAATTTAGAAAATCCAAAACAGAAGAACAGAATCTAAATAGGATTTCTGTTTTCGGTTCTATGGCCAAGTAGTCATCCTGTAATCTCTTTCATTATAAAAAACTTAGAGATGTTGCAAAATCCTCAGAAAGACATATCTGAAGTGGCAAGAATGTAATAGAAATCTCCAGAAGCTAACAATGAGGATGAAGTGAAAATCAAAAGGGCTATTATGAGATAATTGGGCAAAAGCATTTATCAAGGAACCTGTGTGTATGTGTGTGCATGTGTTTTGTATACATAAAAAAGTTGAGAAAATAATATAATTGCCTCATGTATATCCTTCATCACCAATTTTCAACACATGGCTAATCTTGTTTTATTTATACTCTTGTGTATTCATCTTCCTTCTTAGTTATCTCAAAGGGAATCCCTGATAATCATATAATTTGTAATGATATACAGTACTTCATATGTATCTATGGAAGATAAGGATTCTTTAAAAATAAGTATATTGACTATATCATGTGACACCAAATAATTAGTAATAATTGCTTAATATAGCCACATTATCCCATCAGAGTTCATATTTCCTTGACTGGCTAATAATGACTTTTTTCTAAATTATTTTTTTGAGTCAGGATCAATCCAAGGCGCATGTATCATCTTTCTGCTTCAGACTGATTTGTCTGTTATTTCTTATAGGTTCCCTTATATCTTTTTTTTTTTTCTTTCTTGAACTGTATTTGTTGAGGAAACTGGGTCATTTTTTCATAGAATTTCTACACCTGGAATTTGCTGATTATATCCAACAAACAACATAGACACTGTGGTATCCTTTAACATGTTGCTCCTGTATTTCTTGTAAACCAGTAGATTTACAGATTTGATCAGATTGAAATTTGATTTTTTTGGTCAAAGATACTTTGATGATGTGTGTTCTTCATATGAAAAGATATATAATAAGTGTTTATCTCTTCCTTTCCTGATGTTAAATGAGTGTGCCGTGGCTTCTCGCCATTTCAATCCAAACCAATAATTATAAATTCCATCAACTTGTCACTTAATGGTTCTCATAGTCATCTGTGATAGTTGCTTAGGTATTTTATTATGGTTTACAATATATTGATATTCTACTTCCACATTTGGTCTTCATTTATTAACTCAAATTCCTATATTGAAAATAACTCATCAGTAATTTGGCTACCCCATTGTATAGTTTTACAAGCAAGGGAAGAATAAATGCGTGATTCATTTGCTTACTAGTTTTCAGATTGCGTTGACTCCCTAGCAGTCTCCAAAGATTGATTCTTTTTGTGTTGTAATGAATCTAAGATTTTATATATATTTCAATCTCTTGTAGACATAATTCTTTTTGATACTCAGATTGTCCCATCTTTAACCATTGGAAGCCTCTAGGGACTGGCTCCTGACTCCTTTTGTTCTAACTTTATAGTCTTGGCATTTTTGCCGTCTGATATGAAAAGATGTACCAGGTTTATCTTGGATGTTTTCTGCTCAGGATCTGGAATTACTCATTTCTCTAAGGAGCTTTGGTTCCTTAGTGGGAAGTTGTATTAGGGACCATAATCTGGTAGGGGTACTCATTGCTTCTGGATTGTTTCCAAATCTTTTCAATGTACAGATCTAGGAGATATCTATTTAACAAATATATCAACTGTTTATATTGGTACTTCCAATTCCAGTATTTTGCCTAATTTATTTTACATTAATATTTTTTCTCTTAAGCTGAAAATCTTGTTCCTAATGACATTATTTATTTATATTATTATATAATAGTTTCAGAATAATAACATTGATATTATTGCCAACATTATGATTTTAGAATACAATTTACAAATCTTTTGACAGTTCATATTGTACTTAGGGCATTTCCAACCAGAGATGTGTGGTCAAATTAATATGTTTTAAATTGTCTTCAGATAACTATTTTTGTCTTGTTAAGCCAACAACTTGGTATACATTTAGATATCAGTTTCTGTTTGTTTGGGTGGCATTGCTTTTTAAAATTTTGATTTAATTTGTTTAAAAATCATGTAAACATTTATGTGGTTCCAAAGTCAACTTACAAAAGATCAATTCAGAGAAACTGGATTTCCATCTTTTTATTTTATTTTATTTTTTTAATTTAATTTTTAATTTTTAGATACCAAAGGCTGGGGATAGAACCCTGGACCTCATATGTGGGAAGCTGGCACTCAATCCCTGAGCTACACTGGCTCCCCTGAGTTGTTTTTTTTTTCATTTGTTTGTTGTTTGTTTTGTTTTAGGAGGTACTGGGGATTGGACCTGGGACCTCATATGTGAGAAGCTGGTGTACAACCACTTGAGCTACATCTGCTCCCTCCATCTTTTTCCTCTCCCCTGTTCCTTTCTTCCCCCCATTGTGTGAACATTTTTATTAGAGTTCCTCTTTCAATCTTCCATTTAAAACCATATAATTGTACATACACACACACATCCTTTTGGCTCTGTTTGCCTCTCTATCTGTATCTTTCTCTGTATAATTTTTCCATCTCTTTATTTCTCTCTCTGGTTCTGTTTCTCCACCTGAATATTTGTATCTACGACTAAATGGTTACCCAAACCCTTACCCCTTCTGCATGAGTATTTCACCTCATTTAACTTTCCAGCTCTGTATCTCTCAAAACCTGGTTACTAAGGAGCATTTTTTCATAAAATGATCCCTGGTTGGTAAATTGCATGGGGGCTCGGAGAGTAGGAAATACCTGTTAGGAATACTTGGCTTTGGGCTTCTGCAAGTGCAGTGATGCTTGACTCTGGGTAAACTCTGGAGCTGTGCCTGAGGAACTGTTAAAAGAGATGTTGGTGCCTGTGGGGCGCGAAACTTCTGAGCCAAGCTGGCTTCCCTATCCTCCCAGAGCAGCTCTCTTGTGGCACATGAGCTATGCTGCCGGGGTTGCTGCAGGGTAACAACAGATGCTGTCTTCCTGTTGGCTCTGGTTGCTGAGCACATGGATAGAAAATGTGTTTTTCGGTGGTGTTTTGAAACTGTTTAGTCTAGTCTAAAAGACCTCAGTGGGAGTTGAAATATTCTTTCCCATCCTTATCTTTTGTCACAACATACACCCTTTTGCACCTTGCTTTATTTACTTAACAGTGTATCTTGGGGCTCACTTGATAAGTTTATAAGAAATATTCTTCATCCAGTTTTTTTCACAGTATTTCATAGTGTGTATTTACCACATTTTCAGTTTTTCTGCTGTCGACTGCTATTTGGGTATAAGATCTCCTTCCTTACACTGTAAGATGAAAACTTGAAAAACATTTAAAAGAAAATTTACTATCTTTGTGACCTTGTTGTAGGAAACAGTTTCTTAAGGATTACTATCCAGCATGTGAAAAATAGCTGACAAGTAACAAGGAAAAGACAAAACAAAATGGCATAGGATGTGAAGAAATGGAGTGGTCAGTAAACCTGGGAAAAGATGTTTGGGCTGAATAGTAATGAATAAAATGAAAGTTAAATTGAGTTTCATTTCTGTTTCATACACTTCAGATTGGCAAAAATGTAATTCTCTCCATAAGAATTGTTGGCAAGGATATGGGTCAGTGGTAGCCCTCATGAGTATAGTGGGATAATCACTTTGGAGAGCAATTTCATAATCTCTAGTCAAGTTGATTACGTATCCTGTAGCAACAAATATTGCTATTAGGAATATAAACATATAACCATATGAAATATTGCTATTAGGAATATAAACATATAACCATATGAAAATTGTGTATCACGGCATTGTTTGCAATAGTGTAAGATGGTAAATAATGAAAAAGTCAACCAACAAGACATGGGACGAATTGTAATATATCCACATGATGAACACTACACAGCAATTAAAACACACTAGCTAGTCTGGAAGGCATTATCATGGATAAAACTCATAAAATAGAGTGAAAAAGGCAAGCTGAGAAGGATATGTACAAAGTAATAACAGCATATGAAGTTTAAAATATGCAAAATCATTCTTTATATTTTTTATAGGTACATAAATACTTAGTAAAAAACATCTCTGCCAGTAAGATCCACTTGGCAGAGACTATTACCTCGAAGAAGGGAGAGAGGGCAGTGGGATCAGAGACACACACTCCAGAGGCTTCAGCTGTGTCTATGATAGATTGTTTCTTTAAAACAGGGCTTCTTAACGAGTGTTCCATGAACTTGAATTGAAAGTCAAAAAAGCATTATTCTTGTGTGGATGTGTTGGTACAGGTGTGATATATTTATTAAATAATACACAGTATAGTATGGACTTAGTGAGGGGTCTGTGGTTTTCACCTGACTGGCAAAGGGGTCCATGGAACAATGAAGGTTAAGAACCTCTGCTTTAAAAAAAGAGTATTTGATGTACATGTTTAAAACCTTAAGATTTGATACAACTAAGTGGACTTTAAAATCACTCTACTTTTCAAATGCTTGCATGTTTCATTATTTCAACAAAAGGAATGACCGCAATAGCACAATAAGCTATAATACTTTACATTCTTCTCTTTGCCGAACTTTTGAATTTTTAGATGATATCTGGGGAAGTTTTAGTAGTTTTCTTTGTTTTTTTTGTCGTCCCCCTCCACCGGCATGGTGTTTGTGGTGATGGTGTTATATGATATAGTCTGCTACCACCTGAATAGTTTTTACCCACATACACGATAGTTTGAAAGGGAAAGCATTGTAATATCACAAGGTATTCATTTGTGATTTTTTTTTTGTTTTTGAAAATGGAGGATTTTGTCCGAAATTCCGATGTGCTTTGTGCTTTTGGGAGTAAACTTCACTAATGAAATACACAAATCTTTAGTTTACATTTTAGCATTATTTGAGATCTAAAGCTTACTTCTGTTCTTCAGAAATAAAAGATGGAAAAACTGTAGCATGTAATTTTCCCTATTTCTTCTTAAAGCTTACAGAAAGTCCCAGCATGTTTTGGGATTTTAGGCACTATACCTGTCAGTGAAAATGGTATGGATTATTAACTATTAAGTTTTGCAGATGACCACATACCTTTCAGAGGAAGTACTCTGGCAGATTTGTGATCTGGGATTGTGTGCTTGCTGAGGGCTGTGGTGTGGGCCTGCAAAGAGTCCATGTAGTCAGTCTTCCTGATGACAGCTTGCCTTATTAGCTGGATATTAGATGTATGAGGCGTAAAAATGTTGTTAGCCTTTATTATTTTTTCTTAACATTCTTGAAATTCTTCATCTTCTTTCAGTCTGTAGTTTGGGGGGATCTCACAGTTAATTAAAAAGAAATCCTTTTTAGTAGTTCACCTTTTAAAAATATGTATTTATAGATGAATAGAAGGAGAAGGGGGGAGTATATGAAAAATAAAATACACTAATACATGCTCTGTAAACAAATCACATGTGTGGGTTTAAAAGAAAAGTTTACTGAACAAAAACTCAGTGCCAGATTGTTAATGTTAGGAAATGGAAAACCTGTAAAACTTCTAGAACTCTGCTCTGTTATATTTCAATTAACTGAGCTTAGAAAACTAACATTAACTCATGAAGGTTAAATAGATTCACTCATCTGTCTCAGTTATTTTTTTTCTTAAGTTCTATGGCCTTGAACATACTTGAAGCCGGATAATCAGTAATACCTACTTTGAACTTTGTGTAATTGGCTTTGAGGGTCACTTAAAGATTTAAACATTAATTTTTAAAGCCATTTCATGTTTCACAGTTGGGTTTGTTCATGATCACTAATAAGACAGCTTCCTTGAGTGTTACTGCTATTGACTAGAGATATCGTCTTTTAAAATTTTGCTTTACTTATCAGTTTTGACACTATTAACATTTTTCCAATTTTAGTTCATCAGCCTAGTTTGACCAAAAATAGGTACTTTGGGTGGCAGACTTGGTCCAGTGGTTAAGGCGTCCGTCTACCACATGGGATTTCCGCAGTTCAAACCCCGGGCCTCCTTGACCTGTGTGGAGCTGGCCCATGTGCAGTGCTGATGCATGCAAGGTGTGCCCTGCCACACAGGGGTGTCCCCTGCGTAGGGGAGCCCCATGCACAAGGAGTGTGCCCCGTAAGGAGAGCTGCCCAGCGCGAAAGAAAGTGCAGCCTGCCCAGGAATGGTGCCGCCCACACGGAGAGCTGACACAAGGAGATGACGCAACAAAAAGAAACACAGATTCCTGTGCTGCTGACAACAATAGAAACAGACAAAAAGAAGAAGACGCAGTAAATAGACACAGAGAACAGACAAGGAGGGGGGGGGGTGGGGGCAGGAAGGGAGAGAAAGAAGTAAAAAAAAAAAAAAGGGACAGATACTGTTTCATGAATTAAAAAAAAAAAAAAAAAAAGGTGCTTTGTCACCTGGTTTGACCAAAGCAGTTCTTTTGTGACATTAGCGTTTTGACCCAGTGGCAAGCAGTGACTTATAATAATGAAACCACAGGATTGCAGGAGGTCACTGTGACATTTCATGCATGTAAACTTTTGAAAATTTTGAATGCTGAGTCTTACTCAGATTTTTTCCCCGAGAAAGTCATTAGGAGTACATACTCAATGGTTGCTAATCATGCATTTAAATATGGAAATCAATTTATACATATGAGTCAGAATATATTTGTATTGTGGTACTATTTCTAGTTTGTCTATATAAACATTCTGTAAAAGACGTTTTACTGGACACTTGGCTAAAGTTCTTTAAGGAAAGTGCAATTTAAAACAATTTTAGATTTAATTAGTACAATTTTAGTTTCCATCAATATTAAGTAGGAAAATAGTGTCAATGTAGTTATCAAATTGCATTTTTCATTGTTTTTCCTTGAGGCTATTATCAGTTGCTAGCCAAGCTGTACTCATTGATTTTTAGCTGTGACAGGTTGTTGAGCAGATCAATTTTGCCTCTTGAGATTTGCAAGAGATAATTTAGAATTTTTCCACCTCAGCATCTGATAATTTTAATTTTCTGAGTACTAGAGGATCATTTTATCTGTTTAATTTTTGTACAGGTAACATTTGTGATGGAAGTTTTACACATTTTGGATAAATTATATTCATAATGTTTTAAATATGTCATAATATTATCTTAATGTTAGGATAGAAATGACCATTCCTCTGTCTTATGATGAGATACCACTGCCAGGTACTATTTGCTCCTGGCCTTGAATGTTGGATATGAACTTACTGTGCTGAGATTTGGGTCATAGACCTAAGGATCTTCTGCTTTTTCTCTCACGTGCAATATTTATGTGTATTGAGCTATATGACAAGATGCATTTAAATCGAAGCTGAATACATAGTAGATTGCAAACTGAAGTGACCTGAGGTCATTTTCGGTTTTCTAAGTGCAGTTTTGATTATTCATCTTTGGCACTAAATCTTTGCCTGCAGCCCATGATTTTCCCTCCTCTATTGTTATTGTTATAAGATTAATACTGTTGTGGAAGTATGGTGCACATTGCTTAAGATGAAATTTGGAGCTCTGGGCAATTTGTTGTAGGAAGCCAAGTCATTACCGTTAATTCATTTTTAAAAAATAACTAAATGAGAATTTATTTAGGGCACAAGATAGTTTTAGGTTTAGATCGGTATTTGAAGTCTGTATTACACTGCACCTTTTGGAGGGACTTAGAGTGATTGTCTTACAAATAAATCATATCCCTAATATCTTTTTATTTTTGATGTTTGTTAAGTTTGTCCTAAGTGTATTATTTTGGTTTTGCAAAATTTTTATTAATGGTCACATAACCCAACATCAAGAGGAAATACACTAATAGACCTCATCACTTATTCTTAATGACATTTCTGTGTTTCTAAAATTAAAAACCATTTTTTTTTGTGCCTAGAAAACTTTCCTCTTTCCTTACATACTTAAGCCATATTTCACTTATCTATTGCTGAGTAACAAACCATCCCAAAATGTAGTGGCTGAAACAAGAATGATAATTCATTTTGTTACAAGTCTATAATTTGACTGAGGCTTGGTGAGGTTGTAATCTCCACTCCACACGTTGTTAGTTGGGGATATCTGACTTTGGGCTGGAAAATAAACCTTCACAAGGGCTCATTCCCATGATGGTCGGGTTGGTGTGAAGTTGAGTGGGAGCCTAACTGGAACTGTGGGCTGGGAGTCTTGGTTGCTTTCCATGCCTGCCTTTTCAGGCTTCCTGGCTTGCTCACAGCATAGAGTCTGGGTTCCAAGAGTGATGCCTGAGAACCTGGCAAGGCTTCTAACCTGTTTGGAAGTCACTTAGTGCCACTTCTACCAGTTCTACCACCCTACCCTTCCCTCTCCACATACATAGTTAGTGTTTGTCATAATGAGGAAGGAAAAAGTGGTTATGGGTAGATAGAGGTCTTGGTTACAATTATAATTTACTTAAATAATCCCCTGTTTTTGAAGGTTAAGATTCTTTCCTGTTTTTGTTTTTTATTATAAACAACACTATCATGAGCATTCGAGTCCATCAAGCTTTCTTTTTGTTCATCCCTTTGTTAGGATAAATTTTATGAGGTATAACAGGTATATATAAGATTTATCTGTTTACCATCAAGGAACTAAATATAAGAGCTAAAACCATAAGATTCTCAGAAGAAAGCATAAGGTAACAGGACCTTTTATTTGGCGATGGATTTTTAGATGATGATACCAATCATTATGAGCAAGAAAAGAAAAGATAGATTGGATTTCATCAAACTTCTGTGCATCAAAGGACATTATCAAGAAAGTGAAAAGACTATCTACAGAATTTCAGAACCATGTATCTGATAAGGTTTTAATATCCAGAATATATAAAACACTACAACTCAGCAATAAAGAGACAACCCAATTATAAAATATGCAAAAGATTTGAGGAGATATTTTTATAAAGAAAATATACAAATTGTCAGTAAGCCCATGAAAAGATGCTCCATATCATTCACCATTAGGGAAATGAAAATCAAAACCTCAGTGAGATACCTGTTCACTCTCAGTAGGATGACTAGTAAAAAAAAAAAAAAAGTGTTGGCAAGGATATGGAAAAATAGGAACTCGCATACATTGCTAGGGGAAATGTAAAATGGTTCAGTCACTGTGGAAAGTTTTGTTCCTCAAAAAACATAGAATTATCATATAATCTGGCAGTTCTACTTCGAGGTACAAATCCCAAAGAATTGAAAGCAGGGACTCAGATATTTACACACCATTTTTTGTTGTAGCATTATTCACAATAGTCAAAAGGTGGAAACAAACGAAATACCCACCAACAGATTAATGGATAAACAAAATATAGTATATACATACAATGGAATATTAGTCTTAAAAAAATCAATGAAGTTCTGATACATGCTACAGTACATTTGAATCTTGAAGACATCATATTGAGTGAAATAAGCCTGACACAAAAGGACAAATACTGTATGATGCCACTTATATGAGGTAACTAGAATATGCAAAGTCATAGAGACAGAAAGTAGATTATAGATCCAGGGGCTGGGGGAGGTAGATAATCAGATGTTATTGCTTAATTGATACGGAGTTTCTTTTTGAAGAGTTTTGGTAATGGATGGCGGCAATAGTGGCACAGTATTGTAATTGTAATTAATGTCACTGATTTGTACCCATGTTAGTGGTTGAAATGGGAAATTTTGTTTTTATATATATATAATTTTTTAAAAACATTTGTTTATTTATTTCTCTCCCCTCCCCCCACCCTGGTTGACTGTTCTCTGTGTCTGTTTGCTGTGTCTTGTTTCTTTGTCCGCTTCTGTTGTTGTCAGTGGCACGGGAATCTGTGTCTCTTTTTGTTGCGTCATCTTGTTGTTGTGTCAGTTCTCTGTGTGGGTGGCGCCATTCTTAGGCAGGCTGTTCTTTTTTTTCGCTGGGTGGCTCTCCTTACGGGGCACATTCCTTGCGCGTGGGGCTCCCCTACACGGGGACACCCCTGCGTGGCAGGGCACTCCTTGCGCGCATCAGCACTGCGCATGGGCCAGCTCCACATGGGTCAAGGAGGCCCGGGGTTTGAACCGCGGACCTCCCATGTGGTAGACGGATGCCCTAACCACTGGGCCAAGTCTGCTTCCCTATATATATAATTTTTGTTGTATATATATTAACACAATAAAAATAAAAGTTCATTTACCTATGACCATGCCAACACTGACTACAGTCAATTTTCATCTTTGGTAATATGCTTTGCAATAAAATGAATTCTTATTCTTCCTAAATTTGCATTTCTCTTATTACTACTGAGGGTAAATTTATTTTAATTTGCTTATCGGCAGTTTAGAGTTCTTTTAGAGTTGTTTTTTTTTCCTGAAGTGTTCATTTATTTCTTATTGATGAGTTATTTATACACAAAGACATGAATTCTTTGTCAGACATTTCAAATATTTTTCCAAGATTATATATTCATGTTGAAGGATATATATTATCCTATGGTTGCTTCCCCTCATTTAATTTTTAACAACCTCATCAGGGTCTTTCTAGTGTAAGAAGAAAGTAAGAATATCATTGAATAGTTTGTCCTTTGCCTTTTTTTGTGAGTGGGCTCTCTCTCTCTTTTTTAAATTGTAGTAGAATACATATTACATAAAAATGGCCATTTTAAGCATTTTATGTATACAATTCAGTGACATCCATTACTTTTACAGTGTTGTCCATCCATTACCACCTTCCATTCCATTAAGTGGTAGTTTCCCATTCTGTGTCCCATTCCTGCCCCCCTGTACTACTCTGTTTTTTGTTTCTGTGAATTTGCCTAACCTAGATATTTCATGTGGAGTATCTGTACTTTTGTGTTTTGCTTTTTTCACTCAAGATGGTGTCTTCAGGGTTTATCATGTTGTATTAGAAATTAATTCCTTTTATGGTTGAATAATATTCCATTGTATATATACACTACATTTTGTTTATCCATCTCTGTTGATAGACACTTGGATTGTTTCCACATTTTGGCTGTTGTGAATAATGCTGCTGTGAACATCGGTGTACAAATATCTCTTCAAATCCCTGTTTCCAAGTCTTTCGGGTATATTCCTATGTACCATATTGGGTCGTATAGTATGTTTAACTTTTTGAGTAAATGCCAAACTGTTTTCTACAGCAGGTACAGCATTTTACATTTGCACCAGCATGCATGCGCAAGAGTTACTATCTCTTGCCAACCCCTTGTGTTTTTTTTTGTTTTTTTTTTTAATAATAGTTATCCTTGTCAGTGTGAAGTGATACCTCATTGTGGTTTTGATGTATATTTCCCTAATGATTAATATGTTGAGCATCTTTTCATGTACTTATTAGCCATTTGTATATCTTCTTTGGAGCAATGTCTATCAAGCTCTTTGCCCATTTTTCAATTGAGTTTTTTGTCTTTTTCTTGTTGAGTTGTAGGAGTTCTTTATAAATTCTAGATAATAAACCCTTATAAGATATATCATTAACAATTATTTTCTTCCATTGTATAGGTTTTCTTCTCCCATTCTAAAGGTATTTTTCTTGATAATATCCTTTGATGCCCAGAAGTCAAAAGTATTTAATTTTGGTGAATTCCAATTTTATTTTTTTTTGGTGTTATATCTAACAATCCATTGCCTAATACAATATCATAAAGATGTTGCCCTACTTTGTAATAGTTTTGTAATTTTAGCCTTATATTTAAGTCTTTGATCCATTCTGAGTTATTTTTTGTGTCTGGTGTGAGGTGGGGCCCCGTTTCATTCTTTTGCATGTGGATATCCAGTTGTGTTAGCACTGTTTATTGAAGAGAGTGTTCTTTCCTCATTGAGTGGACTTGGCACCCTTGTCTGTCCTACCTTTTTTATTTGCTAAAGTCAGCTTTATATGCACTTGTGTTTGTTTTCCTTTTTCTATTGTTTTGTCTTTTCCATAACAATATTTAAAAATGTAATTATTGCAGCTTTATTATATATTTTAAACATTTGGGCAGATCCTTCAGTCATATCAAGCCTATGAGATGTGCAAGTGTAATCATCTCTGCATGATTTTTCTAGTTGAGGAAACTTAATCATGGAGGTTAAATATTTTGTCAAGAAATGTGACATTTTTCCTCATGCTTTCCTAAATGCAGAATCTAAGCTCTTTACCATCATATTATGCTGCCCCTCCATTTCTTAAGTGCTCTTGTATTACTCAATAAAAATCTATAGTTTTCTTTGTATAAATCAGACATTTCTCTTTTACACTTTTTTTCCCTATGTGATTTGTTGCTGTTTGTGAAGGGGATTGCTTTGTTGTTTTTTTTTTTTCATTACATATTATAAGTGAAAATGATAGAGTTTTGTCTTTATTTTTTGCTGAACCACTTTATTAGGCAACCAAAAAAGAATGAGAAGACACCAATTGTATTTTTTTAAAAGATTTATTTTCTTTATTTATTCCCCCCCTTGTGTCTCTTATTGTGTCATCTTGTTGCATCAGCAGCCTGTGCCAGCCCATTGTGTCCACTCGCTGTCTTGCTTGTCTTCTTTAGAAGAATCAGAAACTGAACCCAGGACCTCCCTTGTAGTAGGTGGGAGCTCAATCACTTGAGCCACATCCTCTTCCCCACCAATTGTATTTTTAGCATAAGTTCTTTGGACCTGAATTTATAAGTGCTAAGTCTATGGATGATTAAAATGTTTATTTTTAACATAAAATCTAATAAAATGTATTTTAATATGTATCAACATGATTTCAGGGTGCTTAAATATCATTTGTAAATTTTTATATTTTTAACTAACACACTTTTTTATTTTCATGGTTTCTTGCTACTTATACCAAAATCTATGTCACACTCTTTGTCAGAGAGATTTAAATAGGTTTTTGTTCTTTCATTGCCATGAATCCTTCCGTAGTATCTCATACATTAGAAAAGGGGATGGGTTATCCTCTTCATAAAACTTTGGCTATATTTATTTATTTAATTTTTTTTTCGGCATGGGAATCTGTGTTTCTTTTTGTTGCGTCATCTTGTTGTGTCAGCTCTCTGTGTGTGCGGCGCCACTTCTGGGCAGGCAGCACTTTCTTTCGTGCTGGGCAGCTCTCCTTACAGGGTGCACTCCTTGCGCATGGGGCTCCTCTACGCGGGGGACACCCCTGCATGGCACAGCACTCCTTGCGCGCATTAGCACTGCGCATGGGCCAGCTCCACACGGGTCAAGGAGGCCTGGGGTTTGAACCGCAGACCTCCCATGTGGTAGACGGATGCCCTATCCACTGGGCCAAGTCTGCTTCCCTGGATATCTTTAAAGTGAGTTATACTAGGCTTTCTAGGAAGTTTTTTTTCTTTAAATTTATAGTCATTCATGGTCTTGAATACCAGAAATTAGACATTTGAATAAAATGCAAAAGATTGATAAGAACAAGGGTTGTTGAGGATATAGAGCCTCTGCAGCGCTCTTATAGTGGTGGAGTCATTTTGGAAAACTCTTAGGGAATGTTTCCGATAGCTGAACGGATGCCTTCCTAGTTCTTGACCTAGCAGTTCTACTCCTAGGTGTATTCCAAGAGAAGTGACTATATTCACAAACGTGCAAAGGTAGCCATAGCAGTTTTACTCATAATAGTCCCAAACTCTAAACAATCCAAATGTTTCACAGTAGAATGGAGACATAAATTGTATATTTACACTGTAGGGTATTACATAGCGATAATATACTAACTATAGCTACACATTACACAGATCACTTTCACACCATTGTATTGAAGCCAGGTAAGGAGTTCCTTCTTTTCTTATTTTTTTATATCTTTGATTTTTTATTCCCTTTTTTTCTTCAGTAATTTAGCTAGTGATTTATATATTTTGTAGATGTATTTTAAAGGTACATTTTGATTTATTTATTTATTTTCTATTTTTCAGTTTCCTACCTCACTAGTTTCTTCTTACATCCTTCTTATTTTCTTCCTTTTGTTTCAGTTTGTTTACTTTTTTTTCCCCCAGCTTTTTTTCTGTTGTTGTAAATGTGAATGGTGGCCTTTAGCATTTTAAAATATTTTTTGTCTTGTTTACTTCTTTTTGGTCTGAATCCTACTTTGTTGGATATCAGGAACACAGTCCTTGTTTTCTTTTTCGCTTGGGTTTGCCTGATATAGATCTTCATCTTTTATTATTTAAAATTTTTATATTCAGTACAGTGCCCTTTTTGGTGTACACTCTATGAGGTTTAGCACACAGATGGACTTGAGGCTCCACCTCCACAGGGAGGACACAGGACAGTTCCAGCACGCCACAGAACACCCTTTTTCATCAAACCCTCTTCCACCCCAGGCCCTGGCAATCACTGGTCTCTTCTCTGCCCCTATAGCATTTCCTTTTCTGGAATGTCATATAAATGGATCATATTGTATGTAGCTGATATTTTATTTCCTGGCATTTGTTTGATTATTAGAGACTATTTAACCTGATAGTTGAGACTCCCATTTATTTCACGTTTTATGAAAGAAATTTTTATTCTTTCCTGCAGGATTTTGTCTCCACAATTATCCGTTTATTCGACAGCCCTTCAACTTCCATTAGAGCAAAAGCCTTCCTGGTTCTTTTGTATATTTTGATTCATAACCGTGAGATGTTGCTACTCAGTTGCCAAGCAAGGTATGATATTTTCTTATGGTTTCATTAAAAACTTCAATTTGGTTCCTCTTTTATTAATGTTTTTAAAATACCTTTTTTTTTTTTAATTAGAGAAGTAGGTTTATAGAAGAATCATGAAGAAAATACAGAATTCCCATATAACCCCCTATACATGCAGGGTTCCTTATTAACAACACCTTGCATTGTGTGGTACCTTTGTTACAGTTGATGAAATGATATTATTATAATTATAGTAGTAACTGTAGTCCATAGTTTACTTTAAAGTTCCACTGTGTTGTACAGTCCTGTGTTGTTGGTTTTTTTAAATTTTTATTTTAGTAACACATATATGACCTAAAATTTCCTCTTTAAACCACATTCAAATATATATAATTGTCTTTCATAGGGCATTTCTTGGCTTCTTGTGTACCTGATCTTTAACATTTTTTTTTCTAGGTTTTCAGAGGTTTAATATTTTACTGGAACCTCAGAAATCTCTGAAACTGACGCAGGACAGGCAATCCAGGGAAGGGTGCTAAACTTGGTCCTGGTTTCTCGTGACAGTGGTTTGCTCGCGCTTTCCCTTGTTGTGGAGACTATGGAATGAGTTGCTGAAGGCTGGGAAGGGGCAGCCTGGTGGAGTAGAGGAAGGAGTAGGGCAAGACTTAGGAGGCCGTGCCCTGGTCCTGACTGGGAAGATCCTGCACTCTCTCTGGGTTTCAACTCTTTCCTCTTACAGGAGAAGCTGTGCTAGATGCCCCCTAAGCTCTCCATTCTCTGATGCTTTTTGATTAACATTTTCTCAACTGTCAGGTCCATGCCCCATGCACCACTGAAGCTCAGCTGATCCCTGAAAGTCTGGTTTTATGTCTCTTTCCAGATCCTGTTATGTACTTGTAGAATATATTTTTTAAATTTTTAAATTATTTTTTTAAAGATTTATTTATTTATTTCTCTCCCCTTCCCCCCACCACCCCGGTTGTCTGTTCTCTGTGTCTATTTGCGTCTATTTGCTGTGTCTTCTTTGTCCGCCAGTGTTGTCAGTGGCACAGGAATCTGTGTTTCTTTTTGTTGGGTCATCTTGCTGTGTCAGCTCTCCATGTGTGCGGCGTCATTCCTGGGTGTGCTGCACTTTCTTTTGCACTGGGCGGCACCTCTTACGGGGCACTCCTTGTGCGTGGGGCTCCCCTACACGGGGTACACCCCAGCGTGGCAGGGCACTCCTTGCGTGCATCAGCACTGCACATGGGCCAGCTCCACACGGGTCAAGGAGGCCCGGGGTTTGAACTGCACACCTCCCATGTGGAAGACGGACGCCCTAACCACTGGGCCAAGTCCGCCACCATGTACTTGTAGAATATTGAGCAGAGCTGGAAGTGCTGGATTGTTCTAGATTAGAGGTTGACAGACTTTTTTCTGTAAATGGACAGACAGTAAATATTTTAGGCTTCAAGTCAAAAGGCAGAATTGAAGATATTATTATGTATATAACAAGAGAGTGGACAAATTTCTACAGGTTTTTAAATTGACAAAGTTGAAAATGTAATAATAAAAATTGAACACAGATATAATAAGAATGGAATTCTTTTTTGGGGAGGATAACATTTTGCTTTATTGGGCCTCAAAGTTAGGGTCTGCTTCATAAATTTATTGCAAATGTTCATCTGTTAATGCTTATCTATTCTGAGATTTTTCATATTTTCCTCTTTGAAAATGTCTGTTCACACACAATAAATACTGTCAACTACCAATATCTGTCCACCCATCAGCATATGATTTTAATTGTGCATATTCACTGGTTGGTAGTGATTTGTGGAATTCTATTGGATTCTCCTCTTAATATTTGCCTTTTAGTACACCATTACATTACAGCTGAACCACCTCCCACTGAAGGGCAGATAGATGCTCTGAGCCTTGCTTTCTTGTCTCTTGGGGATCACTGGCCTTTATTGTTTTGTGTTTAGTGTCTTGAAAATCACTGTCATATATTCTTGTCACTTTTTTGGTTGTGTTAGATGGAAGGGTGAATCTTCTCCCTGTTAGTTCATTTTGGCTGGAACTGAAAGTCACTCTATTTAATTTTCGTAGCCTTGCCACTGGCTCTGCTGCTTCTAATCTCTTTTTGTGTCTACTGCCCATTTTCAGGAGGATAGCTGAAGTAGTTTTTCAGCGGCTGTTCTTCCATCATTTCTTACCCTCACAGTCTGGTCTCAGTATTGCAACTGGAGCCTCTTACACAGTGTGAACCAGCATTTGTTTCTTCCCTGCATAGACTGCTCTCATGATGTCCTTGCCGTGGCTTCTCCTGACCTGCCTGCCTTGGCCCCTGCCCACCTCCGCGTCCTTGCCCTTGACGGCTCTCCTCTCTGCTTGGTCCGTGCTCCCCGTCTGCTGCTCTTGAGCACCCCATGCCTGTCCCATGCCCCGGGCTTCTCCCAGCCTGCGATGCTCCTCCCCGAGCTCCTCCCGGGGTGCTGGTCCCTGGCAATGACGCGTTAGCTCTTCTGAGCACCACTCTGATTCCTTCATCTAAAATAGCCCATAACCCCAGGTACAGATGCCCTCTAACTGGGAACAGCTTCAGAGCAGGGCCTGGAGCCTTTGGTCCTCCATGGCACTCTCTGTGGTTTTGAGTATTTAGTGACTTCATCAGTGTGGGAACATGGTGGTCGGAATGCACGTCCCTGACCCTGACCCTGACTTCCCCTCTGCTCGCTCTCTCAAGCAACACAGTGAGCAGGAGAGTGTAGAGGGGGCTGGAAGGTGAGGCTTAGCCTCCTGGGAGAAAGGAGGGGGGCTCCATTCCTATTACACTGCTGGAGCGGCCAGCAGAACCAGGGCAGAGGTAATGGCCCTGTCGCAAAGCCTGGGTGACTACTGGATCTGGGATTCCACAGGGTCCAACACGCAGCTGCCGGTGCGTCCCCGAAGGACGTCACCCTTGCTTTTGTGGGCTGCTGCTGCTGGGGTGGGCAGCCCAGTTCCCAGGACATCTAGAGCAGCACTGTCCTGGCAGGCCTGTTGCTGCCTCACTTCCTGCACTTGAGAACAGCTCCCTCTCATTGGGTGCCACTTTGCCACAGTCAGGCCAGACCACATGCTGAGAGGTGACAGAGTCAGGTTCAGGCAGAGATATAGCCCATTGAGGGGGAGACAGCATTCAAAGGAGGAAGAACAAAAATATCATGCACTGTTCCCAAAGCAGAACTGATGAAGAGACAGAAAAGAACTTTTACAATCGAGCAAAGAAAACCCTTACGGAGAGGTAATTAAATTTTTAAAAATTGTTTTTTTAGTGTTTTTTTAGATATGAGGATTTTTTTAAAACTCAGTGGTATTCCTAATAAAACTGAAAGCAGTCTCTGGAGGAAGACATGAGTGCTTTGCAAGGCAGTATGGAAGCAGCGTTGAGCCACGTAGAGCTAGAGTACAAAGACATGGAAAACAGGTTTAAACAATAAGAAAGGTAGTGTAGGCCCTGGAGTCCTCATGTGCAAAATGCCATGAATTCTAGGAGGTGGAAAGGAACAGATGAAGAAGAATTTATAATTGAAGAACTAATAGTCATCTTCTTGAGGAATAAAAATGTGGTTATAGCTGCTTTCTCCCAATACTGTACTAAAATGAGAGTAAAGGAATTAAAAAGGCACAAAAGCACAGGGGCAGAGAGAAAGGGACAGATGGCTAAGCAGATGGGCTTGGTCACTGGTCCTTGTATTTTGGATGCTGAAAAGGTGAGAGATGAATATTTACTAACTTAGTCCAGTGGATAAACCCCTCATCATCTGCAAGGGGAAAGGCCTGTAGTTCTGCAGAACAGAACTCTGGAAAGTTTGGGAATCAGGGATACAAGGTATCCTGAAGCAGTGGGTTGAGGGAGGTGGGACTCAAAAGGAGGAGAACGGAGGGAAATCTGCAGGTTGAGGTTTTGTCCCCCACCCCCTTCCCTGAACGTCCAGGATCGTCCTCCTCTTCTGCGGGACCAGGAGACTTGGAACGGGCCAAGGAGTATGAGGGAGTTTTCTACACTCTTCTTTCTTCCTATTTTTGTTTCTATTTGGAAATTTTCATAATAAAAAGTTAATAAAGTCTTTAGTGATACAATTTAAAATGTTTGGAGGAAAATTTGCTGCTATAAATGTTTTTATTACTAAAAATAAATGGACTGAAAACATTAAATAATCAATTTAAGAATCTTGGACCAGAAAGAAAGGAAAAATACATTCCTTTCATAAAGTATAAAATCCAATACATATACATATAAGATGTATTAACATGGCTCATTGAGGAATAAGAAGAGACATAAAAGCGTTCACCAATAGGAATGAAAAAGCTGATATAAATACCAGTATGGAAAAAAAATTAAAAGATTTGAGAGATTATTATGTGTAACTTTATGCAGTAGTTTTTTAAATAGACAAAAAGATATTTCCTAGGAAAATATGAATTACCAAAATTGAGTAAAGAATTATAAAACCAGAATAGATTTTAAAAAATGGGAGAAATTTGACAGCAAAATTATGAAAAAATATTTGACAGTAAAATGAATATTAGCAAATTAAATCCAATAGCACATTCTATGAATAATAAATGAGAAATACCAAAGTGGTTCAACACTAAGAAATCCATCAAAATCAAATTATAGAAGAAAAACTTATCTCAGTAGATATGAGGATGTTGTTAAAACTCAGTGGTATTCCTAATAAAAACATCTTCCTAAATTTGGCAACCAATTCATAGAAAAGTGAACAAGGTATCTGAACATGAAGACAGAAGGATTGTCAGTCACAAATCATGATATAAAAAGAGTCTTAATATCATTAATAGATAAAGGACATTTTGGTTAAATTTCAAATAATGAAATTCAGATTGGGGATTTTATTTTAAGTGAGATAACATCCAGTACTAGCAAAGATGTAGACAAAATTACCTAAATTTTTTTGTTTATTAAATATTTTATAATCTTAAACTGGTATAAAACATGACCGTTCCACATTAATAGATTCATTGGGTTTTTAAAATCAATATTTTATTTTCACAATTTGACAATAAAGTGTAAATAAAACCAAGATAAATGCTGTTTTTAGAGAACAGTTGTTTTGTGTTTGAGGGCTTTGAGAATATAAATCACTGAGGCTTACATTATTTATTTTAAATTATTCTTTATCATCAAATTTCACCCCTTTAGTTTTTAAATTAAGCTTTTAAATTTGAGATAATTGTGGATTCATATGCAGCTGTAAGAAATAATACAGAGAGATGCCTTGTACCCTGTACCCAGTTTCCCCAGTAACATCTTACAGAGGTGCAGTGCAATGACAGAACCCGGAGAGCGACAGGGACGCTGTCAAGCACCAGGACTTTCCATCCCTGAAGGGCCCCTGATGCTGCCCTTATCGTCACACCCACCTCCTCCGCTTTCCCTGCCCCACCCTTCACCTCTGACAAGCACTAGTCTGTTCTGTGTTTCTCTCATATTGTCATCAGGAATGTTGTGTGTGACCTTTCGAGACTGGCTTTTTTTTTTCTCACGCAGAATGCCCTTGAATTCATTCCAGGTGTATCAGTAGCCTGTTCCTTTAATTCTGGGTGGTGTTCCATTGTAGGGATGTAGCACAGTTTACACCACTCACACCTTGAAGGGCATCTGGCTGGTTTCCAGGTCATGAACATTCATGTACAGGTTTTTGTGTTGACTTCAATCTTTATTTCTCTGGGGTAAATGCCCAGGCGTGCAGTTGCTGGGTTCTGTGGGAAATGCTTGTTTGTGGCAAGTTTTCTAAGAAACTGTTAAACTTTTCCAGAATGGTGGCACTATTTTACGTTTCTACTAGCAATGTATAGGTGATCCAGTTTCTCTACAGCCTTGGCAGCATATTTTAATTTTAGTCATTCAAATAAGTGTGTACTGATAACTGATTGTGGTTTAAACTAGCTTAAACTAGCATTTCCCTAATTGCCGATGATATTTAACACCTTTTCATGTACTTATTTTCCTTCTGTGTATCTGCTTCAGTGAAATGTCTCCTCATGTCTTTCACTTAGTTTTGGATTGCTGGGTTTTTTTATGGTTGAGTTTTGAGAGTGTTTTTTTTTTTTTTTTTTTTTTTTTTTACTATGCTATATACATGAATCCATCGTTTGGATATGTGGTTTGCAAACACTTTTCTATTAGTCTGTAGCTTTTCTGTTATCCTCTTGACAGGGTCTTTTGCAGAGCAAACATTTTTAATTTTGATGAATCCACTTATCAGGTTTTCCTTTAAATGAAATATATTTTTTATATCAAATCTAAGAATTCTTTGCCTAGCCTTTAGATCCCAATGTTTTAAAAAATATATATAATTTTACACTTTACAGTGAACTTTGTGGTCCATTTTGTTATTTTCTTTAGCTGCTCCACTTAAATATAATTGCCTTATATATATCTTCTGTTTGTCTCAGTCATCAAATGTGATTTAATAAATTTGTGAGAAGTAGGTTAGATTACTGTATTTACCCCCGTTTTTACCAATTCTTTTGTCCTTTACTTTTTTTGATATTCCTAGCCTTCCGTTACCATTTCCTTTCTGTTCAGGGATTTTTCTTTAGCCATTCTTTAAGAGTAGCTTTGCTAACACGAAATTTTGTTAGTTTTCTTTCATTTGAGGAACATTTAGTTTCCCTTCATTCCTGAATTCTGTTTTCAGTGGAATTAAAATTTGCAACTGTAAGTCCTTAAAAATGCTGTGCCTCTTTCTTCTGGCCTCCATGGTTTCATCTGAGAAATCACCTGTGATTACTTTTAAGTAACATATCATTTCTCTCTGACTTCATTGAAGGTTTATTTCTTTGCCTTTAGTTTTCAGAAACTTGTTATAAATCTTGGTAAGTTATGAATCTTGGCGAAGTGCCAGCTAGCCCCATTTCCCCCACTCCTTGTTTCGCATCATTGATGCTGAGTAGGGATGGAGGCTCAGGTCTCCATTAGCCCTTTCTGACAGTGGAGGAGGGGGAAGCTGAGTGCCAGCTACTCTTGCCTCACTTCACCTGGTTCCACCTTGTTGATGCTGGTGTGGGTGGAAGCTTAGTTTCCACTGGGTCTTTTTGACACTGGGGGGAGGTATTAAAGCCTGATGGTAACTCTCACCTAGCTTTGCCTCATTAAGCCTTGTTGATAGGTGAGGTTGGAGGTCAGGCTCATCACTGAGCTCCCAACACTACGCTGGTGTGGGTTTTGGAGAACCATCTGTGTTTGCCAGTGGGGGAATGGAAGACCAGCTTCCCAGTCTAACCCATCTACACTGCTCCGCTGCAGTAGTTGCAGAGCAGCCTGGTTTTACCGGTGAAGGACCTGCCCAGTCTCAGGGACACGACCCCTTCAGGAGAATCAGCTAACTGTCATCTGCTTCCACAGAAGGGGATGGAAGATTAGCCTCCCACACCATGCTCACACTCACTCCCAGTGGGGGAAATGGAGCACACCACATGTTTTCCTGGGCCTGAGATGCTTGTGGGGTGGGAGATCAACTCCCTGCTTGGACCTGCTGAAACTGGAAGAGAGTGGAAAGAGGTACGTGTGTGTTTTCTGTTGGTATTTGGCCGATGTGAAGCAGGTTTTCTGTGGTTAGGCCACCCTTTCGCCCATCCTTTGGTTAGAGGGAACAGGCTTTTCTTGGAGCTGTTTCTGGCAGTTCTGGGCTGGAGCCTTCTGCAACATTGTGTTTGGGATTTATGACAGGCAGTAAGGAAACTGATGAGACTCATGCCTGTGTCGTCCTCCAGGTCCTGAGGTCCTTAGACAGTCTGCTGCCTCATTCCTAGGCTTTTGTTTGTATGTATTTTTTGTTTGTTGTATTGTGTCCAGCGTATTTTGGATGCAAGAGGGAGGACTTGGGAGGAATGGGGCTACTCCATTTTGGCAGAACCAAAGCCCAAAGTTACTTTTAAACATTGCTAATGTGAATGAGTTGCTGTAACTTTTTGGACAGTAAGTTGGAAACATCTTTTGCTATGAATACCACCTGATGCTTTTATTCTATCAGCCCTGCATTTGATGTTTAGCTACCAGAAATAAAAATATTAATTGATCAGAATATGTGAAGCTATCCAATGTATTGTTTCTAGTGGCCGAGAACTGGAAATACAGTCAATCTCCATTGCTATGGAAATGCTTGAATAAATGACTATATAGGTATAATGTAAATAAGTGATTCATTTGATTAATCTGGAAAGGTGTTCCTTATTTGCAGATAATTGAAAAGAGTATTTATGATATGTTTATGAAGCAACAAATGAGAATGAGAAAACTATCCTATTTGTGTATTTGGTAAATAGATGGGAATGGAAGGGTAATACTAAATTTATTTTCAGAGGAGAGTGGGGTAGGGAGATTATTTGTACTGTCTTCATTTTTTATTTTTAGCCATGTTGTAATAAGTATGTTTCACTCCTATAATTAAAAAATAAACTAATGTCGTTAAAAAAAAAACTGAAAAATCTTAGTAAGTACCAGTTGTTTTGGAAGGATTAAGGAGATCCTTATGGCTTTCAAAGCTCAAATTTTCTTAGACTTTATAGATTAAATTTAGATTATAAACTGCTCTCAGAAACAAATAGGCAGCCGGTATAGACCATGGAAAATAGGGGGTGTTTGCTCCTTTGTGCTATGCAGCCTGGGTATTCCATTTGTGATAAACTGCTCCTAGCATGTGTAAAAAAATGCCAAGGTAGAATGTAAAGGTATGCAAAAGAGAGCTAGAGTGAGATTAAAATTCTCTGTGATGACTTAATATGGAAAAGTGTTCTCCCTCCCTTACATGTCCCTTGAAACTCCACTAACTCCTGCAGTTCTGAGCAAATCACAGTGCTGCTATCTGCGCGAGAACTGAAACCTCACATCGAGCAATGCATGATAACCTTTGTTACATTATGTAGATGTTTTTTTCTGCTTACCATCATCACTACTGGCCTTTTATGGATTAAATTTCAATACATTTTCTATGGTGTCAGCCTGCAGATCTATTGAGCATGAGACAGGCAGGGTCAGGTAAAAACGATACGATAATCCCAAATATCCACCTATTTCTCCAAATGTCTTCATATTCGTTTTGAATATGACAGGTGATAAAATAGGACTTTATGTGTCTCTAGATATGATAACCCTTTTAGAGTATGAATTGTCTTATAAGGTCATTGTATAGGTTTGCTGTGAGCCTGAAATGCCAGTGCCTATTGGGCTTTTTTTTTTTTTTGCTAGTTCCCCTCATAGCATTGCTATTAATATGATAATCAGTGGAATAAACAAAATCTTCTTAGATCTTCAAAGTTTTTTTTTTATTTTTTTTAAGAAATATTTACTCTGGATAATTGGTTCAACTGTGTGGGAAAAAATTATTTCATCAGCTTACACTATATAAAAGTTAATTCCAGATGGATTTAAGAATTATATACCAAAAAGAAACTATAAACGGTTGGAAGAAAATATATTTAGATATGGGCCAGGAAAGCTTTTTTGAGTAGAAAAAGCAATGAAGGAAACCATAAAAGGAAATACTGATAGTTTGGTTCTGTGGCAGTCTGAGATTATTTTATGAATCCTCAAAATTGTTTGTAAACTAATCTAGTCCTTGGGCGAAATACCCTTTGATTGCATTAAATTCATCTGAGGTGTCTCTGATTAAAATTACCTGTTACGATTAGGGCTTTTGATTTGATTACATCAGTGGGTGTGACTCCGGTTGAGTCTTTGCCCTCTTGCTAGGTCTGATCAAAATGGACACTCATGCAGACAGACACACAGAAGAGAGCAGTTTCGTTTTTGATCCTGCCATGTAACAGAAAGAGAGGGCTTGATTGGCTAGGGGCAGGGAGAGATGAGCCATTTGCCTAATAGTTTGCAGTTGATCTTGGGAAGAGAGAACAGCTGAGACTGATATAGAAGGGCTGGGAAAGAAACGAGCACTATGCCAGGCGAGAGAGGACTGCAGGATCACTTGAGCATGAAGCCTCAAGAGGCTGGGCCCACATTGCTCAGGAGGAAGAGGACAGCTGGATGGGAAGGAGAGACCAGGCAGAGATTGCTGGCCATCTTGCTTCAACACATGGCAGCTGACTTTGGTGAGAAAGTGCCTCTTATGGTGCCTTGAGTTGGACTTTTTACAGCCTTGGAACTTTACCCCAAAAAATTCCCTTTATAAAAGCCAACAGAGTTCTGGTACTTTGCATTGGCACCCCTTTAGCAGACTTAACACAGTTCCTTAACAGGCCCTTCATGAGCAAGGTGCTAAAGCGAGACCAGACAGATTACCCACCATCTTGTTTCAACACATGGCAGCTGACTTTGGTGAGAAAGTACCTCTTATGGTGCCTTGAGTTGGACTTGGACTTTTTTTACAGCCTTGGAACTGTAAGCTTTTACCCAAATACCCTTTATAAAAGCCAACAGATTTTTGGTACTTTACATCAGCAACCCTTTGGCAGACTAAAACCAGATACTATGAATTAAATATTTTTTATTCCCCTAAAACCATAATTAGCATTTACCTGGTAACAAAACCTGGAGCTTTTTATATCTGATAAAATAGAGTATTAATCTTTGTACTGTGAAGAGATTTGTAAAGATATGAACAGATATTCAGCCTCAGTAATCAACGAAATGCAAATTAAAACAATAAATATACTATTTTCACCCGGCATATTGTCAAATTAACAAAAACTACCACTATCTTATATCCATGGTGCAGATACAGGGATAACTTTTTATCTAGTCCATGAAACTACCTGAGTAACTTTCTTATTGACCCAGGTAACTAGGTGACAGTTACGCTTCCAGTTCAGTGAGATACTTGCTGTATCCTCTGGTGGAAGCTCTCCTTCCTTCCTCCCAAACCAGTAGGCTCAAAGCCGTGGAGACTGGAAGCAGACAACCTATGAGTGGGCTACAAGGTTTAATAGTGAGAGGAGGTCATTCCTACTTCCACCCCTTGACTCCCAGACCTGTGCATTTTGCTTATAAGAAAGTCAATAGCATGTATTGGTTGCAGATTCAAAACATAACTTCATGTTATAAGATAGAATTCAGTTTTATCAGCATGTTGTCTCCCAGGTGGCACCATGATTGAGTTTTCAGTAGGCCATTTATTCCTCCTTTCTGTCAAGCCAGGTGCTTCTGGATGATGAGGTACATGGTACAATCATCATCACATTTCTTAGGCTATTAGTAAATACCTTGATCAGAAACAGTGTTATGCCAGTTACCATGACAGTAAATAAGATGTTTGGTGTTGGTGGTGGTGTTGGCAGAAGCTTACTGGTAAGGAAAGCAAATTGATAGCCAGATTATGTGTCTATTCCAGAGGGGATAGGTTGCTGCTGGCTCCAAAAACCAACTTGGAGGCTGAGGGCTTAGGCTCAGTGTTGGCTTCTCCTGTTGGCTGACTTTGGTATTAGAACGATGTTGCCCTCATCAAATGAGTGAGGAAGTGTTCCCTCCTCTTCACTTTCTTTTGGGAAGAGTTTGAACATGATTGGTGTTAATTCTTCTTGGAATGTTTAGTAAAATTCACCAGCGAAGTCTGGGCTTCTTTTTATGTGGGAGGCTTTTGATGACCAATTCAGTTTTTTCATTCTGCTTTTTCTTGAGTCAGTGTAGGTAGTTTATATATTTCTAGGAATTTTTCCATTTCATCTAGGTTATCTAATTGTTGGCATAGAGTTGTTCATAGAATTTTCTTATCCTTTTCATTTCTAGAGATCAGGAGTATTGTACCTTCTTTCATTTCTGGTATAAGTTGTTAGCACCCTCTCTTTTTTTGTTTGTCTTTTTGTTTGTCTAGCTAAAAGTATGATTTTATTGATCTTTTCAAAGAACCAACCTTTAATTTTGTTGATTCTCTCTATTGTTTTTAATTCTCTATTTATTTATCTCTGCCTTTATCTCATTTCCTTTCTTAAGCTTGCTTTTGGTTTATTTTTCTCCTAGATCCTCTAGTTGTGAGATTAGGTCTACAATCTGAGCTCTTTCTTTTTTTTTTTTTTTAATGTAAACATTTAGAGTTACAAATTTCTCTTTGCTGCACTCCATAAGTTCTGGTATGTTGTGTTTTTGTTTTCATTTGCCTCAAGATATTTTCTGATTTCCCATTTGGTTGCTTTTTTGACTTATTAGTGTTTAAGAGTACATTGTTTAATTTCCACATATTTGTGAATTTTCCATTTCTTCCTCTGTTACTGATTTCTGGCTTCATTTCATTGTGGTCAGAGAAGATACATTATAAGATTTCAATATTTTTTAATTTATTGAGACTTGTTTTGTGACCTAACATATGGTCTATTCTGGGCAATGACCTGTGTGCTCTATTTTTTTTTTTAAAGATTTATTTTTTAAAATTTATTTCTCTTGCCTTCTCTCCCCCCCCCTGGTTGTCTGCTCTCAGTGTCCATTCACTGTTCTTCTGTGTCCGCTTGTATTCTTGTCAGCGGCACTGGGAATCTGTGTCTCTTTTTGTTGTGTCATCTTGCTGCGTCAGCTCTCCGTGTGTGCGGCGCCAATCCTGGGCAGGCTGCACTTTTTTCATGGGCGGCTCTCCTTATGAGGCACACTCCTTGTGTGTGGGGCTCCCCTACGTGGGGCACACCTCTGAGTGGCATGGCACTCCTTGTGCACATCAGTGCTGTGCGTGGGTCAGCTCACCACACAGGTCAGGAGGCCCTAGGTTTGAACCCTGGACCTCCCATGTGGTAGGTGGATGCTCTATCAGTTGAGCCAAATCTCCTTCCCCCTATGTGCCCTAGAGATGCTGCTGTTGGATGAGGCATTATATAAGTCCGTTAGATTAAGTTGGTTTATTGTATCATTACTGAGACTTGTTTTGTGACCTAACATATTGTCAGTTCTGGGGAATGATCTATGTGCTCTAGAGATGCTGTTGTTGGGTGAAGCATTGCATATGTCAAGTAAAGTTGGCTTATAGTATCACTCAAATCTTTTATTTCCTTATTGTTCTTTTGTCTAGATGTTCTATCCATTAATGAAAGTGGTATATTAAAGTCCCTTAACTCTTAATGTAGAACTGTCTATTTCTCCCTTGAAATTAGTCATTATTTGATAAATATATTCTTGGGCTCTGCTGTTAGGTACATATATATTTATAGTTATGTCATCCTGTTGAGTTGACCTCTTTATCAGTAGCAGTTTTTGACTTAAAGTCTATTTTAATTTATTGAGACTTGTTTTGTGACCTAACATGTAGTCTAGTTTATGATACTAGCATAGCTATCTCCTTTCTCTTTTGGTTATAATTTGCATGGTATATATTTTTTTCCATCTTTCACTTTCAACCTAATGTGTCTTTGAATTTTAGGTTAGTTTCTTGTAAACATCCTTTCTGCCAATCTCTGCCTTTGACTGGAGAGTTTAATCCATTTACACTTAAAATAATCTCTGGTAATGTAGGATTTTCTTCTGCCATTTTCATATCATATTTGGTCTTTGTATGTCTTATACTTTTTTTTGGTCCCTCAGTTCTTCTGTTCATGCCTATTTTCATATTTATTGATATTTTTGTATTGTACAGTTCTGAGCCCCTTCTCATTTCTTTCTGTATATCTTTTTCATATATTTTCTTTTGTGGTTATTATGGGGCTAATTTAACATCCTAAATCTATAACAATTATATATCATTGATAATAAGTTAACTGCAATAGCATACCCATACACTGTTCTATATCCCTATGTACCCCTACTTTTTTCTTGTACTTTTTTACACATTATATCTTCGTATATTATAGGCCCCAAACCATGTATTTAGCATTACTTTTAATGAATTTGCATTTTAGAACATGTAAGAAGTAAAAAGTGGTGTTACATACTAAAAAATATAAATAGTAATACTGTCATTTTAATTACTCTTTTGGTTTCCTTTACTGAAGGTCTTTATTTCTTAGTGCCACTTTGATCCACTGTCTGGTGTCCTTTCCATTTACTCTGAAGAAGACTCTTTAGCATTGCTTGTAGGGCAGGTCTAGTGGTGATGAACTCCCTTACCTTAGCTTTTGTTTATCTTGGGTTTCTTAATCTCTTCCTCATTTTTGAAGGGAAGTCTTGCTGGATATAAAATTCTTGGTTGGCAGTTGTTTTCTTTCAGCATTTTAAGTATTTTATCCCACAGCCTTCTTGCCTCCATGGTTTCTGATGAGAATTAGACACTTTAACTTATTGGGACTCACTTACATATAACATACTGCTTTTCTCTTACAGCTTTCATAATTCTCTCCTTATCCTTGGCATTTGACTGGGAATGGTTCTCTTTGAGCTTACCTTTTTTGGAGCTTTTTGGGCTTCTTCAATGTGCATATTCATTTCTTTTGTTAAATTTGCGAAGATTTCTGCCATTATTTCTTTGAATATTCTTTCTGCCCCTTCCTCTCTTTCTTCTCCATCATGTGTATATTGGTATGCTTACAGGTTTCTTAGGGTCTGCTCATGTTTTCATTCTTTTTTCTTTCTGCTCCTCAGCCTGAATCATTTTGCTTGTCTCATCTTTGAGTTCACTAATTCATTTTTCCACTAGTTCCAATCTCTCTTTAAAAATGCTAAGGAATTTTTCATTTTGGATATTGTGGTCTTAAACACATACTTCTATTTGTTTCCTTTTTAAAATTTCTATCTACTTATTAAGATTCTCATATTGTTCATTCACCATTTTCCCCGACCTCTCTGTGATTACCTTTATTTCCTTGATTAAATGGAGGATCATCTTTTTAAAGTCTTTGATATGCCCAAAGTCTTGTTTTCGTCTCTGATGGTTTCTGTATTTTTATCTTGTTCCTTTGTATGGGCAAATATAAAGTGCAGAGTACTCATTCTTTTCTGAGACTGTGTCTTGTCCTACACTTGCATTTGCCCATTGCCTTAGTATTTCCACCATTTATAAGATTTCTAATACCTCCTCTACTCTCTTTGAAATAGACTTTCTCACCCTCCAGGATGCTCTGTTATATGTCATAAAGCAAGTAATCCTTTGCCCCTGGCCACTTTGACTTAATTGTTTATTATTCTGCTTTAGCTGTCTGCAAACTGCTGCTGCCTATCGGGCAAGTTTTGGGAAGTCGAGCCTGAGAAAAGTTTCCTGATTCTGTCTTTTAGGCTGCCACCTGATCTATGGGCACTGACATTCAGGCATGTATATGCATAAGGGTTACTCTGCTTCCCCTGGAGCTGGGCCAGGGACCCACAACGGAAGCTCAGGCTGGTTCCACACTTGACTGTGGTGGCAGGGGTGGGTGGGTGGGGGAGGTGTTATTTGGAGAGGGCAGCAAGAGCATCATGAGCTTCTACCAGTTTTTAAAGGTTTGTTTTCTTGGCTTGGCACTTGCCCAGTTACTGTGACCCTTTAACTGTTTTCTAGAACTCTGATTAAGATGTTTCTGCCAGTTTTTGTTAGTTTTTCAAAGTTTCCGTGGAGGAACAGCATCTGGAGCATCTTATGTTGCTATCTTGGTTGACTGGAAGCCCATGGATCATTCTTAATGTGGATTAAGGGATAGGAGGCGATGATGAGAAGTATGTGTTGAAAGAATCTGAGCCACCTACCCATGCAGCTTACTAGTCTTTTCTGGACCTGCTCAAGCTCAAAGTCATATGCCATTTCCACTTGTTGAGGGCTTACTGCTGTGTATGTCCAACCCATGTGCTTAGTCAGATTTATAATAGGTAATTCAGATCACATGGTCATTTGTCATATAGTGATGTGTTCAGTCTCTTATCAGGAGTTCATACTCAAATGAGGAATAGTAATGCTCAGAAGAGTATTCTCTAAAATCCTAAAGATTCGTATTGATTCCCTTGTTGATAAGTCTCTGAGGCTACATAACCTCATTTATTTGCCATAGACACTCACCATGTCCCTAGTATGCTGGGCCATAATCTGTAAGTGGCAGAGCAGCTAACACTGCAGCTGGGATTTTCTGCAGAGTTTTCATGCACTCTGACTCCATTCTAAACTAACAGCATTTTGGGTTCTTCAGAAAATGAGTTGAGTCAGGGGCACATTCAAGGATGGTCTGCATTACCTTCCCCAAAAGCCCGCCAAACATTGTGCCTGTTCTTTGGTAGAAGTTAGTAGAAGGTGCCACACTCTTTGATTTGAAGGGATGTTCTGACATGCTCTAGATCAGTGAACCTGGAAACTTCATTTAGGTCAGGGATTCTTAAGGGGTCTGTGAGCTTGAATTGAAAACCAAAAAAACATTATTCTTGTGGGGACATGTTGGTACAGGTGTGATATATTTATTAAATAATACATAGTACATTGTGGACTTCCTAAGTGTTCCCTGGTTTTCACCTGACTGGCAAAGGGGTCCATGGAACAAAAAAGGTTAAGAGCCCCTGATTTATTAGGTGGTGGGCTCCTGTACTTTTATGGGGTTTATCTATCTTTCATATGTCTTACTAAGACATCTAAAGTACCTGCTGCTAACTGCTGCTCAGGTCCAATCAGCCTAATGCCATCAGTATAGTGTGCAAGTGCGATATTTGGTGGGAGATCAAAATGATAAAACTCTTTACAGACTTTTTTATGGCATAGAGAATGAGAGTTGGCATAGCTCCAAGGCAAGGCAGTAAAAGTGTGCTGTCGACTTTTAAAAATAAAATTCAATCTGATGGTCCTTCCAAACTGATACAGGTCAGCAGGTCAGTAGCAACTAAAATACCAGGGGCTGTGATGATTTACTACAGAAGAGATACCACATCTTAAATGGCACTTGCAACTAGAATCAGAATCTGATTGCATTCTGGATAATCCACAGTCAATTTCAAGATTTTGCACAGGCCAAATAGACACGGTAAATGGAGATGTAATAGATATCAGAACCCTTGCATCTTTTAAGTTTTTGTTTCTAATACTAATTTCTGTGATTTTCCCAGGGATGTTGAATTGCTTTTCATTTACTCTCTTGGCAGAGAACAGGCATTCCAGGAGCTTCCTCTTGTCCTTTCTTACCCTAATGTGCTTTACTTTATAGGTCAGAGAGCCAATATGTGGATTTGGCTAGTTGCTGTTTATGTCTGTTCCAATTTTACACTTAGGATCTGAAGAAATAATTACAGAATAGGTGCCTAGATATGCTTGGACCATTGTGCCTTGAATTTGGACAAAAACGCTATCACTTGATCATCATAAGCTGAGAGACAATAACTTTAATGACAAACATAGATCTTGAATTAGATAATGAATTTGCTGAGGATTTTGGTGGGGAGAAGGAACAGAGAAAGTATTCATCATATATTTAAAGTACGGTTTGTTCCTGGGTAGAGGGGAAAACAAGTAAAAGATTGTGCAATAGATAGTTAAAAATGGGCTTCAAGTGGAGGGAAACAAAGAAAAGTATGATGTTTTGATTCTCTGGAAATAGCATATGGCCACAGCAAGGAACTGGCTGTGAAGTTATCCAGTGTGAATCCAGATGAGAAGGATGTCCAGTATGTATTTTATTCCAGTAGCTTGCTGTGCATGGAACATCTGCAATAGAAAGAGACAATGGAGTAGTCTGTTGATGGACACATTGAACTTGGTGGAACATCAAGGGTGCAAGATTTTCTCAGGGGCTAGGATTGTGGGGGAGGGAGAAGTGATGGTATCTTCAAGGAGGAGCCAGTATTTAGTCTAAACAAGTAGTGTGTCTTAGTTTTCCAGGTCTGTTATAATTAAGTACTACAAATTGGTTGGTTCAAAAACAGGAATTTGTTGTCTCACAGTTGTGGAGGCTAGAAGTTAAAAATCAAGGTATCTGCAGGATTAATGCTCTCGTGGTGGCCTGCTGGCTTCCATAACTCAGTTTCTGTCACTGTCACAAAGCTGCATCTCTCCCCATCTTTCTCCTTCTCTCGTCACCTCTGTCCAGGTTTCCTCTGCTTATAAGGATCCAGCCTTATTCACTTACGGTCCATCTGGATTTGGTTTGGTTTCCCTTGACTAGGAACATCTTCAAAGTTCCTGTTTACAAATGAGTTCAAAGTATCACCTTCCTGTGGCAGTTTGAGATTATGAATCCCCAAAAAAAGATTATAAACTATTCCTCTGGGTGTGATACCCTTTGATTACATTAAATTCAGTCAAGGGACCTTTGATTAGATCACTTGTTTTGCTGTAGGACTTTTTATTGGACTAAATTAGTGATTTGTGACTCTGGTTGAGTCTCTGCCCCCTTTGCTGGGTCTGATATAAATGAATTCACATAGACAGAAGAGTAAAAAGAAAGCCAGCTTATTTGAGTCTGCCATGTGAGAGAAAAGACTCTAGTTTTACCATGTGAGAAAAAAAACCCTCCAGTTTTGCCCACAGCTGAGCTGCAATGACAGAAGCCCTAAGAGACAAGCCAGGAGAGAGAGAACTACAGGATTACTTAACATGGAGCCCCAAGAGGATGGCCCACAGAGCAGCTCAAGAGGAGACCAGCCCTGCTATTTGCCTTGTAGCTTACCCGTGAACTTGGGAAGAGAGGCAGCCCTAAGAGAGAAGCCCTATTCCAGTTTGCAGCTGAAATTAGGAAGAAAGCAGAGCAGCTGAGCCACAGAGAGGAAGCCCAGAGGGGGGGGTGAGACCAGGCAGAGGGTGGTGGCCATCTTGCCTCAGCATGTGGCAGTTCACTTTGGTGAGAAAACACCTCTTATGGTGCCTTGAGTTGGACTTTTCACAGCCTTGGAACTGTAAGCTTTTACCCCAAATAAACCCCCTTTATAAAAGCCAACACATTTCTGGTACTTTGGCTAACTAGCCAACTTAAATGCCTCTCAAATTAAAAAAGGCCCACCAAACATTGTCCCTCTTCATTGGTGGTATCAGTAGAAGGTGCCACAGATGGGTTCCCATCCACAGGACGGGGTTAGGACTTGAATCTGATTGTGGGGTGAAGAGTCAGTCCATAACGGTGTGTGAACTCTCCATCTCTAAAATCCATATTCTGGACTTTTCCCAAGGAGTTTTCCATATTCTTCTCAATGGCATCCTTCTCTCAGTAATAGACATTGAAATTGTCTTCTACCCACACCCTTTGCAGGCAGTCAGCTCTTGTGTTCTCTTTTGTTCCTTTTGGGTTTCTCCTCTTTACCTGCATACTTGTAATACCTAATTCCCTGACTGGCTTCTTCTCTCACGCATTTTCCATGTCACTAGGAGATTGTTGTTTCTCACATGGCCCTTTCCATCAAGTTATTCCCCTGCTTAAAAAATCTCCCCTTCCTTCAGTCTTCCTCAGATCCTCTTTTTTAATTAGCATGGCTTTTACACCAGGTTTGCTGGTACTCTATTTTTTTTTAATGTTCACAGGGTTGAGAAACGCACTTCCTTTTATCACCCCTGTAGTCTACTTCATCTTAGATAATTCCAGAACATTCTCTCTTCAGTTGCGTCTAATTTGCTCTTAACCCTATCCATTGAGTTCTTTCTTTCAGTTATTGTTATTTTAGTTCTAGAATATCCTTTTGGTTCTTTTTATAGTTTTAGCTCTCTACAAATTCTCTTTCTGTTTCCTTGAATATATTAAGCACAGTTATTTTAAAGTCTGTATCTGCAAATTCTATTGTCTGAGTTTCTTGTGAATATTTATTGCTTGACGTGATTTTTTAAAAAAAAATTGTATCTTACCTCTTCATGTGCCTGATTACTTTCACTTGAGTGTTAGACTTTATATACGAAAAACTGGAGTGATATTTTGAGGTCTAGGGTTATATTTCTCCAGACAGGATTTAAATTTGCTTCTGGAAGGCAGCTAGGGGTAGTGATAAACCTGGATCACCTCAGTCCACTCAGGGATTGAGATGACTCACAAATGGGCTTCTCTGAACAAATGTAGGTTAATACTACAAAATTTTAATATCAAATAAAAAAGGTATACTAAGTGAAGGAGACCAGACATAGTACTACATATTGTATGATTCCATTTATATAAAATGTAAATATAAATCAATTTATAAAGATGAAATTAGATTAGTGGTTATGTAGGGCTAGGGAAGGGATGCTTAGGGGTGTGGGGTCTTTTTGGAGTAATGAAATTGTTCTAAAAATTTTGAGATGATGAATATACCACATTGTGATTCTACTGAAAGCCATTGATTATATACTTTGAATAGATCATATGGTATGTGATTATATCTCAATAAAACTGCTTAATAAATAATTGTGCAAGAATAGCCAGAAATAGGGAAACGGACTTGGCCCAGTGGTTAGGGCGTCCGTCTACCACATGGGAGGTCCGCGGTTCAAACCCCGGGCCTCCTTGACCTGTGTGGAGCTGACCCATGCGCAGTGCTGATGCACGCAGGGAGTGCCGCACCATGCAGGCGTGTCCCCTGTAGGGGAGCCCCATGCACAAGGAGTGCACCCGTAAGGAGAGCCGCCCAGCGTGAAAGAAAGTGCAGCCTGCCCAGGAATGGCGCCACCCACACTTCCCGTGCCGCTGACGACAACAGAAGCAGACAAAGAAACAAGATGCAGCAAAAAAGACACAGAGAACAGACAACCTGGGGAGGGGGGTGCAATTAAATTAAAAAAAAAAAAAAAAAAAAAGAATAGCCAGAAATAGCAGCTGTGTATAGCAGGGGAAACAGATTGAAAGGTGAGGAATTTTCTTGTTATTATTGCTGTTGTTGTTGTTGAGATAATGAAAATGCTCTACTAATGATTGAAGAGATGAGCACACAACTATGTGATTATACTCAAATACTATTGAGAGTACCCTTTAGATGAATTGTATACTTTATTAATATGTACCAATAAAATTGACTTGTTTAAAAGAAATGGGCTTCTTTCCCTGTTCTAGGATATCCTACTTATAAGTAATAATATCTCAATCTAAGAACAGAGAAAATGGAAATGTTTACATTTGTCAGTCAGGAAATCCAAAAGAAATCCCTCCAACCTTTACAGAGTAAAAAAGAAGATTCACACTTGTCTATAAGAAATTAACTTTTCTCTAAAATTTAAATTATTCCTTATGAAACTTAATGTGTTACTTAATTCCTAAAGTTTGAAATACCTTTTTGTTATGGTAGAAACTACTAAATTTTTAAGGGCTAGTACAGACTGTTAATGCATAAGAAAATAACAATTATTTCTGCTGGGAAAATAAGACTGCTGGTATCCATAACAAGGTAAAATTAATTCTATAATGATGCTCCATTTCTTCGTTCTCTCTCCATTGCCTTCATATTACAAAGTTGTTTTTGCAGGTTGCAGTAGAATAAATTAACTTTACTGACAAGGGAATATTTGTTACTAAAATAATTCACGTTCAATGAAGAAAATAAAATGTACGAACGTCTGAGTGTAGTGTTGATAAGCACTTTACAATTGTTCTACAGCAAAGCTGCAAATAATATTTCTTGGTGTTCTACAAGGCAATCAAGTTAAAAAGATCAACACCCTGAACAGTAATCCAAGTAAACTGCAAATAAATACATAAGAACCATCATTCTTCATGCCATTCCCCTTAATGGGATTATTTCTAGGACTTGTCTGTCTCTGCTTCTAACACATTTCCTAATCTATTGTCCCCTTACCCTCATTTACCTCCATTTATCTCCATGATTCATTCATATGAAAGAGTAGAAGAGATACAGGGGGAAACTATGGGGGAAATGATGATTTTTGCAATAATTGGTACTAGATCATTGGATAACTATGTAGAGTAAAATAAAACTTTATCTCTAAATTTACACAGTACGGGAAAATGAATTCAGGTAGATTGTGTATCTAAATGTGAAAAGTAAAACAATAAAGCTTCCAGTAGATAGCCCATGAAAATATCTTTATGGCCTTTGGGCAGATTGAGATTTCTTTAACTGGAAATAAGAAAGTAATATCATAAAGGAAAATATTGATATATTGGGCTACTTTAAAATTACCTTCTGTTCCTCAAAAGACATTGAGAGTACAAAGCTAAGCTATAGAGTCAAGGTATTTGCCACACACATAATGGACAGTGGGCTCTTATCCAGAATATGTAAATCTCTGTACCATCAAGGAAGGAAAGGTGAATAACCCAATAGAACAATGAGCATAAGACTTGAAGAGGTCCTTTCAGAAGAGAGGAAATATGAACAACAAAGAAATAAACTCTTACTATCTTTACAAATTATGAAAATGCAAATTAAGGCTACAAGATATAATTTTAAACCCCATGATGGGTAGACCTCAAGGAGCCTTATACTCTAGACATTGGTGAGCTATAACTTGGAAGGAACTCCTAAGCTGCTGGTGGGAGTCATTGGGACAACCACTTTGGAAAACAGTTTCCTAAGTCGTGAAATTGGATATTTGAGGTTCCACTCCACACCTGAGCACCAGGAGAGAGATGTGGTATTCTTTTAAGGGAAAAGGCCCACAGCAGCTGAAATGTCTTGTAGTGGAAGAATGGGTAAAAGAAATGGTGGTACTTTCAGCTGTTCACTTAAAACAAAGTAGCCTGAGAGTGATTTTATTTCCTAAAATGAAATGTTTGCATTCTTCTTATATCAAAAATAGTAGGACCATTTTAGTTGCATACATTTCTATACCACCATCGGTAGAAAAATGTTATGCTTTCTCATATTTTAATTAAGGCAGTATGCCAAAATGCAGGGGAAGCTGGTGGCAGGATTTTTTACTTTGGTGATTAGAGTCAGAGTGAGATCAAAAGCAGAGTTAGCCTTCCCTGGAAATTATAAGATCTTAAGATCTTTGCATTCAAGAAAATAGTATCCCAAGTTTGATGATAACAACCATTTCTTGAGTATTTACCATGTGTCAATGCCCCAGACTATTATCTCCTTTAATCTTCAAAACAATTCTAAGGCAGGCGTTCTATTCTATTTTAAATTAGAAAACTAAAAAGACTTTTAATAATTTAAGAAATTTGTTCAAGGCTATACTGTTAGAAAATGCTGTGTCTGGGAATTATTTCTGCATTTGGTTGTCTCTCTTGTTCCAGTATTATCAAGATAAAAGATTGACCTTGCTTAAGACCAGGAGGAAAAATATCTAGGAATCATCATGGACCACAGAACATATTAATGTGTTTGGGTACTGCTGTAGTATTGCTGTTTACTTCTTTTAAACTCAGCCTGATACTTGACACTGTAAGAAAGCAGATTTCACAAAGAAAATCTCGCAAGTAGGTTTCGTAATTAAAAACAGCTTTTTTGGCTCTTAAGGCCACTGATATTGCATAATATTCTAAAAACATTTAAATTTAGGTTTTGAATAGGACTCTCACAAATATTCAAAAAGTGAAAAAAATTCTCCCTTCCACCTCTATGCACTATTGCCACAGTTTTAAGTTAATTGCAAAGTTTAAGTTAATGCAATTTTTAAAAAATCTATTGACAACATGGTTTACTGAAGTGAAGCCTACTGCTCAATTAAAGTTGAGACTTACTGCTCAGATAAGATTCCTTTCAAAATATGACTGCTCATTGACAATGCACCTGATGACCCAAGAGCTCAGATGGAGATGTACACGAGATGAATGTTGTTTTCAGGCCTGCTAACAACCATCCAGTCTGCAGTCCATGGATTAAGAGGTCACTCTGATTTTCAAGTCTTAATATTTAAAACTACATTTCTTTAAGGCTAGCGCTGCCATGGATAGTGATTCCTCTGATGGATCTGGGCGAAGTCCATTGAAAACCTTCCGGAAAGGATTCACCCTTCTAGATGTCATTAAGAACATTCATGATTCATGGGAGGAGGTCAGAATATCAACATTAACACGAGTTTGAAAGAAGTGGATTCCAGCCCTCAGGGATGGAGGTTGATGGGTTCAGGACTTCAGTGCAGGCAGTAACTGCAGATGTGGTGGGACCCGCGGAGAACCCGAAGTAGAAGTGGAACCTGGTGACTGAATTGCTGCCATCTCATGATGAAACTTGATGGGTGAGGAGTTGCTCCTTACAGATGAGCGGTTTTTTGTTTTTTTTTATTTGAGGTACCAGGACCGGGAACTGAACCTGGGACCTTGTATGTAGGAAGCCAGCAGTCAACCACTGAGCCACGTCAGCTCTCCTGAGTTGGTTTTTTTGTTTGTTTGTTTGTTTTGCTCATTGTTTTCTTGTTTCTAGGAGGCACCGGGAACTGAACCCCGGATCTCCCATGTGGGAAGCAGGCGCTCAATTGCTTGAGCCACATCTGCTCCCCAGAAAGTCGCTTCTTGAGATGGAATCTCTTCCTGGTGAAGATGTTCTCCAAGTTGGCCATTTGCTTCACAGCTTCCACAGCCCCAGGTGGAGGCTCAAGTTCCAAAAAGAAATTCTTCGACTGCCATGTGCTGATGGCCTTCTAGCTCAGCTCGGCCCGCAGCCTGCAGTCCTGCTCCGACACCCAGAAGCCGTGCAGCTCCTCCTGCGCGGTGAAGGGCTGCTTGGGGAAGCGCGCGCGGAGCTTTTGGAGGTAGCCGCCCTCGGATCGGCCAGCACGCCGTCCATGCCCGCTAGCACCCGCCGGGCGCGGCCATCCGCTCAGCCCCGCGCGGGCGCTGACGCCCGGCACCGCCGGGTGGGGGCCCGCGCAGACACGGGCCACCCAGCCGGATCACGGCTCCGCGCGGGAGGCGCTGCCATCGCGGGCCCCGGGGGCGCGGGACGCGGGGCCAATGCAAAATTAAACATCATCTTTAGTTGCTTATTTATCCTTCTGGAGTATATTTTTCATCTAGCATGTGTGAATATATTACTAGATTGTTTTTCTTTTTCATAGAAAAAGCATATAAGTTTTGCACCTTGCTTGTTTCATTTAACAAAATATCTTATAGTTTCTCTATAGTATATAGATAGAGAGCATCCTCTTTTTTTTTTCTGACAGCTGCATTGTAAGAATGTGCTATATTTAATTAGTTCCTTTTTCCTGGATACTTGTTTTTCCCTCAATATTTTTGTTATAAGCTGCAAAATATGAACATGTCATAGTCCATGTAAAGAAGCATATCTATAGAGTAATCTCTTCCTAGAGGTTGAATTAATATATTTATAATTTTGAAGATATTTCCAACTTACTCTCCATGGGACTTGTACTAACTTGTATTCCTACCAGCCATGTACTGCAGTGTTACTATCCTCAATTTTTCAAATTTAGTGTTTGGCCATATGAGCAATAAAATTATGCCATTTTAATGTGTGTTTTTCTTATTATGAACAAAGTCGAGCATCTTTTTTGTATGAACTATTTATATTATTTCTTTACTACCTTTTTCTATTCTTGTTCATTTTATCTTTTGGGTTAATATTTTTCTAATTGATATTTGGGGTGTGTATTAGCCTTTGAAATATGAATTGGAAATATATTCCCCCAGTTTGTTAGTCTTTAGACTTTGCTCATGGTATTTTTCCCATGCTAATTTTTCTTTTTATGTAATCCAGCAGTAGAAATTTCAAGCAAACTCACATAAAATAGTAGAATTAAGAGAAGGCTTTGGGAGAAGTGGACTTGGCTCAATGGATAGGGCGTCTGCCTACCATATGGGAGGTCCGCGGTTCAAACCCTGGACCTCCTTGACCCGTGTGGAGCTGGCCCATGTGTAGTGCTGATGCGCACAAGGAGTGCCGTGCCACATGGGTGTCCCCCGCATAGGGGAGCCCCAAGCGCAAGGAGTGCGCCCCATAAGGAGAGTCACCCAGTGTGAAAGAAAGTGCAGCCTGCCCAAGAATGGTGCCACACACACAGAGAGCTGACACAATAAGATGACGCAACAAAAAGAAACACAGATTCCCGATGCCACTGATAAGGATAGAAGTGGTCACAGAAGAACACACAATGAATGGACACTGAGAACAGACAACTGGGGGAGTGGGGATTAAGGGGAGAGGAATAAATAAAAAATCTTAAAAAAACAAAACAAAACAAGAGATGGCCTTGGGGAAAATAAAAGCCAAGGAATTGCTATAGAGAACTTGGCAAACCCTGAGGGAAGTTTCAACAGCAATATTTATTTATTCAGCTAATATTTATTGAGCACTTATTTGGCATTAGGAACTGAGCCAGGAAGTGGAAAGATGCCGTGGTGAGCACAACAGATACAGTCTTGCCCTTAGGTATTTTTAAGCCTACGGGGGCAGCAAACATTATCAAAGGAAAAAAAATATGTTCTAAAACTGCAGTTATGTAAGGACCCTAAAGTGTTCTATGCAATGAGATAGTATCATAGAGGGATTTATTTTAAGTAAGTGTGAAAACTGCAGTGGATTATAAAGATGTACAAGAGTTCGTTGGCACGGAGGGGAGAAAAGAATCATCCATGCAGAGGCAGTAGCTTGTTGCTGGAGAAGGTATTGAGTTCGGGGAATTGAAAGAAGGACAGTGTGATTGGAAGGAGAGAAAGCAAGTCAAAGCTGGAGAGGTGATTGGGAGGCCAGACCTTATAGGTCTTTATTGGTCATAAGAATGCCCCTGGAAGAAAATCCTACTGTACATACAGGATGACAGATATTACAGTGATGAAAGGCAAAACATCAAAAAATATTTTTAATATTTTTCATTACTTTTTTATAGCCCAAATTTTTTTTACTTTATTTTAGTTTGTTTTTCTAAATTGTTCTGTATTTTATTTATGTTTAAACCTATCATTTCATTTTCTTAATAATTGTATTTGGCAATATTCTGGGCTTCATTTTTGAAGAAATTTTGTATCACAGAAGGGTGACAACTATGTCAGGGAAGGATTATTGGTGTGGGGTGTCAGTGATAGGGGATACATGGGAGGAAGTTCACCTGGGCATACATATAGGGTATATAAATATGTTCAGTGGTTCATGGGGCATTGCCACAGTGGGTAGAGATTCACACAACAACTGAAAGAATACTGAATTTCCATCCTGGGGAGCTCTGTCACATTCTCTAATGAAACAGCAACAATCACACAAATATAGGGACAATGACTAGTGTCCATTGATGGGCCCTTGATGTTTATGACTGTCTTTATGAGCCTTTGTTCTTGAAGTTGCAGTGTAACCTAGTATTGTAAGGTGCCTAAGGGTTACCTCCTGAGAGTCTCCCTGTTGCTCAAATGTGGCCCCTCTCTGAGCCAAACTCAGCATATAAATGCACTACCTTCCCCCCAGTGTGGGACATGATTCCTGGGGATGAGCCTCCCTGGCACCGAGGGATTACTACCAAACACCAATGAGCAATGCAACTGGAAAAAGACCTTGAATAAAAGGGGGAAAAGGTAAAGACAAATTAGTTTATATGCTTAAGAGACTTCAGAATGAGTCAGGAGGTCTTCCCAGAGGTAATGCTTATGCACGTCTCAGCAGGATCTTATAGACAGCCAAAGTAGATATTACCCCAAATAGTGGGGCTCTTGAGGGCTCTGGAGAACTCAGGTCCTACAGTCATGACATATATTTCTGGAGGTTGGTGCCTCGTCAGTGGGCCCTACTTTAAGTTTGTGCTCCCTAGTGTGACAGAGTTGGACTCAGATATGACTTCTCTACACATGCCTCTTCTGTCCCCTTTATTTGAACCTTTAGTTGGTGCTGGAGTTGGTAGGTGTACATCCAAGATACTTGAATCTCCGTGCTGTTCATGTGCACGTGGGCCCTGAGTCTCAGCAGCAGTGTTGCAGCACCTACTCTCCAGTTCATTGGACTCACAGGACAACTAACAAGGAGGTGAGAATAGACAGCCACCACACCAAGGAACCAAGAGTCTACTGCAAGCAAGAGATTGCCATCCATCAGCCATGTGGGACTGAATACCCCTCTCAATTAGAGGTGGAATGTGCACCACTATCCCAGAATCCTCTGGGTTGGAAAATAAAATATGGGCTAGAGTAGACTTATTGGTATTCTACTATAGACTTATTATGATTCTAGAAATGGAAGAAATTATATCATTGATGTGGAGACAGTGGCCACTGGAGGTTCTAAAGTCGGAGAGGGACAAAGAAATGTAATATGGGGCAATTTCAGGACTTGGAATTGTCCTGAGTGACATGGCAATGACAGATATGGGTTATTATATATATGGCCATAGCCTGCAGAATTGAGTGGAAGAGAGTGTAAACTACAATGTAAACTATAATCTATACTTAGTGGCAGTGTTCCAAAATGTATTCATCAATTGCAGTGAATGTACCACACTAATGAAAGAAGTTGTTAATGTGGGGAAGGGTGGGAGATGTGGGAGTGGGGCGTATGGGAATCCCTTATATTTTTTATGTAACACTTTATGTAATTTAAGTATCTTTTAAAAATAAAAATATATTTTAAAAAAATTCCCCTATTGAGTACAATGAGATGCCAGTAAAAGGTTTTAAACAGGAGAACAACTTGATGGATCAGTTTGAATGTAGGGTGCATGATAACGTAGAAACATTGTTAGGAAGCGATTGTTGTAGCTCAGGAGAGGAATTAGGGTAGCTAACACTTGATTGAGTGTGGAGAAGTGGGAGGATTCAAGAAATATTCCGTGACTGAGTTGGTGTGGGAATGAAAAGACAGGGAAGTGTTAAAGATGATGTCTAGGTTTCTAGTCAGCATAATGGGATAGAGTGACATTCCATGGAAGACTACACACTGGAAGACAACCAGGTTTGATAGGACAAAAATGATGTTATTTTGGATATGTGGAGTTTGAAATTCCTTTGAGAGAAACTAAACAGATGTCAAGTCATCAGATGATGATATAGGTCTGTAGCTTAGAGGTCATGTTTGGGTTGCAGATATGTAGTTGGAAGACATCTATGTATACAGGTGGTAATTAAAATTGTGGTGGGAATGAGATAGCCTGAGTCAAATGGATAGAAAGAGAAGTTAGTGGGCCTACAACTGAGTCTCAAATAAACTTGAGCATTTAGGCACACAAACTAGCAAGTTACGCAGAGAAGGAGCAACCAGAGAAACTGGAGAAGAAAGCTGGAAAAGTATAATATCACAACAGCCAAGAGAACAGAGGAGGAGGAGAAGTGTCAGCCGTATTGGATGCTGCTGATTTGTCAAGATAGGTGAAGGCAGGACAATATCCGTTCCTGTGAGTGATCTTCAAGAGAGTGATTGGAAGGAAAAGCAGATGGCTATGGGATGAGGAACAAGTGAAAGGAAAAATGGAGCTAGTAAATACATATTTCTCTTTTAAGAGGCTTAAGTGGTAATGGGAGGAAAACAGCAGAAGGGCAGTTGCTAGATGGGTATGAAAATTTCTTATTTATTAAATGGGAGAGAATGAACATATTAAAGGGAAAATAAGTAATCATCAGTTTTAAAGGTTCTGAGAGGAAGAAAGGAAATGTGATCCATGGCACACACAGGAGGGATAGTTCCATGTTGGGAAAGGAGGAAAGGAGGCTAGGTTGGGAACTGATGTCAGTAGGTTGCCCATTGGGAGTTGGAAAGAAGAGGGATTTCTGTATGTTGCTTCCTATTTTCTCTATACAGCATGAGGCAAGAGCACTCAGAGTCTCAGAAGAGGATGGAAGGTTGGCAGTTAGTTATTGGAGTTGGTGTCTAGGTTCTTGGCTTCATCATGAGAAAGAATTCACGGATGAGCCACAAATTCTCATTAAGCAAGTAGAGAATTTATTGGGCGGTAAAGCAGAAGAACAAAGTGCACCCTCAGAGTTGAGGGCGGACATTCTCAAGGGAGAGAAATGCAAGTTCTGTCCTGGGGTTCCCTTCTTATTTGAGGGTACGGGACTCCAGGGTCTATGCTGTTAAGCAAGGGCTTAGGGTTGTAGGGATGTAGGGATTCCTGTCCAGGGGTGATTGACTTTTGGCTGCTGTTCATGACCTTTGCAGGGTGTGTTGTCCAGTGGTGATTAACTTCTGATCACAGTTCATAAAGCATGAGGTAACCTGAAAGCTGGGTGGGTGGGTGGGTGATGGTGGTGGCTCTCTCATCCCTTGCCTCTTTGCTGGCTGCCTTCTGATACTGCAGCCTTTGGGTGTGTGTGCGCCGTAGGCTGCAGGGCCTGTGCGTAAGTTGCCCCTTCCTGACTTGCCTGTGTGACTCGCAGGCTGATGCTAGTCAGTAGGCCTTTGCCTCTGTTTCTCTTACCAGGTAGTGTTTCTATGACTTATTAGGTTTTCTGCCCTCCTTAGGTCCCTATTCTATCCTGCCTCAGTTAGAAGAGAATTTCGAAATAGTAGTTTAGACTGTGGGAATAAATTAACTGAGGAAATACAGTTGTGTTGCTTTACCTGTTCTTTTTTTTTTTTTTTTTTTAAAGATTTATTTATTTAATTTCCCCCCCTCCCCTGGTTGTCTGTTCTTGGTGTCTATTTGCTGCGTCTTGTTTCTTTGTCCGCTTCTGTTGTCGTCAGCGGCACGGGAAGTGTGGGCGGCGCCATTCCTGGGCAGGCTGCACTTTCTTTTCACGCTGGGCGGCTTTCCTCACGGGCGCACTCCTTGCGCGTGGGGCTCCCCCACGTGGGGGACACCCTTGCGTGGCACGGCACTCCTTGCGTGCATCAGCGCTGCGCATGGGCCAGCTCCACACGGGTCAAGGAGGCCCGGGGTTTTAACCGCGGACCTCCCATATGGTATTACCTGTTCTTGACCATTCGATATTGTCTTTGTAGCGAGTAAATCTGCCCTGTGTAAGAATTACTTGAGTAGCCTTCCCTGCAGACATAAAAAATGGAGATTTTCCTCCTCATCCTGAGTTCATTTTGCTAGATGGGTGCAAAGAAAAGAAAGAGAGCCAAGAGTGTAATCAGATGATAAATGATGGGATATAGTCTGGATCAGAAAGGAAGTGAAAAAGAAAAGGTCTGGTGGATTGGAAGAAAATGTCATGTAGTTACAATGGAAGTATTTGAACAAGCAAGTAAGAACAAGAGTGCTGATGGTCAGATTGAATGTTTGAAATGTTTATAGTGGAGGCAATGCGATAAAATGAAGTAATCTTTAGTTTTAGAAAAGTGGTCCTGCAGTCAGTGAGGCTGGGCAGGGAGATGGCAGGCAACCCATCTTGAGAAGCAGGAAGGGAAGATGGGTGCTTCTTAAATTGGACTTATGGAACAGGTGCCAATTAACCACAAGATTCCTGGAGTCACTGCTGTTCTCTTGGAAGTGCCCAGCCACAGTGGTGGTGGATGCGATTTGGGTGGTATCGAAAGTCTCCAGGAGCTCCAGGTTGGCTGGCTGACCAAGGTGGTCCCAGTCATTGCATCCCATCTCTTTCCAATTCTACTGGTCATAATAGTAGGTCTTGTTCTTCCAGTTCTGCTTGTCATCAAATAGTAGGTCTTGCTCTTCTATGCTTTACTCATTATCAGTAAGTAACATGCTGTGGATTATTTTCAAGTGGTGTTAATTTATTTCTGCTAATTCATAAATATTCTTTTGGTATTTTGTCCAGTATCATATGTTTGCTAGAGCATGGCTAGGGCTGTACTCGGTGACTAGAACAGAGGGTGCTAACTGGCTGATATGAACTGTGAGCCTTTTATTTGGTTTCATGTGTTCATTAATAGGGTTCCAAATAATAGTAAAGAGAAAGGCAAATGAATGAATCTAGAGCCATACAAATGCCAATTGCTAACAAAGATAACGAAAAATGAGAGAGGGGCGATGGGATATTGTGACATCCAGATGTTTAGTGTCTGCTATCTGTATAGCCCAATGTTAGCATGAAACTTATTTCTTTGCATTATGTACAACTTACTGAATGAACTAGATTTCTTGTGAATTGCCTGAGGTTGCAAGTAAGTATAATACTAATGACCAACAAAAGTCATCTTGTGCCATCAACTTGTGTATCTACTTTGTCTTTTTGAACCTCTGGGCCTTCTTTTGTGCTTGTCTTTCATCTGTTGTCTAGAGAATATTGTTTCTTTTCATTGGCTACAGGCAAATGAAACAAGGGCATTGTTTTGTAATATACTGGCAGAGAGATTCACTGTTAACCTTATTTTCTTCCTGTGTAAGTATTTAGATTTTTCTAAGGCAGATGTTGACCGTGCTTGGTAAGTGACCCTGGATCTAAAATTGTCAACATGATTGGGACAGCACCCTCTGGAAATACTTGCCCTGGCAGTACTTTTGGACAGATGCCTGGAGGGTTTTGCCCTGAGACGTCACCTTTTGCCCTTTTACTCTCTGTAGGCTGGTGATGTACATCGAGAGGGACAGCAGAAAGACCGCCCCAGGCAAGGAACAGCAGAGCAGCAGCGAATACCTGGCCAGGTGCCTGGAGCTCCTTGTCTGCCATGTTGGGCAGGAAGTGCCGCGAATCCTGGGTAAAATGGAGGCTTATCCTCAGGCCCCATCACCTGACCTTTCTTTGACTTGACTTTTAGGCATTACCTGTTTTTACTCTTTACTTGTCTGTTAACACAGGCAAGTGTATAACATTTTTTTGTTGGACTTGTAGCTACAAGACTTAAATTTTGCTTATCTGTTTTTAAAATTATTTTCCATCAAAGTTATGCTGAAGATAAAGAGCAGGCTACAGACTCTTTGCAGGTGTTATCGGTAAACTGGCAATTTTGGAAAATAAACAAAAGGAAAGTGTTTTAATTGCTTATAGTTGGCCTTCCACTATTATTTTGGGTGATTTTTCTCAAAATTTCCCTACCTAATTCTGATGAAAATTATTTTCCTTTGAAGTTAGAGACACAGTTTTATTTATTGTTAAAAAGAATTTAAAAATGCATAGGCATTACATTTGATGTTAGAGAATTTTGATATTAAAGTTTAAAATTTTCTTTAGCTTGGAAAAATTACCTTTAAAAATAGTGATTTTGCAAAGGATGTTTATTACAGTTTTTTTATTAAGTACAAAAATTTATTAAAGATTATTACAGTTTTAAAAATCCCTTATTTCATTATTTGCAGAAACTAAAAGACTCAAAGGAATGTATATATGTGCTTTAAATTCCGATTCCATTCTTTACAGCAGATGTAGCTATAAACCAGAAATATTTAAGATGTTAAATTTGATCCAAGGCATTATAGTAAAATATTTAGACTCAGAGACTGGGCATATTAAAACAAAAGAAAATATATACATGGCTGTTTAATAGTAGCTTTTGCTCCTTTCTAGTACTTTGGGAGAGTTAATACTTTGTTTTCTCTATTCCTGTTAAGATCTGAAAGTAGAGCATTTCAAAATTTATTTTGGATTGTAACCTTTTTTTTTTTTTTAATCTCCAAAATCTGGTCCATTGGTTGTTGAGTTTTTTATTATCAGACTGTGGTTTAGGATACAATAAGATTCTGATGTCCACAACACAAGTTTTATTCCTAATAAAGTCATCCAATGAGAAGTTTAGGGACTTGATCTCTTTTTATTTCCACCATATTCTAAATTTTAAAAAAAGGTTGTGATCCATATCTGTTCATTTATAATTTTTAAGTAGCTTTTTCCATTTATAAAAGCAATAGACATTCATGGTCGAAGTTTGGAAGATACAGGGGGAAAAGGAAAAGGAAAAAACCATTTCTAGAATTACCACTCTGCCATAATGGTTTATAAATTATATCTTAAATTTCTAGGAAGAGGTGGTTGATAATGTAGATGCAGAAGCTCACATTCTAGCTGCAGAGGCCATAACTGCCTGAGAACTCCAGTGTGAATAAAAGGCCCAGAGACCCCCACCCTTTGATGTAGAGATGGGTGACCTCAGCTTCCATTAGAGTCAGGTGGTGCCCAGGGGCTTGTGGCCTAATGGCCACGCATGTGGATGTGCTTCGCAGGGGACGTTCTCAATGCCTTGGCCAACGTGTCCGGTCGTAAACACCCATCAACAGTTCAAGTGAAGCAGCTGAAGATGTGTCTCCCCCTGATGCCGATAGTGCTTCACCTTGTCACTTCTCAGGTACTTTTTTCCTGGGAAAAATACAATCTAAATGTGGATCCCTTTTTTAAACTGGAGCTGAGTAAAGCCCACTCAGTCAAAACATTTTTCTCTTTCCTTTCTCTTAAACTGAAAGTATACGTGCCTTTTGGAATTTAACCTGTGGAAATTCTCATCACACAGGTATTTCGACCTAAGATTGTAACAGAGGAGTTCCTTTTCAGTTACGGAACTATTCTTGTAAGTAACACTGAATTTTTTGCGCTCCTAGTAAAAATGTTGCTGTCTCTACTGTTTGTCGAATCTGGTGTCAGAATGAGGTAATTTAAAAATCTTAGTGGTATTTGTCTCCAGGGAAGTGAACTTTTTATATTCTTAATCTATTGACTGTAATAAAATTAGACATTTGGAGGAAAATACATTCACTTGTGATAATACATTTTGTTCAGAGACAGCCCCAAGTAGTGTAAATAAGTCCATGGAAACATGTTCAGAGATTGATTGATTGATTGATTGATTGATTTTTGAGGCCCCAGGCCTGGGATTAAACCCCTGACCTCATATGTGGGAAGCCAGCACTCAGTCACTGAGCCACATTGGCTGCCCTGAGCGGGCTTTAGGAGACACGGGGCCCAGAACCCGGGATCTCCCATGCGGGAAGTGGCACTCAGCTGCATGAGCCACATCTGCTCCCATGTTCAGAGATTTTGGTATTAAACGTGAAAAATATATAAATAATAGGTGAAAATGGAATTCTAAGGATATGTTACTATCATTATTTTGGCTTACATTATCTAGTCATATGCAGTGTCTTTTTCTGATGGCATATCTCTAAGTTAAGTTTAATTTAACTTTTTCTTTAATTTTGGTGATATGGATAGCTGTGGAAAACAAATCATTGTACTTCCTTTTGCTTCAATCTTTGCTCACAAAAAATAATATTTTTATTCCAATTGTGATTCCTCCTCCCTGGAATAGTTACAGAATATGTAGTTGATAAAATGGTGAGTTATACCAAAGGGAAAATAAGACATTTCTCATGCAGCCCCTCCAGTCTTACTCTGATAATAATAATAAGCACTGTACTGGGACTTTAAAAATGCCGTAGAGGTCTCTATTTAAACTGAAGTATATGTCTCAATTTTATTGCTAGTTTGGAATGGAACAATGTTTAACACTGACAACTGAGAGTATGGTCTTCCAGAAGGTTCATTATAGGGTGAGGTGTGATGTTTTGAAGTACAAATGTTGATTGTTAGGAAACCGTGTGTTCAGACAATGCAGTCAGGGTTCTTCTGTGCTCGATTTCAGATCTTGATTTTTCTAGTGCCTTGAATCCTGAATTCTATGAAGTATATTGTTTTGGTAATGCATTCATTAATTTGCAAGTTATTAGAAATTAATCTGCCACTTTCTTTAATTTACAGTTATCTGCTTCTAAGTACAAATTGGGTATCGTCTATAGGGATGAGTATAGTCTTGCCAAGCTATAACTGCATTTATATTCTGTTGCATAGACGTATCAATACCTGGAAAGATTAATTTGGCCTTTGCAGCCCAATTTGGATTGTTTTGGCACAGCATTTGGGGATAAATATACTTGTCCTCCTCCTAACCTTTTTCTTGGGACACTTTCCTTTCTCTGCCTCCATTTTCTGAGTACCCTTTAGGTTTTCAGGGTAACACTGAGTGCCTCCACGTAAAAGTCTTTATGGACTTTCAGGCATTATACCTTCTGTGTTAAGGAGGGCTCATTGCTTCTGGCAGGGCCACATTCAGAGACCAGGCAGGAGGCCACGCAGAGGCCTTCTAGGGGTGGACGTGCTCTTTAGGAGAGGAGGGTGTTTGGTCGGGTCTTCTCAACTCCTCAGCACTGTTAGGGAATAGAAGGCAGTGTGCCTGGTTCAAAGATCATCATGAGGTATTCACAAAAAGTCTTTGGCAAGTTTTTCCTTTGTAATCTCATGCAGCTGGAAAGAGTTTAGGCAAATAAAAGGAAGTTCTTTTAGCTCTCTTCAGGTACTTTTCCTAGTTTAAATCATGACTGCTTTCCACAATTCTCTCCTTTTCTTCTTGTCCGATCTGCATGTCATCCTGTATTAGACTTGGTGTTGATGACCTTAGGCACTGGGAAAGGGAGGGGATTGCTGACTACCCTCAGGACTTGGACTTGGTTGCCACACAGTTCTCCTGTACGTTAGTGTGAACTGTTGAGAATGCAATGGTGCTCCTCAGAGTTGATTCATAAGCTCTCTGAGATGAGTCACCGTCAACTCCTCTAGGACCTTCCAACCCTTTAGAAACTTACAGTACAGATTAGCATATTTAAACCTCTAGACTTGTCTTGCTTTAAAAGAAGTCTTTTTAATTTTTATTAATTTTTAAATATATTTTTATTAGAGAGGTTGTGAAGTTACAAAACAACCATGCACATGTGTGGAATTTGCAACAACACCCTTACACCAGCACACTACATTGTTGTGGAACATTTGTTACAGTTTGTGAGATAATATCAGACTATTACCACCAATTATGGTTTATGTCCCCCTGATTATTAACACAGTATATCTTTGGTATTGATAAAAAATATTACAATGTTGCTGTTAACTATAGTCCACAGTTTACATTAATTGTATTTTCCCATGCTTCTCCACATTCTTACCAAATTTAAGATTTGTTCTTTTAATGGCAATTCTCATCCGCCTCTGGGTTGACTGTATTGTACTTTTTACCACATTCTCATCCACCTCTGGGTTGACTATGTTTTTCAGTCCCTAGATTATTCTCCAGCTCTCTTTCAATTGACATTTACATTGACATAGACTACCCTTTTCAGCCAAAATTTCATTTATTAACCACCTGTGTTAGTTCTATTCACTATAATGTGTACCATCAACTCTATCCATTTCCACACTTATGTAGTCAAGTTAATTAAAACTTGTATGATGTGGACCTTTGACCATGATGTGCAGCAGTGCTCAGAGATGTATTCACCAAATGCAATGAATGTCTCATGATGATGGATGAGATTGTTGCTATGGAGGGGAGGAGCAGGGCGAGGAGGGTGGGAGGTACATGGGGACCTCATATTTTTTGAATGTAATATTAAAAAAATAAAGACAAAAAAATAGTATCAGAATAAATTATCACTCAGTTAAGAATTTCTGGTATAAAAAGAAAATCTTTTTGGTTTTAGCATTTTTAGATAATAAAAACTTTTATACAAGTTAAATGAGTAGAATTCTAATTTTAACAATTCAGATCAACAAAAGCAGAAAATAAAAATTACCTAAAGTTCTACCTGGTGTAACCTCTTTGTTCACTGAGTGTATACATTTGCAGAATTATCTCTGTCATTATTTCTACCTAGATATTATCCTTTAACAAAAGAGCCTCGTAGTTGAACTTTCTATATCAATAAATACCTTTCACATTAAAAAAACAAAAACAAAAAAACTTCTATGTACATTAAATATCAGTACTTCTTCTCAGTCCTCCTCTTATCTCCTAATAATCTATACTCTAGGTTTTACGTCTGTATGCTTATTCTTTGTATTTAGTTCATATTAGTGAGACCATGCAATATTTTTCATTTTGTGTCTGGCTTATTTCATGTAACATAATGTGTTCAAGGTTCATCCATGTTACCATATGTGTCCCAATTTTGTTTCTTCTTACAGCAGCATAGTATTCCATCATATGTATATACTACAATTTGTTTATCCATTCATTGCTTTATAGACATGTGGGTTGTTTCCATCTTTTGGAAGTTGTGAATAACGCTGCTAAAACATTGCTGTACACATGTCTGTGTGTCATAGTTTTCAATTCTTCTGGATTTATTCCTAGTAGAGGAATTGCTGGATCATATGGCAGGTCTATATTTAGCTTCCTGAGGAACTGCAGAACTGTCTTCCATAGAGGCTGTACAATTTTACATTCCCACCAACAGTAAAGGAGTGTTTCAATTTTTCCAAAACCTGTCCAGCACTTATTGTTTTCTATTTCTTTAATGGCCATTCTGTGTTGTGAGATTATATCTCATTGTTTTGATTTGCATTTCCCTAATTGGTAGTGATACTGAACATTTTTTTCATGTGCTTTTTGACCATTTGTATTTCCTCTTTGGAGAAATGTCTAAGTCTTTTGCCCATTTTAAAACTGGATTGCTTGGTCTTTTATTGTTGAGTTGTTTGGTCCCTTTATATAGAATGGAAATCAAATCCTTATCAGATATGTGGTTTCCAAATATTTTTCTCCCATTGAGTGGGCTGCCTTTTCACTTTCTTGATGAAGTCCTTTGACTCACAAAAGCGTTTAAGTTTGAGGAGGTCCCTTTTATCCATGTTTTCTTGTCTTGCTCATGCTTTTAGTGTAAGGTTTAAGAATCTGCCACCTAACCCATGTCTTTTTTTTATTTTTAAAAGAGATGAATAGATTACACAAAATGTTATATTAAAAAACATAAGAGGTTCCCACATACCCCACTGCCCACCCCACCACTGCTCCTCCCACATCAACGTTCCCCTTCATCAGTAAGTCATATTCATTGCATTTGGTGAATATACTGTGGAGCACTGCTGCACCACATGGACCATAGTTTACACTGTAGTTCACACTTAACCCCTGGTCTGTCCGGTGGGTTATGGCAGGATATACAATGTCCTGCATCTGTCCCTGCAATATCATTCAGGACAACTCTAAGTCCTGAAAATGCTCCATATCACACGTCTTCCTCCCTCTCCCTGCCCTCAGCAACTCCCATGGCTTGAAGATGTTTCCCTACCTTTTCTTCTAGGAGCTTTATGGCTGTAGATTTTATAGTTAAGTCTTCGATCCTTTTCAAGTGAATTTTTGTATAAGGTGTGAGATAGGGGTCTTCTTTATTTCTTTTGGCTATGGATATCTAATTCTCCCAGCACCATTTGTTGAATAGACTGTTCTGCCCCTGCTGGGTGGGTTTGACAGCCTTGCTGAAAATAATTTGACCATAGATGTCACGGACTGTTGCTGAACCATCAGTCTGGTTCCATTGTGTATGTGCTATCTTTATGCTAGTATCATGCTGTTTTTACCACTGTAGCTAGGTAATATGATTTAAAGTCCGGAAGTAAGAGTCCGCCAACTTTGCTCTTCCTTTTGAAGGTGTTTCTGGGTATTCAGGGCCCCTTATCTTTCCAAATGAACATTTGATAATTGGCTTTTCCATTTCTTTAAGACATGCTGGTGGAATTTTTATTGGGATTACATTGACTCTGTATACCAATTTGGGTAGAATTGACATCTTAATGATAATTTTCCAGTCCATAAGCATGGAACGTTCTTCCACTTATTTAGGTGATTTTAAAATTTCTTTTAGCAATGCATTATAGTGTCTGAATACTAGTGCTTTACATCCTTGGTTAAGTTTATTCCTAAATGTTTGATTCTTTTAGTCACTATTGCAAATGGAATTTTTTCCTGACGTGCTCCTCAAATTGTGCATTTCTAGTATAAGAAGCAATACTGATTTTTGTGTATCCTGCCAATTTGCTGAAATCCTTTATTAGCTCTATGCAACTTTGCTATAGATTTTTTGGGGCCTTTTCAGTATAGGATCATATCATCTGTGAACGGTGAAAGTTTTATTTTATTTTATTTTTATTTGGATGTCTTTCATTTCTTTTTCTTGCCTGATTACTCTAGTTAGAATCTCTAGTACTATATTGAACAACAGTGGTGATAGTGGGCATCCATGTCTTGTTCCCAATCTCAATGGGAAAGCTTTCTGTCTGTCACCATTTAGTACAGTGTTAGCTGTAGGTTTTTCATATATGGTCTTTATCAAGTTGAGAAACTTTCCTTCAATTCCTATCTTTGTGTAGTATTTTTTTATCAAGAAAGAATGCCGTATTTTGTCAAATGTCTTTTCTGTATCAGTAGGCTCATATGATATTACTTCTTTGATTTATTAATGTGGTATATTACATTGATTGATTTTCTTGTATTGAACCTTCCTTGCATGCCTGGTTTAAAACCTGCTTGATCATAATGAATAATTCTTTTAATTTGTTGGATTCAATTAGCAAGTGTTTTGTTGAGGATTTTTGCATCTGTATTCATTAGCAAAATGGATCTGTAATTTCCTTTTTTTGTAATGTCTTTGTCTGGCTTTGGTATTAGGGTGATATTTTCTTCATAGAATGATTTTGATAATGTTCCTTGTTCAATTTTTTTGGAAGATTTTGAGTACAGTGGGTATTAAATCTTCTTTGAATGCTTGGTAGAACTCACCTGTAAAATCATCTGGTACTGGACTTTTCATTTTGGGAAGCTGTTTGATGACTATTTCAATCTCTTTACTCGTGATTGGTTTCTTGAGGTCTTCTCTTTCTTCTAGGGCCAGTGTAGTTTGTTCGTATATTCCTAGGAGTTTTTCCATTTCATCTGTATTGTCTAGTTCGTTGGCGTACAGTTGTTTATAGTATCTTCTTATGAGCTCCCTTCTTTCTGTGGGGTGGGTAAAAATATCTCTTTTCATTTTTTAATTTACTTGCATCTTCTCTCATTTTTTTCTTTGACAGTGTAGCTAAGGGTTTGTCAATAATCTCAAAGAACCAACTTTTGGTTTTGTTAATCTCTCTGCTCTTCTTTCTCAATTTCATTTATTTCTGCTCTGATCTTTGGTATTTCATTCCTTCTGCTTGATTTGGGTATAATTTTATGTTCTTTTTCTAATTCCTCCAGCTGTGTAATTAGGTCATTGATTTTAGCTCTTCTTTTTTTAATGTAAGCACTGAGGGCTATAAATTTCTCTCTCAGCACTGTTTCGCTGCATCCCATAGGTTCTGATATTTTGTGGTCTCGTTTTCATTTATCTTGAGATATTTATTTCTCTCTCAATTTCTTTTTGAGCCACTGATTATTTAAGATAGTGTTGTTTAATCTCCCTATATTTGTGAATTTTCCCTTTTTTTTGGCTGTTGATTTCTAGCTTTATTCCATTATTATCAGAGAAGATGTTTTTTATAATTTTGACCTTGTTGAATTTATTGAGATCTGCTTTGTGATCCAACATACTGTTTATCCTGGAGAATGATCCATTAGCACTTGGAAAGAATGTATATCCTGCTGTTTCGGTATCCAGTGTTCTGTATATGTCTGTTATGTTTAGTCCATATATCATATTATTCAGGCTCCCTGTTTCTTTATTGATCCTCTGCCCAGAGGTTCTATCCAATGCTGAGAGTGGTGTACTAAAGTCTACAACTATTATTGTAGTGACAGCTCATTCTCCCTTGAGTTTTCTCAGTGTTTGCCTCATGTAATTTGGAGCATCCTGGTTTGGTGCGTATACATATATGATTTTATTTCTTCCTGGTGAATTGCCCCTTTTATTAATATATAATGTTCTTGTCTCTAGTAAAAGTTTTGCCTATAAAGTCTATTTCATCTGATATAAGTGTAATTACTCTAGCTTTTTTATTTTGGTTACTGCATGCATGGAATATCTTTTTCCAGCCTTTCACTTTCAATCTATTGGTATCCTTGGGTTTGAGGTGAGTCTCTCATAGGTAGGGTATAGATGGCTCATATTTTCTTAACCATTTCACCAGTCTGTGTCTTTTCATTTGGGAAGTTAATCCATTAACATTAAATGTTGTTGTTATTAAGGCAGTTCTTATTTTACCCATTTTGACCTTTGGGTTTTATCTGTCATATTTTATTTTCACCGTTATTTTTATACATTTGGTTACTTTTACTGATCTCTTCATTTCTAGACTCTCTTCCAAGCCTCTTTCCTGTCTTTTCTTTTTAGGCTGTAGCACTCCTTTTATTATTTCCTGAAAAGTCATTCTCTTGGTTACAAACTCTCAATTTCTGTTTATCTCTAAACTCACACATTTTTGAAAGACATTCTTGCTGGATATAAGAGTCTTAGCTTGCAGATTTTTTTTGCATTATCTTAAATATATATCACTGTCTTCTTACCTCCATGGTTTCTGATGAGAAATCAGCTCTTAATCTTATTGGGTATCCCTTATATGTTATGCATTGTTTTTCTTGTGCTGCTCTCAGAATTATTTGACTTTGGCATTTGACATTCTGATTGGTAAATGTCTCAGAGTAGGTCTATTCATATTTATTCAGACGGGACTACATTGTGTTTCTTGGACATGGATATCTGTGTTCATGGGGTTGGGAAATTTTCAACCATTATTTCTGCAGATATTCTTTCTGCCTCTTTTACCTTCTCTTCTGCTTCTGGAACACCCATGACATGCGTGTTTGTGTGTCATTTTGTTCTCTGAGACCCTGTTCAGTTTTTGCCATTCTTTTTTTATCTGTTCTTTTGTACCCTTTCAGAGGCCATGTCTTCAAGCTCAGTGATCCTTTCTTCTGCCTTCTCAAATCTGCTGTTATATGCCTCCAGTGTATTTTTAATTTCATTTATTGTGCCTTTCATTCCTTTAAGATCTGCTATTTTTCTGTGTATGCTTTCAAATTCTTCTTTGTGCTCACCCACTGTCATCTTAATATCCTTAATCTCTTTAGCCATCTCATTGAATTTACTAAGGAGATTTGTTTGAACATCTATGATTAGTTGTCTCTATTCCTTTATGTCATATGCAGGCTTATCTTTTTCCTTTGGGCCATATCTTCCTTTTCTTGGTATGACTAATTTTTTATTGGTGTCTTGGCATCTGGCATACTAGATGTATTTATTCTGGGTGCAGTTTTTCTCTTTAATTTAGGTCTTGTACTTTCTACCTGCTGGTTGTGTAGTAGCAGCTGAGGATATAGTTGGTTCTGTGAGTTGTAGAGGCTGAAGCTACCTGTGCTGCCCCAGGAACTGATGAAGCTTCCCCCACCTTTCTCCTCTGCCAAGGATAGGGATGAAGCTGCAACTGGGTGTAATAATCCAAGTTGTGTAGGCCAAGACCAACTGTAGTTGCCTGGAGAGACTGATGAAGCTTCATGGCCCTTCCTCCCCTGCCTGGGGTGGGGATGGAGTTGCAGGTGTGGGCAGCAAACTAATCCATGCAGGTCAAAACTGACTGTAGTCGCCCAGGTAAGTTGATGTAGTACCGACCCCTTTCCTCCCCTGCCAGGGGTGGGGATGGTCCCTCTGGAGTGCCCAATGATCTATTCCATGAGGGCTGAAAGCACCTGCAATTGCCATGAGAGGCTGAGGGAATACTGTCTCTTCTGCCCTTTAAAGTGTGGGGATGGAACCACAGGCATCCAACAGATGAGCCTGAGCAGGCCAAAAGTAGTTGCAGTTGCCCAGGGAGGCTGAGGAAACACCAGCCCACTTCTTTCCTGTGGGGATGGTGGGGGTAGAGTCCAGATGTTCAACCAATTGGTCTGTGTCAGCTGAAAGTGCCTGCAGTTGCCCAGAGTGGTTGAGGGAATACATCTCCACTCCTATCCCTTTGGGGGGCAGGGATAGAGCTATATGTGTCTGAATAACCAGACTGTACAGGCTGGAAGAACCTTTAGTTTCATAGATCGGCAGAGGGGATATGGCTCCCCTCTTATCCTATTAAGGAGCAGGGATGGAGCTACAGGTATTTGACTATCCACTGTGTGTGGGCTGAAAGTACTTGCAGTTGCCCAGAGAGGCTGAAGAAACACCAGCCCTCTCCTATCCTATGGGGGCAATGGGAGGGGAGGGATAGTGCTCAAGAAACTAGTCAGTGCAGGCTTAAAGCACCTGCAGTTGTCCTGAGAGACTGAGGAATTATAGCTCTTCTCTTATCCTATTGAGGGGCGTGGATGGATCCCTAGGTGTCTGACCCGTCTAGGCTGGCTGAAAGCTCCTGTAGTTGCACTAAGAGGCTCGTGTAGATTCCTCCAGCTTCTTCCCTGTCGGAGATGGAACTGGAACCTAGGCTAGGACTGCAGTCTAATCTGGATGGAAAGAAGCTGGTTCCTACCATCACTGTGATTTTCAGTCAGCCTGGCTTCCCCTCATGAGGGGCAGAGTTAAAATGGTGGCCACCAGCCTCTTTCTGACTTTTGTAGCCAGCCAAATTTACTAGTCAGTAGCTGAAGGCAGTGCCTGACAGTCTTCCGCCCCTGCTTTTTGGAAATGGACCTTCCAGCTCCAGCCATGGAATAACTCCTGTGGCAGCTTGTGCCACTGGTAGAGGATGGGCACCTGCCTCTGCAGTGTGGAGTGCTGTACTCACAGATTTCTCTGTAGATGTGCAGTGTTCTCCTTCATTCCTTCAAGGATGTTGCAGGATGCTCTTCTGGTCTCCTGGAACCCCAACAGGTGCTTTAGATAGCTCTGGGGGATTGCTAACTACCCTGTAGCATGAGATGACTCTAGGGGTTCTGTACTCTGCCATCATCTTCACTTTCATCTCAATTCTTCTTAATTTTGTTTAAACACAGTTTTTCTAACTTACTGGAGTTGGGGAGGGGGTGAAGCTCCCCAGAACATGAATTTGCTAAACTGTCTGGAGCACAGTGCTGCTTCTGTGCTGATGATGTGAGAGAGCAGGTCGTTTGTATTTGCATTCTTAGCATTGTGTGGAGATAAACTTTATTTTTAATATTTTTAGGAACTTATCTGGTAGTATAGATAATGTATTGTGCCAGGTATATTGTCCTTTTATATTTCAAAAGTGTACCTTAATTGGAGGCATTAGAGCCTGGTGCACCTCAGTAGCAGTATCCAATAGCAGCAAGATGCTGCCAAGAACTTCTTGGGCTTCCTGCTACAGTGCTCCAGGAGCTGGTGGTCTACCTGAGGGTGAGTGGGGATGAGTGGGAAGGTTGGTGTGATCTCCACTCCTGAGAAGGGTCCACACGCTGCAGGCTGGAGGGAGGGGGCATTGTGCTGTCCATGGCTTCGGTTTTCACTGTGGTAGGGCATGGTTTGCCAGTTTACCTGTACGTGTCTTTTTTTTATTTTTATTTTTTTGAGGGACTATTTCAGCTGCTTTTTATATATAAAGGTATGGAATATGGTAATTTCTTCCCAAGTGAAATAAAGTTTTGGTTTTCGGTTTTAAAGAGACTTATGTTTAGAATCATTACCAAGCTTTTCAAGGGTTGAGGTAGAAGAGAACTGTCCAGCTGAAAATTGCTGTTTTTACTTCTTATTAGGAGCAGTAGTTTATCTTCAGACCTGTCTCGCTATTCATGTTTCAGTTGTGAAATATCTGGGGAAGGGCTATGGGGAAACTCTGTTGAATAGCATAGTTCTTTTGGGCCTCCTGTTGAGATGGTCTGAAACAGGGAGTTGTGACATTAAGGGTTTTTGGGAGTTTGTGTCTGTTCTGTCGTAATGTTCATTGTATTTATTGCACCCTTTAAAAAATGCTACTTGATTGATGACTGAGGGAGGGGACTGACTTTGTTGTGTGCTCTCAAGTTCTGGCCTAATTTTATAAGAAGTGCAACAGTTGCATGGGGATCATATTTGCTACAAAAGGGCATAATTCGAAATTTCAAATATAAGAAACAAAAATGTTTGCCTTTCATTAATCTCATTCATGCAGTGCCCTTTATCCTGGTTAATACCTTATAGCTATTCTTAATTTTATACCTTTAATTTCAAATTTTAATATTTTAGGTGATCAGCTTTCCAAGGCCTGGGAATTATTTCCCCATACTTTTTTCCTCTTTTTCTCTCCCTGCTTCCCATTCTGGTCCTTTTATAGCACTATGAATGGTTTGGATGATAAAATTATAAGTTGGATGTTGCTTTGTTGATAGATTTTGACTTTATTTGTTATTGTACATGAAGCAGTTTAAGAGAGGGTGCTTGTATATTTTTAACCATAATATTATATACTTATTTGTTGCCACAGAACTCTTCTCTGAGTTTTTTATTTTTTGAAAAGCTGTGAATTCGTCTACCTAAGTTTGCTCCAGGAGCTATTTTTAGCTCCTTTGAGGGTGTGCTGCCCTTCTTAGAGGTGCAGTTTCCCCTTTGTCCTCCAGGTGGGGCCATTTTCTGCCCCATACTCGTGCAACCAGTGGGCCTAGCTGTGGATGGATAGACATCTATCTTTCGTGCTCCTCTGCTAGAACTCCAGTTTTGAAGCCACTGCCATCAGGGTTCATCTTGTGCTACCCCGCGACTGCAGTCATCTATAGACATTGGGTTATTGCGCCTCATTCTTCAGAATTCTTGAAACTGTCATTCTCTCTGTGCTGCTCCTGTCATCCTTCCTGGAGAATTCACTATCCCTGTGAAAGACCCTTCCAACACCTCAGCCTCTAGGCTACTTCCCCTGCTCCTTCTCCAGGAGCTTGTCTTCCTCTCTTTCAGCTGCTTGGACCCGTAGTCAGACTCTGGACTCTGTTTTCAGCATCCACACTGTCTGGCTACCCCCTCTTTTTTTCAGCTCATTTCCTCTGTGCCCAACACCTCTGAGCCTCAGATTGGTCCTGCCACCTTTCCAGTCATCATCTCCTGCCCCCTCCCGTGACCCTTTCATAGTTCTCTTTACTCAGCATCAGTCACTGCTGTCCATGTACCCATAAGACCCTTTCTGTTCTCTTCCTCCACTGCCATCTTCAGGGAAACGCCATTCCTGGTTAAATTTAATTCTTCACCTACTCTACCCCTGGTTAGAGCAACTCATTATGGCTAGAGAAAAACACAATGAAAGTGACTGGTCTCACTTTAAATTTATTACTGCTCTTTTCAAGTGAGCCCTGTCTGCAGACTGGGAGCTTTTGCTCATTTTCCTGATTTTTATGCCTCTACCTTCACCTAGATGACTATTCATACCATTACTTTTTTTCTTGACTCTCCTGTGCCTCCTACCCTGTCCATACACTCACCTGATCACCTCCTGGTATGCTGAGGATGAAGAAGAATATATCAAAAGACATTAACATTGGTAAATCTTTGAAACATTCTGTAGGGATTTTTAAAAACTAAGGACGTATATGGAAAAAAATAAGTTTTTTTTGGAAGTCCATAATTTCATTGACTAGATAACTTTTGTTGACATTGAAAAAAAAAATACATGCTCATGGATAGAAAATCCCAACAGTACAGACAGGCAGAAAATGAAAAACGAAAGCATACCTCCCACCTCAGATAAGAGAGGGGGAGCTGAAATAGGAGACACCTGGGTGAGAATACAACTAGTGGTTAGGTGTAAAGACAGTCCTTGTAAACCAAACTGCTGTGCCCTGATGCATTTGTACTCAAGGTAGCTAAGAGTGGATTTTCTTTCAAGATGGCCATTTCATCTGCTCAGATAACATTCCCACCAGCTTCCAAGGTGTGGTGTGTGTAGAGGTGGGAAATTTTTGGAAATGGTTATATAGTGTTTAGATCGTCCTCACCTTTACTGGGTGACCTTTCTGTGCTTGTATTACTATTGAATTTATTTTAACACTAGATCTAATCAATAGTAATTTGTACATTTAAAAATGATTATAGTATATAATTTGTATAGAGTTTTTATTGTATTTAAAAATGTGATTATAGTGATTGTCCTTCTGTGACTCATTTCATCAAGAATGACAGGTACAGGTTTGGGCACAACAGTAACTACATGTATTTTACTTTAGAGTTATTTTGAAACCTCCATTTGGTAAAAATTTATTTTTGTCCTGCAGAGTCATATTAAATCAGTAGACTCAGGAGAGACTAACATAGATGGAGCTATAGGTGAGTAGACCATAGGGCATTTTGTGTTTTGTTTGAAGTTTGAAGTACTTTGATACTGTGTTTTAGAACATGTAAATCAACACCTATAATAATTACCTGTATTCCTAGGAGTGACGGCATCTGAAGAATTTATCAAGATCACATTGTCAACTTTTGAAGCTATAATACAGTATCCTGTTTTACTGAAAGACTATCGCTCAACGGTCAGTTCTGGTAGCTTCTGAAAACACCTTTTTGTTTATTTGGTAGTTTTCTATATAGAGAGACCTGGTTTATAGGCGACTGGCTGTATATGTATTTTTCATGTAAAATAACCATTAAGAAAAGCTAACAGGTGAAGTTAGGATATCCCCACCCTCCTTGACTATTTTCCTGGAATTTTTCTTTGTTCCCTATTCTCTTTCCTTCCTGGTTCCCATCTCACCCTCAGCCTCCCTTTCTTACTTCTTCCCCAATTATTTGTTGTATAAGCGCTTAGGGTTTCTCAACCTTGGCACTCTTAGCGTTTTGGGCGGGACATTCTTTGTTGTGGGAGGCTGTCCCAGGCCTTGTAGGGTGTTTAAAAGCGTCTCTGGTCTCTCTCCACTAGGTTCTTTTAGGACTCACTCCTCTTCTTTCCTCCCCAGTTATGACAAAAATGTCTCTGTACATGGCCAGATGTCACCTAGGGGTCTAAATTGCCCTCTGTTGAGAACCATTGTCTAGAGGGATCCTTAGGTGAGCTGGGTACTATAGTTTTAGAGGAAAGAAGAAAGGCTGTGGGATGGCATCCACACTGGCAGGAAGATGCTAGAGCTGCAAGGTAAGGAGTAGCATCAGGCTTCCCCACGTGATGGCTGTTCCTAAAAGTTGCCTTGGAGCAGAGCCAGAGCCCCACTCTTCCTGCGCTGCCCCTCCCATGGAAGCACTGATGACTAGTACTGGGAAGATGTGTGTCGCTTGCCCATTTAGCATGTGCTATCCCCATGTCCCATGCCTAGCAAAAGTGACCATGTCTGAATAATACATTATATGGACATCTAAGGCATAACACAGCAGAGATTTTATTAGGAAAATGTTACACAAATTTCAAACAGCTAACCTATAGGCAAAGTTTGAATTTGGACAGCAATCACTTGTGACTTGGGGACTGCCTGTAATGACAATGAATCATACTGAATTTCAAAACTGCACTTGTATTTTAAAGAAGAAAGTATGAGTTAAAAATTAATTGACACCTTCAGGGTCAGGTAGATACCATTGTAGGACTGAATTCTATAATTTGTTTCCTTACATTATCTCCCCCCCTCCCCTCAGCTCCCTTTTGTGTATCAAATCCTTTATTTAAATGGTCTTTTCCTTGGCTCATGACATCTTGGAATCAGAGACCTGGGCTCTCATTTGGATTTATATTGCATGCATGTTAAGATTTAATTTACAAAAATGACAACATGTGATTTATAATGCCAGGAAAGTATAATTATATATCTTGCTTTCTCAACTATGAATTATTGTTAAAATTAGGAGCAAGTGACTTTATTTTTTTTAAAGATTTATTTATTTATTTAATTCCCCCCCCTCCCCTGGTTGTCTGTTCTTGGTGTCTATTTGCTGCGACTTGTTTCTTTGTCTGCTTTTGTTTCTTTGTCCGCTTCTGTTGTAGTCAGCGGCACAGGAAGTGTGGGTGGCGCCATTCCTGGGCAGGCTGCTCTTTCTTTTCACGCTGGGCGGCTCTCCTTACGGGGCGCACTCCTTGCGCGTGGGGCTCCCCTGCACGGGGGATACCCCTGCGTGGCAGGGCACTCCTTGCGTGCATCAGCACTGCACGTGGGCCAGCTCCACACGGGTCAAGGAGGCCCGCGGTTTGAACCGCGGACCTCCCATGTGGTAGACGGACGCCCTAACCACTGGGCCAAAGTCCGTTTCCCAGGAGCAAGTGACTTTAAGCTGGAATTTAGATCCTGGTTAACATACTTCATGTTTTTGTGGAATAGTATTTACAAGAATATATAGCTTCTTAAATGTTATATTGTTCAGATAAGAATAAAAAAGGTAAACAAGCCACATAAATGTCCCTTATGTGCATGTGTTTTTTTGTAGTCTCTCTATAATTACAGAGATCCTTATTTCTTTTCCAGTTTCATTTGCTTACTTTTTCATTTACTTCAGCGATGATGTGATGATGGGACAGTAGTAATTGCATTTCAAAGTATCAATCATGTATGTGTCTGGAATTTTAAGGCTTGTTTAGATGTGTTTGACTCCCTATATTAAAGAAAGCTATTAGAAAATATTCTGGAAATTCTGAAGTTCTGATCTTGATTCCATTTTTCTCTTCTTGCATCCCCACCAGACCTTATTATTGCTATTTTAATATAATTAATGCTTATTTACATTTACTTACATATTTGCTCCTTTCTTGGTTCTCATTCCTTCTACTTTTCTTCCCTTATTTCTGACTGAAGTACTTTACTTTAGCTTGGGTGTGATAGTGGCCAACTCTCTCGGCTTTTTGTTTGTCTGGTAATATCTTTAATTCTCTATTTCTTTTTTTTTTTTAGTACAAGACAACAAATATTTATTGAATGCCTACTATGTGCCAACCATGTTTAATGAACAAGGAATAGTAAAGAACAGATTTGAGTGAAATTAATAATGAAGGTTTAAAAAATAGGAAAATAAGAAAGATGAAAGGGAAAAACAGATACGTAGTGAGGTTACCATAAAAAATGTCTTTGCAATGCATTATTGTGTGGGATTTATTTTCTGGGCAAGAAAAAAAAAAGAAAAATTAAAATAAGTATCTAAAATTCAGAGCAAAAACGATCAGAGCTTAAGTATTTTTCTTGTTTGTGTGTGTATTTCTTTTTAAGATCAGGACTTATGCAAACTCTACTGTATCTTTTTGGTGGGCTCTGGGGAGAAGGGAGCATTCCAGTTAATTCTGAAGGATGAGCAGAGGGTGGTGGGAGAACCAGAGGGTTGTGGTAGGATGCCTGTCTTTATTTCTTGAGGGATATTTTTGCTGGGTATTAAATTCTAGGTTGGTAGTTATTTTTTCTTTTACTGATAAGATATTATTTCATTGTTTTATGTCCTCTGTTTTTGCTATTGATAAATTAGCTATTAGTCTATTTTTCTTCTGAAAATAATCTGTCTTTTCCCTCATTTCCTTTTAGGATTGTTTTTGGGTTGGGGAGACAGTTTGGTTTTCTGAAGTTTTGCTGTGATGTAGCTAAATGGGAGTTTCTTTTTATTTATTCTGCTTAGTATTCTTTATGTCTTTTGAATCTGTTGATTGTCCTTTTTCATTAGTCCTAGAAAATTCTCATCCTTTATCTCTGCTTAGTGTCTCTCTCTCCCTTCCTTCAGCAACTTGGGTCATGTACGCTAAACACTTCTTATGATCTTTCGGTATATTACATCTTTTTCTCTCAAAGTGTTATATTCTGGATAATTTTGTTTGATCTATTTATGTCTTCTCCTCTGTTCAGTCTGATGCCAAATGCAGCCATTGAGTTTTTAAAAATAAATTTGTTTCTAATTGGTGTAATCATCTTTAAAAAGCCAGACAGACATCTTGAAATAGTTATGTTGTGAGGCATTATTAGTTATAAGAATTATAAGATAAAGTTGTCCTTTGAATTAGAAATTGTCATTCGTGCATTTGGTTTTCATCTATCACCATCATTATATAGTCCTTGTAATTAACTGAGTTTGATTCTGGATCAGTTGCAGCAGACAAGATTTCTTCTATTTCCTCTGAGGACAATGGCTCGCCTTTTTCAGGCATAGACTCGATCAGATCTTCACTACTAAGAAACTCACATTTATTGGCTCTGACACCTCAAAAGTTGATGTAGGTTATCTTCTGGAATCAGTCCGTACCTTTTTTCCAGTAATACTGTGGTCATCACTGGAAAAATTTTTTCAAATCAAACGTATCCAGTGGGTTCTCCTTGTCTGCCTCTGCAGTCAGATCATGTAGTTCTGCTTCACTGGAGTAGCATCCTAACAACCTGGTGATTGTCTGCATCTCTCATACACACTTGTGTTATTCGACTCATGGTCAAATACTTCCAAAGCCTTTCTGACTTTTTTGTGAAATTCTGCCACTGCTTTCTCTATGTTTTCTTTATCCTCTACCATCTTGTTCTGGAGCCTGTTGCCTGAGAGATGCCTACCGTTTACTAGGTCGTGATATCCTCCTCTCCTTCCAGCCCTGCAGCAACCCTGGCCAGGAGGACAGACCACTCTGAATCCTGGGGGAGGAGGCTGGATGTGGTGGTGGTTGAGTGCAAGCATGTGGCTTTCTCCCCTTCCTGCCAGCTGTGAAGTTTTAAATTTGGTTATAGGGCTCAGATGGTGTCAACTCTCTGGTTACAGGCTGTTATTCAGAAAGTGAGCTGACAGTCCCCACTGCCTTATCAGATGTTAGATGTTTTATAGGGTTGGAGCTTTTATATTTTATCTGGTGTCTTTCACTGTTTTCAGTGAGAGAGTTAATCCAAGTACCCAAACCCACCATTTCCAGAAACATTGTCTGCCAGGGTTGTTTTCATTGCAGTGATTTCTTTATCTTCCACTGTGATATTACTTTCTTGGGTATTGCTTATTGATTATTCTGCCTGGTGAACAATAATCCCATGGCTAATATATTACGATCGAATATTTATAAATATCTCTATTATATATATATATATATATATATATATATTTTTTTTTTCCTTTAGGTCTGGGGGCTGGGGATTGATCCCAGGATTTTGTATGCGGAAGCTGGCACTCAACCACCAAGCCATATCGGCTTCCCTGAGTTGGTTTTATTGTTTGTTTTTGTTCTTTCAAGCATCGCTGGGATCCGAACCCAGGACCTCCCGTGTGGGAGGTGGGACCGCAACCACTTGAGCCACATCTGCTCCCCTCTATTATATTTTAATTGAAATTTAATTAGTTTATTTTCAAATCATGAAATACTAACATACTAATTAATGAAACAACCTCTATTATGATAGCAAAAGTATCATTGCAATTTAGAGGCATCATAAAAAATACTTTGTAATAGCTATAACTCATGGGAAATCCTCTAATTATTGCTTCTTGAGTGTTTCTGGAATACAGGAAGATGAATATCCAGCACCCCAAGGAGCATAACATGTTTGAAATGTTGGCATAAACTATGTTCAAGGCTTCCAATCAATACTTTATTATATGAAAGTAGCTAAGTGCATTTAATTCTTTTAGCATAAGTGCTTAAATCACATTTTTCCCAGAGTTTAGACATTTAGTACCTCAGTTGGAAATTATCAGTGTGTCCTACAGAACAGTCAGAAATACCATATTGATTAGGGTTGTACTGAGAATCTATTCCCACTCATGATGATTTCAGAAAGAATGCTAATAAGAATAGTTGAAAATAAAGGTGATTTCTTTATTAGAAAAATCTGGCAGTAATATAATTCATCTAAAATGTATTTGTTCCTATTACTCTAAAAAGTAAGCTAAATCTTTTTATGAAAAGTCTTTCCTTTTGTGTGTTTTTAAACTAAAGGTCTGTGGCTAATAAACATTGAATGATTTGACTTTAAACCAATTTTTTTAGACAATACTGTGGATATAGAGCAAATGGAACTCTCAGAAACTGCTGGTAGCAGAACTAATTAGTACTACTTTGGAAAACTGTTTGGCAGTAGCTTCTGAAGGCCAATGTATGAATATGCCGACTCAGCAATTTCACTTCTAAATATGTTATAGAAATACAGACATATGTTCACTGTATACATTTCCCAAACAAGAAGTTATCCAAATGTCCATCAGCAGTCTAGTGAGTGATTAAATTGTGGGGTAGCCATATGATAAAATACTATAGAGCAAAGAAAATGAATGGTTTACAGCTACATTTAACAATATGGATAAATTTCACAAACTTAATATTGAGCTAATATAAATACCAAAGAGTATTTATCCCATGATTCCATTCACATAAAGTTTACAAACATAAAGCAATCTATTAAAAGTCAGGATAATGATTTACTCTTGGGGTGGTGATTGGAACTTTGTGATGTCTGGTAATGTCCTGTTTCTTGACCTGGGTGCTAGTTATATGAGTGTATTCATTTTGTGAAAATTAAATGTACTATATACTTAGGGTTTGTTTCTTTTGTGTTTACTTGAATTAAAACGGTTGCATAAATATTAAAAGGTCGAGCGAGGGAAGAAGAGATATGGTGTGGAGGCATTTTCAGGATTTGGAGTTGTCCTGGGTGGTGCTGCAGGGATGGATGCTGGATGTTGTGTGTCCTGTCATGGCCCACCGGGTGGGCTGGGGGAGAGTGTGGACTCTAATGTGGGCCACTGTCCATGTGCTGCAGGGTGCCAGGTGCAGTGGATGTGCTGTGACGATGGAAGAGGTTGATGTGGGAGGGGTGGGGTGGGTGGGGTGAGGGGTATATGGGGACCTCATATTTTTTTAATGTAACATTTAAAAGAAAATGAAGGAAAAAAAAAAGACAATACATAATTTGGTAGTTTACCATCCCTTTAAATAACAGGAATAATTTTAAAGCATGTGAATAAAACTCATTTTGGATATGGAAATAAAAAAGGACTTTATAGACTTGGTAAATGTAAGCCTTTATTATTTCTTTTTTTGCAAAGTTAAATATATGAATTGGCAAAAGTTCTTTTTCCTCCTCCTCTTTCTCTCTCTCCCTTCCCCTGCCTCCTCTCTCTCTTTCTGGGTGTAGATTCTGTATTGGTTTCCTATTGATGCTATAAGTTATGACAAGTGTAGTGGCCTAAACTGATATAGATGTATTATCCTACAGTTCTGGAGGTGGAAAGCCTGCAGTGGACCTTCAGGGCTAAAGTCGGGTGTCCGTAGAACACGGTCTTTCTGGGTCTCTGGGGAGGCTTTTTGCCTTTCCAGCTTTGAAAGGCCCCTGCCTTCCTTGGCTCATAACACCTCCGTCTTCAGAGCCCACCCCTCTCTCTGACCTCTGCTTCTGTGGTCACCTCTCATCTTCTGTCCTCTGCCTCGGACCTGCCTGCCTCCTGCCTACCCTGGTCTCACTTAGATAACCCAGGGTAACCTCCCCATCTCACAGTCCTCACACCTCCAGAGTCCCTTTTGCCATACAGGTAATGTGTACCCGTGAATGTGTTACCTGGGGTTAGGGCTTGGATGTCCTTGGGGGCCCATGACTCTGTCTACCACAGGTTCCCATTTTTATCAATGGTTTATGACTGATGACTACATTTAATTCTTTCGGTGCTCAACTCATTAGATTTGGCCAGTTCAAGCCCTTTCAAATGGGCTGTGTCCTTATGACATACCCTATCATTTTTTGAGGTTTCCTAAATTTCTGGCACAACAAGATACTCTAGGCTCAGCTTATATAACCACCCTGCCCTGGCCCAGGAATCAGTCTTTTCTCTGAAGAGCCCTGGTTCCCTATAGTGGCTAATATAAAACAAATCAAACAAAAAACAATATAAAAGACAAACTTAATGAAATTAGAATTTGTTTGCAGAATCCTTTTCCCTCTTGTAGCCTCCTAAGTGCCACCCAAGACTGAGGGGATACAGTCAGTACTGGTAATTATCCCCTTCACACCCTTACTATTTTTTAATTTATTTTTTATTGTAGTAGTGTGTATATATATATATATCATGAAATTTACCACTTTATTTTTAAGTGTACAATTAGTGACATTAATTGCATTTACAGTGTTATACTACCATCCCCATCATCCATTACCGAAACTTTTTTTATCACCCAAAACAGGGTCTCTATACCCAATAAACAATAATTCCCATTCTCCTTTCCTCCAGGCCCTAGTAACCACTAATCTGCATTCTGTCTCTATGAATTTGCTTATTCTAAATATATCATTTAAGTGGAATCATGCAGCATTTATCCTTTTATGTCTGGCTTGTTTCACTTAGCATAATGTTTTGAAGGTTCATCCCTGTTGTAGCATATATCAAAATCTCATTTCTTTTTATGGCCAAATAATATTCCATTGTATGTATATACCATGTTTTGTTTCTTTGGTGGAAAGAGAGGAACGTGCACATGAGAGCAAGCAGAGGCTCTTTAGACAGAGCTGGTATACAGAGCTAATCAGCCACCATTACTTGTGTTGGCAGAGACTCAAAGGCAGGTTGAGGAGCAGGAAAGCTCTAGAGTGGGCAAAAGGGAGGACTTCAGAGGTGCCCTGACTGGAGGCTGTTGAGGAAGCTGGAGGAGGGTGAAGTAGAAGTCGGGCATCCTGTGGGATTGACTTAGGGGAGCCTATTTGGCTTTCTCTGGTTGGTCCTAAGTTGGAAGCAGGGGTAAAATTTAGGGAAGCCATCAGTTACTTATCAAGTTCTGGCTCTCTTGGTTGGATTGTTGTTTGACTTCCAGGAGTGTTTGCTGTAGAATGACCGGCTTCCGGGGCTGATTGTTACAGGTAGGAGTCGGGCTTTCCTGGCTGGTTGCTGCTGAGAGTGGGTCAGGGTTCCTGATCAGTGTCCATTTGTACATTTGGTCTCTCAGGCCTTTCATCTGTTGATTGACAGTGGATTGTTCCCACCTTTTGGCTAATGTGAATAATGCTGCTATGAACACTGGTATAAAAGTACCTATTTGAGTCCTTGTTTTTAGTTCTTTGGGTATATACCTAGTAGTGGAATTGCTGGATCATATGGTAAGAGGTGTAGCCAAACTGCTTTCCATATGAGCTGCAGTATTTTACATTTCCACCAGCAATGCACAAGGCTTCTAATTTCTCTGCATCCTCACTTGTTCTCTTCTGTTGTTTTTATAGTATCTATTTTGGTGGGTAAGAAGTAGTGAAGCATTCTACTTTAAATTATTACTGTTGATGTTATAAATTCTCTATTATTCCAAGTCATCAGTTAAGTCTGAACTTGTGAAATTTTAAAATTTAAACCTTAAAAGGGGACTTTGTTCTCTGACCATGTTGGTATGACACAGTGAGAAATGTGGAAATAACCAAAGACTCTCCAAATGAGAAGAAACAGGTATTTATTCAGAGCTAGCTATAGCAAGGGAATCAGTCACTATCACTTGTGTTTGGCAGACTCCAAATCAGGCAGGAAAGTAGGAGAACTTTATAATGAAAAATGGGATGACTTCATGTGTGCCCTGATTGGATGTTGTTGGTATGGAAAGGTGGAAGAGGGGTCACTGGAAGGCAGATGTGTTGTGTGATTGCTTCCTCTGGTTGGTCCCCTTTGGAGGGTTGGTGTGGAGGGTGGTATACAGAGGTGCCTTTGACCACATCCTGGATGCTCTGCGCTGCGGACTCCAGAGGTTGTCTGGCTTCCCTGGTCTGGTTGCTGCAGAGGTTGTGAAAGAAAATCTGAGTCAGGTTTGCAGACCACAGCATTTTAATCAGGTCACCAAAGTTTGGCTGCAGCAGAGGAAGCCAGAACAAAAGTAGCTTCAGGGTTGTAGGGATGGTTAACGATTTTTTCAGATGGAAAGAAAGTTAGCTTGACTCCTATTGATTGGACGAGGGTTTGTCCATCTTACAGGGGTGGTGTTTATGGCAGGTGGGCTTTATTTTGTTCTGGGTCAAAGGTAATGAGCCAGTAATAAGTGATTGACATGTTTGGCCAGTGTCCCAATATCTCTTAGAAGGAAGTAGCAGGAAAATGTGAAATGAAGGTAAAATATGAGAATAAGGGAGGTGGGACTTCAGAGCCTGCCATGAACCATGAGAAAATAAATAAGACCCTGCGAATTCTCAAATTTTGGAAAAGATACAGAATTTCTTATAGAATTTGGGGCTGAGGGCTTTATTTAAAATTCATTTGACAAATGAGATTTTTGTTCTATAAGTTGGCATTTTTTATAACACACACTTCTGTAGGTTGCAAAACCTATTCATACTAATAGGATGGGTTAGTATGAATAGACTTACAGCAGTGATGTAAAAAGTGGCCCCAAGAAAACGTGTAACTCTTGTTTTAACCTCATATACGTATCACTCACACATTCATAGCGAACGCCTTTTGTAAACCATCTCCTTACATACCAGCACTGAGAGTGTGGGCCAGAGCCTGGAGCTGTCCTGGATGGAGTGGGTCCATGCGTAGCTGCAGAGTGCTCCCCAGGGGGCCTCCACGCAGGTGCAGGGTCTGGAGAGGATTTCAAAGGGGCAATTTTGAGCTAAGTCTTGAGAGCCAATAGGAGTTGTGAACTCCTGAGGGGGGGCGGGGTTTAGATGGGGAGTGGGAGTTTTAGGCAGCAAAAATTCTGTGTTCAAAGGGAGAGAAAGGTGAAGTGATTTCATAAGCCACCTTAAGGTTTCTCCCAGTGTTATTTTGAGATATTTGGAGTAAATTACAATAAAACACATGTAAAGTAAAAGGCCTAGTGGAGAGTGCAATTATAAGAATGTATAAGGTGCTGGTTTGCCTTCCTCAGTTTACATGTGAATTACTCTAGTCAGGAACCACACCCTCCTGAGTGGCTGTTTGGCATCTGGAAGACTAATCAGAGGTTACGCTGTGGAGGTGCCCAGTGTCTTTACCTACATCAGCACATGGTTTGTTAGAAAACTGTTTTTCTTCGGTGAAGTGAATCTATTTTCCACTGTGTGGATTGGCTAGAAATAGTGTAAGGACTGCCCCCCCCCCCCCTTGCCTTGGCAGGGTACAAGAATCCAGAGAGCCCAGCAGAGTGGTTTTCCTGGCATGGGATTCTGATTTGTTCCTGTGTTCAGTCGTTTCATTTGAGGCTGCTGCTGCCCGATTCTGAATAGACTTGAGGGAATTTCACCTTCATTTATGCCTTGGAACCCTTCAGTTGTCTGGGTAAGCCTGTGAACTCATTCTTAGCTTGAGTTCCTTTCTCATCTGACTTGTAAATTGTATCTAGACAGTGGTCTGTTTTAGATTTCCTTCATCTGGACCTTTTCATGTGACATGAAAAAGGCCCAAGTCATCACTTTCAATCAAACTCTCAGCAGCTGTTCACTGCTAGTTATTAAACACAAGAGCAAGAAAACCCAGTGTCCATCAGCAGCGCCCCCCCCAATCTGGATCATCTGCACATCCAATTTAATGATATATTAGTGTGCCTGTGTATTTATAAATAGGCTCATTTCCCTCCTAACCCTTACTAGCTATTGTTTTCTGATAGTGGTAATAATAAAATCCCCTTACCTACTAATGTTACCAGAAGGCTCTGGTTTCTGGGCTTCTAGGTTCTTGGCTTATGTTGTATAAAAGAAGTTAAGGACACATCATGGGGTAGGCAAGGGAGTAAAAAGTTATTAAGAAACAAGAAAATGAGAAAAGCCCACAGTCCGAGACCTGGACCGCTGGCATGCTGCATGGTGAGTTGTGTGGTTAGGGCCCCAGGTCAGGCTTTTTTTTTTTCAAGATTTATGTTATTTATTTATTTCTCCTTCTCCTTTTTTGTTTATGCTTGCTGTCTGTTCTATGTGTCCATTTGTTGTGTGCTCTCTGTGTCTGCTCGTCATCTTTAGAAGGCATCAGGAACCGAACCCAGGACTTCCCATACGGGAGAGAGGCGCTCAGTCGCTCCTGGGTCAGGCATCTTTACGGTCTGTTTGTTGTTCCGATTGGCTTCCCTACCTGTCATTTCTCAGGGGGCCGGTGGTGGTATCCGGGGCTTTCCTGCTCGCTCCAAATGAGATTCTCATGGCCAGGATCTCTCAGTGTCTTTTTCCGGCACCCTTCTCAGGAGGTTTGCGGTCTGCTGGCTGTGCTGTCTGCCAGGCCAGCTGCCTTCCCCCTTTCACTATGCTAACTTGCCTCAACAATCCCAAATTCCATATTGTCAGTCTAAATAATTTATCTTACGTTTTTGTGTGTATGCATACTTACTTGTGTGTGTCCATGCACAGTTAATGTTTGTATGTTGGGATCTATCAGGCATATATTCCCCTCTCCATTTTCATGAGAGTAGAGAAAGTGACTCTTGAGATTTGTTTGGGGCATATGTAGACATGTTTTTTCTTAAATATTCTCTGTTTTTGTTTCCTGCTTAAAACTACTCTAGGAACTAAATATGTTTCTTTGCTCTGTGCCCTGAAGTAACTAGCATTTTAAAGGTTCTATCTTCATGTCTCCTTTCCTTATTAGGATTTAAAAAATAATGATCTTTTCCTGAAGTCCATTTATTATTTTGATTTATGTAGTTATCAAATATTAATATGAATAAGAATTGATGAAACTGGTTTTCAGTTTTTATACCCTTGACTACTGTGACTTGCTAAGGATGAAGAATTTTTCAGTGAAATTAAATTTTTCCCCCAGTTTGTGCCTTATTGAGTAGCCATCATTTGAAAGTAATCAACTGTCATTGTTCAGTAAAAATATGAGAGAAATCTTTTCAATTTTCTCTGTCTTCGTTTACAAATTATAGAAAGTTTTTAATTCCATTACCTTTGCTACTAGTAACTTCTTCTAAAGGGTCATTCTCAATTGAATGAGTGAATTTCTATCATCCTGACATGCCATTAAAATTGCCTTGAATCATTCAGTGGAAAAATATGTTCATTAAATATTAATATTGTAATTAAATGGATTTCTTTTTTTAAATTATCACATACGTTTTTCAAATACATTTACACTTACGTATTTAAGAGTATAGGTATTGCTTCAGGATACATACTGTCAAGCTACATATATCCTTTTGTAATTTGTTTTTTTCATTCAGTATAATGGTTGTGAGATTTATTCACTATTTTTTTTTGCTCTTGAAAACAGACCTGTAATAAATAGCTTTGAATGCATCATATAGCATAGTTAGATTTCCTTCATCTGGACCTTTTCATGTGATATGAAAAAGGCTATATTTTCATGTGATATGATATGGAATTGCTGAATTGTAGGATGTGTTCATTTCCAGCTTTGCTAGGTATTGTGAAATTATTCTTCCAACTTGTTATATTAATTTACCTCAGTATATGAGTATTCATTTTCTCATAGCCTTGTGAATACTTGGCTTTTATATGAATTTTTTACCCCAATATGTGTAAAAGGCATCTCAGTGTTCTAATTCTCATTTCTCTGATTATTAGTGAGGCTGAGTATTTTTCATATGTTTATTGACGTTTTGGGTGTTCCCTTTTGGTAATCACCTGTTCATATCTTACGTCCACTCTTTTGGAGGTTGTTTGGTCATTGATTTGTTTTCTGCATACTAAGCTGTTTTCAGTTGTATGGAGGCCAGAAGTTTCTCTTAGCCAATGGCTGTTCTCACATAGTCACAGGAACTTACCTGGTAAAACAAATGGTTTTCATTTTAATGGAATCAAATGTATTAATGTATTAGTATTTTCCTTAGTCTGTGCACTTTAGGTGTATTTAAGAAATACTTTCCTACCTCAGTGTCACAAATCTTTTCTCCTGTCTTTTCTTCTAAAAGCTTTTCTGTTAACTGTTAAATCTTTATGCACCCTATAATTTTTTTGTATTTTGTGAGTCAGGAATCAAGGTTTTACTTTTATCATACAGATAACTAATCGTTCCTGTACCTTGCAATGAATAGTCTCCGTTTTTCCATTTACTCTAGTCTCTCTTTTCCATTCCAATGATCTGACTAGTCCTGTGTGTAAACTGCTTTCTTTTCATCTTAAGTACCCGGGACATACACCTGTGTGAGCCTTCCCCCTGCCCCACCCCAACCTGCTTTCTTGAAAGTTTGCTGCTATTCTTAGCTACCTACTTTCTGTACACATAATACTTCATGTAAACCTTGTGGGGAGGGAGTGGATGTGGCTCAAGCAGTTGAGCACCTACCTCCCACATAGGATATCCTGAGTTTGGTTCCTGGTGCCTCCTAAAGAAAAAACAGTGAACAGACAATGAGCAAAAACAAGTAAACAGATGAGGGAGCCATCTGGAAGGTGGTGTGAGAACTCATTGTGGGGATATTTGTTTGAGTTGTGTGGGAATTATAGATTAATTTGCAAAGAATTAACCTCTGTGAGTCTTCCCATCAATGACTATAGAAACTAAGTAATTAATATTTTTTCTGTAAAGATCACGTTATCATAAGATGTTAGTTATTGCACTTGTACTTTGAATAGTGTGCTAACTCTTAGTGGAAGAAGGATGAATGAAACATTCCTGGTTCTTAGGGTCCTGTGTAAATATTTAGATTTATTATGTAAACTTATGTGAACTGAGAACAGGTTAATACTGATGGACCAGTACTCATGCGTGGAGATGCTCACCTGTGCAGGACAGCCTTTTCATTGATTTGGAGGGTAAGATGGTATTTGCAAACAACAGTGATTTTATTCATTGCCACCAACAGAGTTCATCAAATGAGATAGTAGATTTCAAAATTAGACTTTGGCAGTTACTTTCCTTTCTTCATCAGTATTTTTGAGGCCAAAAAATTTTTTTCTTTGGTTTTGATTGTGCTCTGCCTACTTTAACTGGTGAAACTATAAGATTGGTTTATATAATGGCCTTAGGTCTTTAGAGTCTTTACCTAAATTAACTAAGATTAACTTGAAATAGCTCTTTAATATATTAGTCTTGTTCACCATTAGTATTTTTCTTGATAAAAACTATTTGATAAAACATGATCATGCATCGCTTTTTCCTCAACATTTTGATTGCTGTTCAGCGTATAACTTGAGTAATCATCACCAGCTTTTACATAATAATTTGATTGTTTAATACCAACTTATGGCAACTAGATTTTGCATTTGCACTAAAGTGATTTTCATAAATTCTAAAGATTTTGAGAATTACTGTTTTGGTGATCATAATGTCACTTTTTTTATTAGGGATGTTGTGGGTTTACAGAAAAATCATGCATAAAATATAGTTACCACTTACCATTCTATTATTAAGACCTTGTATTAGTGTGGTACATTTGTTCCGATTCATGAAAGAACTATTTCATAACTGTACTATTAACTTTGGTCCATCATTTACAATAGGGTGTACTGTTTGTGTTGTATAGTATTTTTTAAAAGTTTTTATTCTGGTAACATATTACAACCTAGACTTTCCCATTCACCACCCTGCCACCAACACCTTGTATTAGTGTGGAACATTTATTACAATTGATGATAGCACTTTTTTGTTATTGTACTATTTTTTAAACAGTAGTTACCTTTGTTACAATGCATGAAAGATGGTTAAACTAGTACTGTTAACTCTTGTCTCTAGTTTACATTTAGATGTATACTTCCCTACATACCACCCTATTAGCACCTTCTATCAGTGTCATGTTTGTTGTAATTCATGAAAGAGCGTTCTTACACTTGTAGTGTTCTTTTTATAAATTTTATTTATTTATTTAATGTTACATTAAAAAAATATGAGGTCCCCGTATACCTCCTATCCCCCTCACCCCCCTCCTCCCATAACCACAACCTCCTCCATCATCATGGCACATTCATTGCACTTGGTGAATACATCTCTGAGCACTGCTGCACCACATGGTCAATGGTCCACATTGTAGTTTACACTCTCCCCCAGCCCACCCAGGGGGCCACAGGAGGACATACAATGTAACTGTCCCTGCAGTAACACCTGGGACAACTCCAAGACCCGAAAATGCCCCCACATCACATCTCTTCTTCCCACTCCCCACCCTCAGCAGCCACCATGGCCACTTACTCCATTGCAATGCTACATTTACTTCCATTACTAATCACATTAGCTCCAGAATAGAGTATCAGTAAGTCCACTCTAATCCATATTCTAATACTCCGTTCTGTGGACCCTGGGATGGTTATGTCCACTCCACCTCTGTATCAAGAGGGTGCTTAGATTCCACTTGGATGATGGATGCAATTCTCCTTTTTGCAGTTGTAGGCACTCTTGGCTCCCTGCTGTGCTGGTTGACTTTTTTCACCTCCCTATTAGCTGGCTGGGGTAAATCCAATAAACCAGAGGGTAGAAGTTGCAAGTCTCTTGAGGCTCAGGGCCTGGCTATCACATGGACAGTCCAGAGATTCAGGTCCCCCGAGTGTACACTAAACCCCAGCACCAACCACAGGTCCCATAAAAGTGACAAGAGGCTTGTGAACAAAGATCACACCTGAGTCCAACTCCATCACACTCAGGAACACAAACTCCAAAGTAGGGACAACTGACATTGCACTGAAGTCCATCTGCCATGACCATAGAACCTGTGGATCTCTGTAGCCCTCAGAAGAACCAATACCTGGGATTGTATCTACTTTAGCTGTCTCTGGGACTCTGCTAAGGTGTGCATAAGGGTGACCTCTCTGATAACCTCCCAGCTCTTTTTTTGGACTCATAGCCATATAAACTCATTTGTCCTTTCCATTTCCCCCTTCTAGTCAAGGTCAAAAAGCATTTTTACTCCTGATATTACTTGTAGGCTGAGATATTCTGCTGGTCTGAGTTGACCCTTTTATTCAAGGTCATTCTCCAGCCACATCATCAGCTGATACTTGGTAGTAATCCCTCGGTGCCAGGGAAGCTCATCACCAGGAGTCATGTCCCATGCTAGAGGGAAGGCAATGCATTTACATGCTGAGTTTGGCTTCAAGACTGGCCACATTTGAACAACATGGAGGCTCCCAGGAGGTAACTCTTAGGCACCCTGCAGCTCTAGGCCTAGTTCTTATTTCAGGCACACAGGCCCACAAGCATAGTCATTAGCATCAAGGACTCATTGTTGGACCATCCTTCCTTATTGGTCTTAGCCATTGCACTCGAGGGATTGTTGCTGTTCCCTTAGGGAATGCAACAGAGCTCCCCGGCCAGGAACTCAGCACTCCCCCAGCCGTCGTTCCCAACTGTAATCACTATGAAAATATCCAAACATTTTTATGCACCCCACACATATGCCCTGGAGAACTCCCTCCCAACCATGTGCCCCCCACCAATAACACCCCACACCAGTATTCCTCCCCCACCACCATCGAACCCCTCTGTGGCCCAAAACCGCCCTGAAAATGAAGCCCAATATATTGCCAGGTTCAATTAATAGTAAAATGAAATGTAGTGATGGGTTTAAAGGTTAGATATAGAATACGTACTAATTTAGAAAAATTAAAGTGAAAATAAATTGCGGTATCAAAATTTTAAAAATGAAAAAGCTTTGTTTTTGATGTTTTGCCTTTCATCACTGCAATAAGTATTGCCCTGTATGCACACTGGCAAGGCAACTTCTTCCATCTCAGTGTCTACGTACTTTCTTTTTCTTTTTTTTTTCTAATTATTGTTTGTCTTCACAAAAGTTTTAGACCACAGTAATTCATATATACAGTATATGGTACTCCTGCATATTCAACATCAGACACTTTATCTCTTTCCCAGCAATAATCTTTTTACATATTCATACTATATTTACTGCAACTGATATACAGATATTGAGACAATAGCTTTCAAACAAGGTTACACTTGGGTTTACATTATGATTTATATTTTAGACTATACAATTTTCTAAATTTTTAGTTATCTTATGTTTTACATTGTGATTTACATTTTAGCCTATAGGCCCCTATACATTTCTGGTGTAATTTAACATGTTCTATATCCATCCTTGCATAATCTTGTGGAACACTTCCCTTGTCCCACAGTTACACCGATTCCACCTATTCAATACCTATTTCCCCCTCCCCTCAGAGACCACAGCGAAAATCATTCTTCATTGCTTGAAGGGCCATGTTCAGAGATACTTGCAGGAATGTTGAGGGCTTGACATGCTCGACTGCCCTAATGCATTGGGAGCCACCATTTCTCTCGAGAGATACAATTCCCTCTATTTGAGAATATCAGTCCTCCTCAGAATGTGGGTATACCTTCACTCTCATTGTATGGGTCTCCATCCAATGATATAACCCACTATAACAAAATGAACACTCACATACTCTCTAGAAGCCTGTACTGTGTCAGATTCTCCGCTTTAAGCATCTTAAACAGGTAGCCTTCCTTATATTTTTGAAAAACTTTTCTTAACATTATACTCTCAACCACATACCTGACAATCTCCTATGTTCATATGTTCCCCTACCCTCCCCCCAATTTCTTGGGCCATCTGACCCATCCTCCCCTCCCCAGCCCCCCTCAGGCCCACAAAGCCCTACCCAAAGGTATCCCTATGACCCCATTTTATCCCTTCCCTCTACAAATACTTACCTCCAGCTTATCATAGATTTCACCCAGGTAGGTGTCAGCTCGCAACCTTCCTCTATTCCCCAAATTCCTTTAAGGCTATCATCCGGTCTCTAGCTCTCTGAGGCAGCTTGCTTTAATTATTTCATATCATTGAGGTCATGTAGTATTTCTCCTTCAATGTCTAGGTTGCTTCACTCAACATAAGGTTCTCAAGATTCATCCGTGTTATCACATGTGTAGTGTATTCATTCTTAAAACTGAGTAGTACTCCATTGTATGTATATACCACAGTTTATTTATCCATTCATCTGTTGATGGGCATTTGGGTTGATTCCAACTTTTGGCTATAGTGAACGATGCTGCTATGAACATTGGTGTGCATATATCGGTTTGTGTCCTTATTTTCAGTTCTACTGGGTATATACCCAGCAGTGGAATTGCTGGATCATATGGCAAATCTATAGCTAGTTTTTTGAGAAACCGCCAAACTGTCCTCCAGAATGGCTGGATCCTTCTGCATTCCCACAGCAGTGAATGAGTGTTCCCTTTCCTCCACATCCTCTCCAGGATTTATAGTCTTCTGTTTTTTCATAGCTGCCAATCTTATGGGAGTAAGATATTATCTTATTGTAGTTTTGATTTGCATTTCCCTGATAGCTAGAGATTTGGAGCATTTTTTCATGTGCTTTTTAGCCATTTGTATTTCTTCTTTGGAGAAGTGTCTGTTTAAATCTTTTTCCCATTTTTAAAATGGGTTGTTTGTCTTTTTATTTTCAAGATATAGGAGTTCTTTATATATATGGAGGTTATAAGTCTCCTATCAGATATATGGTTACCAAATTATTTCCCCCATTGTGTAGGTTCTCTTTTCACTTTTGTGACAAACTCTGAGGTGCAGAAGGCTTTAATTTTGAGGAAGTCCCATTTATCTATTTGTTCTTTTGATGCTCGTGCTTTTGGTGTGAGGTTCATGAAGCCATATCCTATTACAAGGTCCTGTAGATGGTTCCCAAATATTGCTTTCCAAAGTCTTTATGGTCTTTAGCTCTTATATTAAGGTCTTTGATCCATCTTGAGTTGATTTTTGTATAAGGTGTGAGTTGGTAATCCTCTTTCATTCTTTTACATATGGATATCCAGATCTTCAGGCACCATTTGTTGAAGAGGCTGTTCTCTCCCAGTTGAGAGGGTTTGGTGGCCTTATCAGTTATTATATGACTGTATATATGAGGATCTATATCAGAGCTCTCAGTTCGGTTCCATTGGTCAGTGTGTCTATCCTTGTGCCAATACCATGCTTTTCACTACTGTAGCTTTGTAGTATGTTTTGAAGTCAGGTAGTGTGATTCCTCCAATGTCGTTTTTCTTTTTCAATGTCTTTGGCTATTTGGGGCCTCTTTCCTTTCCAAATAAATTTCATAGGTAGTTTTTCTAGTTCCTTAAAGAATGCTGTGTTGATTTTTATTGGGATTGCATTGAATGTGTAGATCAGTTTTGATAGGATAGACATCTTAATAATATTTAGTCTTCCTATCCATGAACAGGGAATATTCTTCCATTTATTTAGGTCTTCTTTGATTTCTTTGAACAGTGTTGTATAGTTTTCTGTGTATAAGCTTTTCACATCTTTAGTTAAATTTATTCCTAGGTATTTGATTTTTTATTTACTCTTGTAAACGGTATTTGTTTCTTGATTTCCTCCTGAGCTTGCTCATTATTGGTGTACAGAAATGCTACTGATTTTTGTGCATTGATCTTATAACCTGCGACTGTACTGAACTCATTTATGAGGTCTAGAAGCTTTCTTGTAGACTTCTCAGGGTTTTCTATGTATAGAATCATGTCATCTGCAAATAATGAAATTTTGACTTTTTCCTTTCCAATTTGGATGCCTTTTATATCTGGTTCTTGCCTCAGTGTTCGAGCAAGTACTTCTAAGACAATGTTAAATAGAAGGGGTGATAGTGGGCATGCTTGTCTTGCTCCTGATCTTAGGGGGAAAGACGTTAGGATTTCACCATTGTAAATGTTGTTGGCTGTGGGGTTTTCATATATACCCTTTATCATGTTCAGAAAATTTCCTTGTATTCCGATCTTTTGCAGTGTTTTTATCAAGAAAAGGTGCTTTTTCTGCATCTGTAGATATCATCATGTGATTTTTTTTCCTTCAATCTGTTTATATGGTGTATTACATTGATTGATTTTCTTATGTTGAACCATCCTTGCACACCCGGAATGAATCCCACTTGGTCATGGTGTATAATTCGTTTAATGTGTTGTTGAATACGATTAGTGAATATTTTGTTGAGAATTTTTGCGTGTAGGTTCATTAGAGAAATTGATCTGTAATTTTCCTTTCTTGTGGTGTCTTTGTTTGGCTTTGGTACTAGGGTAATGTTGGCATCATAGAATTGAGTTAGGCAATGTTTTTCTGTTTCGATTTTTTGGGAAGAGTTTCAGCAAGATTGGCGTTAGTTCTTTCTGGAATGTTTTGTAGAATTCAGCTGTGAAGCCATCTGGCCCAGGGCTCTTCTTAGTTGGGAGGTTTTTTTTTTTCCTTAATTTTTAATTTTTATTTTTTTAAAGATTTATTTATTTATTTATTTCTCTCCCTTTTTCCCCCACCCCCACCCCGGTTGTCTGTTCTCTGTGTCTATTTGTCGCATCTTCTCTGTCCGCTTTTGTTGTCAGCGGCACAGGAATCTGTGTTTCTTTTCTTGTGTCATCTTGCTGTGTCAGCTCTCCGTGTGTGCGGCGCCATTCCTGGGCAGGCCGCATTTTCCTTTGCACTGGGCGGCTCTCCTTACGGCGCGCACTCCTTGTGCGTGGGGCTTCCCTACGTGGGGGACACCCCTGCGTGGCATGGCACTCCTTGCGCGCATCAGCACTGCACATGGGCCAGTTGCACACAGGCCAAGGAGGCCCGACATTTGAACCACGGACCTCAGTTGGGAGGTTTTTAATGACAGAATTCTGTCTCTTTACTTGTGATTAGTTTGTTGAGATCATCAATTTCTTCTTTCGTCAGTAGAGGCTGCTTTTGTGTTTCTAGGAATTTGTCCATTTCCTCTAAATTGCCCTTCTTGTTGGAATATAGATTTTGAAAGTATCCTCTTATGATAGTCTTTATTTCTGTGGGGTCAGTGGTGATATCTCCTTCCTCATTTCTTATTTTGTGTATTTGCATCTTCTCTCTTTTTTTCTGTTAGTCTAGCTAAGGGTTTGTCACTTTTATTGATCTTTTCAAAGACCCAGCTCTTGGTCTTGTTTATCTTTTCAAGTGCTTATTTTGTATTTCATTTAATTCTGCTCTTATTTTTGTTCTTTCTTTCTTCTTCCTTTGGGTTTACTTTGTCTTTTTTTTTTTTTTTTTTACTAATTCCTCCAAATGTGCAATTAGTTCTTCAATTTTAGCTCTTTCTTCTTTTTTGATGTATGAATTTATGGCTATAATTTCCCTCTCAGTACTGTTTTTGCTGCATCCCATAAGTTTTGGTATGTTGCATTATCATTTTCATTAGTTTCAAGGTAGTTAAAAATTTCTTTTGAGGTTTCCTCCTTGATCCACTATTTTTCTAAGAGTGTGCTGTTTAATTTCCATATCTTGTTGCAAAATCTGGGCCCTGGCCCTTGCAGATTTCCAGCTTCACTTCACTGTGGTCAGATAAATTATTTTGTATGATTTCAACCTTTCTGAATTCCTTGAGACTTTCTTGTGGGGTAGCATATGGTGTATCTTGGAGAATGATCCATGTACACTTGAGAAAAATGTATATCCTGCTGTATTTGGGTGTAATGTTCTGTATATGTCTATTAGGTCCAGCTCCTCTAATATACTGTTCAAAGTTTTTGTTTCTTTAGTGATTCTCTTTTGAGATGTTGTGTCCAAAGTCGATAGTGGTGTATTAAAGTCCTCCACTATAATTGTAGAGGCATCTATTCTTTCACTTAGTTTTTCCAGTATTTGCCTCACGTATTTGGAAGCACTCTTGTTAGAAGCATAAATGTTTATGATTGTTTGTTCTTCTTGAAAGATTATCCTTTTCACTAATATATATATAGTGTCCATCTTTGTCTCTCACAATTGTTTCGCATTTAAAATCTATTTTGCCTGATATTAATATAGCTACTCCTGCCCTTTTTTCATTATTGTGTGCTTGTAAGATTGTTTTCCAGCCATTCACTTTCAACCCCCTTGAATCACTGGGTCTAAGATGTGTTTCTTGTAGCCAGCATATAGATGGGTCATATTTTCCTTATCCGATCTTTCAATCTGTGTCTCTTAACAGGTGAATTTAATCCATTGACATTTAGTGTTATTACTTTCAAGGAATTACTTATATTAGCCATATTTTCTTTGGATTTGTGTTTGTCTTAGGTTGTTTGTTTTTTTTCCCCTATTTTTGTAGTTTTAGTTGTTCTGACAGTCTCCTCCAATTCTGTCTCTCCTGTTTGTTTCTTTCCTCCTGTAGAACTCCCTTTAGTATTTCTTGAAGGGTAGGTTTCTTGTTGGCATATGCTCTCAGTTTCTGTTTATCTGTGAATATTTTGAATTCTCCATCGTTTTTGAATGCTAGCTTTGCTGGATAAGAGTATTCTTGGTTGGAAATTCTTTTCTTTTAGTACCTTGACTATGTCATACCCCTGCCTTCTTGCCTCCATGGTTTCAGATGAGATCAGCACTTAATCTTATGGAGCCTCCCTTGTATGTGATAGTTTTCTTTTCTCTTGCTGCTTTTAGTATTTTCTCTTCATCTTGTGCATTGGATACTTTTACAAGTATGTGTCTTGAGGTCGGCCTGTTGGGATTTATGCTGTTTGGATTTATGCTGTTTGGGGTGCGTTGTGCTTCCTGGACATGTACATCCATCTTCCTCAATAGGTTTGGGAAGTTTTCAGCCATTATTTCCTCCAACACCCCTTCTGTCCCCTTTCCCTTCTCTTCTCCTTCTGGAATGCCTATAATGCATGTGTTTGTGTGTTTTGCACTGTCACTCAGGTCCCTAAATCTCTGCTGGATTTTTTCTATCTTTTTATCGATTAATTCTACTATCTGTTTGATTTCAGATGTACTGTCTTGCACATCACTAATTCTTTCCTCTGCCTCTTCTAATCTGCTGCTATTTACTGAGAGTGTATTTTTGATTTCTTGGATTGTGCTATTGATCCCATCATCTCTGTGATCTTTTTGTGCATGATCACAATTTCTTCTGTATACTCTCCAAGTAGTTTCTTAATATGCTTAATCTCTTCCTTCACTTCATTAAATTGGTCCATGATACATGTTTTGAAAGCTTTAATTACTTGTTCAGTGTTCCACTTCTCTTCCTGGTTTTTAGTTTGTTCATTGTATTGGGCCATGCTTTCTTGATTATTGGTATGGTCTGTAGTTTTTTGTTGCTGTCTGTTCATCATTTTATCTTGTTGGGTTTATTCTGTTGATTATCTTCTTATTCTAGCCCTGGGGTTTAATTTGTTGTTGTTTTTGTGTGCATGTTAAGTTTTCTCTTTTTCACTTTTTTCTTCTTATTCTGTTTCCTTGTTGTTGGCAAAGTTCCCTCGAGGGAATATATTAGGTCCAGAGAAAGCAAAAGGAATAAGAAAAGAAAAATAAAATAGTAGTATTGATAGTGAGTGTTAGCAGAAGAACCATATGAGATCTAGGAGAATGGATATAGAGCTCATGGAAGCTGTGTATAGTTATAACCATAAAAAAGTGGAGTACCTATAATGAGGTATTAAATTGAATATGGGGAAGATTATACTATGAAATCAAAGGTCAGTGTGGTCAGGAGAGAAGGAGAAAGAAAAGAGAGGACAATCATATAAAGAGTGAATAAATGATAGAAAACAGATTAGAGGTATTAGAGATAAAAAGTCAGAAATATTGGGGGCTAAACAGGGGTGGAATGTAAGAGAAACAATAAATCATGGAGGAGAGAATGATGTAAAGGAAACGGGGTAGTGTAGGAAGCCAAAATCAGTATACACAGAAAAGAGAAAATTAAGGATGAGGAAGCACAGCAAATAAGAAATGTTGCCTGCAGCACTAATATGAAAAAAAAAGGGGTAAGGAAAAAAAAGAAGAAAGAAAGAGAGAAGGAAAAAAAAGGAGAGGGAGGGGAGAAAAAAGAAAAAGGAAAAAAAAAAGGGCGGTGGGGGTCCATTAAAGAGGAAGAAAAAAAACAAGGCAACAGACCAATAAAAAAGACCAGACAAGGCCTCAGGCAAAGAATCCTCTTTGCACTTGAATAAACTGCTTAGGAGTCTGACCTTTCCTCTTTCTCCCTTCCTCACTTCCTTCTATCCCAAGGTAGCAGGAATGCTGCGTGAGGGCTCCTGTAGGAAATTCAAGTGGGTCCCTGGTGAACCAACTCACCTGAGAAAATAATGACTCTTAATTTCTCGAGAGACCACCCACCCCTTGCCAGAAACCCTAAATATGCTACTGGAAGCCTGTAAAGCATGTCCTACTGTCCCTCTCCCTTAGGTGTGCTACAAGGGGGCTGGTTAATTTTCTGACTCCACCTTCCCCCAGACCAAGTTTCCTATCCCAGGGCGATTAGGTAAATTGGGCTCTCTCACCAGATTTGCCTCTTCCCTATTCCTAGGCTCTCCCCAAGTAAGCTGTTATCTCCTCCAAACTCATTAAAAAGTGGGGGGACCAGAAAACTGAACCTGTACTCCTTGGCCCCTCTGTACCTCCCACCTAAACTCTCCCACTTCTGGAGTTAGTCTGTGTCCAGAGGGGTAGGGCAATTCAGATTTCTGGGAGTGCTGGGCTCGGGAAACAGAGACCTGGGAGAATGTGGACTCGGGGCATTTAGCATGGGCCGCGGAGGTTCAAGGGACACAGGCTTGGGGTTCAAGTGTTTGGGGGACACGGGGCTTGGACCTCGCCCCACGACCGGCAGTTCTCAGTGCATGCCGTGGCTCTTAGCCCTAGGCGGGGAGGGGTTTACCTTCCCATGGCTTCCGTGTTCAGTGTTAGAAACCCACCGTTCTACCTTGAGCAAACACCAATTCTGCTGTAGTCTCTCCAGATCGATGTCCAGACACCTCCCACCCTGCAGGTTCCCGAAACAGTCTGCTCTGGTAGGACTCCATCATCACACAGCCAGTCTTTTGTAAGAGAGATGACGATAGTGTACTTACTCAGACACCATCTTCTCCCACCTCCTCTGTAGTGTTAATCATAGTCTTTTGTCTACAATAGGGTCCACTGTGTTATATAGTCCTATGTTTTATCTTTTAATTTTATTCTAGTAACATATACCACCTAAAGTTTCCACTTTTAACCACATTCACCTATATAATTCAGTGCTGTTAATTGCAGTCATAATAACATGTTACCATCACCATCATTTATTTCCAAACCTTTACAACCAATGTAAATAGAAATTCTTTACAAATTAAGTATCAACTCTTCATTCTCTAAGTCTACTCTACCCCGCTAATGTATATTCTAGATTCTAACTCTATGAGTTTGCTTGTTATGGTTCTTATCAGTGAGATCATATAATATTAGTCCTTTTGCGCCTGGCTTATGTCACTCAGCATGTCCTCAGGATTCATCCTTATTTCCACATGCATGAGGATTCCATCCTTTTTAGAGCTGAATAATCCATTGAAGGTACGTAAGCACGTTTTGTATATCTGTTTATTGGTTGGTGAACATTTGGATTTTTTCTTTTGTTGCTTATGCTCTGGGTATAGAAAACCAATAACCTGTGTCTAACACAACATCTTGAAGATGCTTCCCTATGGTTTCTTCTAGGAGTTCAATAGTTCTGGCTCTTATATTTATGTCTGTGATCCATTTTGCCTTGAGTTTTGTATATGGTGTGAGGTAGGGGTCCATCTTCATTCTTCTGCACATGGACATCCAGGTTTCCCAGCCCTGTTTGTTGAAGAGACTATTCTTTCCCAATTGACTGGACAATTTGATTCCATTGGTCTATACATCTGTTCTTTTGCCGAAATCATGCTGTTTTAATTACCATGGCTTTGTAATACGCTCTAACATTGGGAAGTGTGAGTTCCACTTCACTTTTCTTTTTTTTTTTTTTTTAAAGATTTATTTATTTATTTAATTTCCCCCCCTCCCCTGGTTGTCTGTTCTTGGTGTCTATTTGCTGCGTCTCGTTTCTTTGTCCGCTTCTGTTGTCGTCGGTGGCACGGGAAGTGTGGGCGGCGCCATTCCTGGGCAGGCTGCTCTCTCTTTTCACGCTGGGCGGCTTTCCTCACGGGCGCACTCCTTGCGCGTGGGGCTCCCGCACGCGGGGGACACCCTTTGCGTGGCACGGCACTCCTTGCGCGCATCAGTGCTGCGCATGGCCAGCTCCACACGGGTCAAGAAGGCCCGGGCTTTGAACCGCGGACCTCCCATATGGTAGACGGACGCCCTAACCACTGGGCCAAAGTCCGTTTCCCTTCACTTTTCTTTTTCAAGTTTGCTTTGACTATTCAGGAACCCTTATCCTTCCATATAAATTGATGATTGGCTTTTCCATTTATGTAAAGAATGTTGTTGAAATTTTGATTGGGATCTCATTGAATCTGTAAAATTGCTTTGGGTAGAATTGATATCTTAATGATATTTAGTCTTCTGATCCATGAGCATGGAATGTCCTTCCATTTATTTAGGTCTTTTTTGATTTATTTAGCAAAGTTTTGTAGCTTTCTGTATACAAGTTCTATACATCTTCCTTTAGATTTGTTCCTTGATAGTTCATTCTTTTGATTGCTTTGTAAATGGATTTCCCCCTTTGATTTCCTCCTCAAATTGCTCATTACTTGTGTATAGAAATAGTACTTATTTTGGGGTTTTGATCTTTTACCCTGCCTCTTTGCTGAATTCATTCATTAGCTCTAGTAGATTTGTTGTAGATTTTTCAGGGATTTATCTAGGATCTTATTTTCTGCAGATATTGAAAGTTTGACTACTTCCTTTCCAATTTGGATGCCTTTTATTTCTTTTCCTTGCTGAATTGCTCTGGCTAGAACTTCTAATACTGTGTTGAATAACAGTGGTGACAGCAGACATTCTTTTCTTCTTCCAGATCTTAGAGGGAAAGCTTTCAGTCTTTCACAATTGATTATGATGTTAGTAGTGGGTTTTTCATGTATGCCCTTTATTATTTTGAGGAAGTTTCCTTCCATTCCTATTTTTCTAAGTTTTTTTTTTTTTTTTTTAAATCAGGAAACAATGCTGGATATTGTCAAATGTCCTGTTTATGTCAATTGAAATATCAGGTGTGTTTTTTCCCTTCATTTTATTAATGTAGTGTATTGCGCTAATTGATGCTCTTATAGTTATACCACCCTTGCTTAACCTAGTATAAATTCCACATGATCATGGATAATTTATCTGTTGATATTTTCCATTCTTTCGATTAATGATTCTGCAGGTAGAAAAAGCATAGATAGATAGTGGTTGATATAAATTTTCTTTTTATACATGTTTTAGCTTGCTAAAAGCTGCTGGAAGCAATATGCCAGAAATTGGTTGGCTTTTATATGGATTTTTTTTAGGTTACAAGCTTACAGTTCTGAGGCCATGAAAGTGTCAAAATCAAGGCATCAAAAGACATCCATCAGTGATCCTGGAGTCCTATCTCAGATGACAAAGCACATGGAGGCATTTGTTTCTCTTCTGGTTCTCATTGCTCCAGCTTCTGGCAGCTCCTTCTGTGGCTTCCTCTCTCCTGGGTTCCTGTCTGAGCTCCTGGGTCCCTTCTTTCCATCTGTGTGGCTTTTATCCTGGATCTGAAGCTTTTAGTCCTCCTTTTATAAAGGAATCCAGTAAAAGGATTAAGACCCACCCTGGGTCATGCAATCTAATCAGAGTCCCTTAGCAGAGATAATTTAATCAAAAGTTCCCACCTACAATAGGTTTACAGGCACAGGAATGGATTAGCTCTAAGGGCATGATCTTTTCTGGGATTGACAAAAGGCGCTTCAAACTGTCAGAGTGATATGAACCAAGTCTTTTATATCCTTTCTTTTAGGTTGTTGATTATATCCTCCCACCCTTGGTCTCCTTGGTCCAAAGCCAAAATGGTAAGAGTACCTACATCAACAAGAATTCCATCAGTGACACATTTCGTTTTCATTCCATCTCCCTGTAGTCACATTCTTGGCATTTTCTTTTCTTTCAAGTGGAGTGGAGGCTCTTCAGCTTGAGATTGCTCTCAGAAGCCACATCTCTGCTTGTGACCCAGGAGGATGGGGAAGAGGAGAAGGACGGGAGTCTTGATTCTGACAGCAATCTTCTGGCTCTCATTCGAGATGTCTTACTTCCTCAGTAAGTACCATGCTGCTGCAGTGATGTGCAGGAGTGTAGGTGGTACAGGATGCCTCCTTGCAAGCAGTTGTGGCACTGGGGGCTCAGGGCCCTCCTGTTCAAGCTTGCACCCCTGTGTGCACTCGCTGAAAAAGAGGTCAGGCAGCACAGCAGGCAGCGGCTGTGTATCCTCCTGTTTAAGCTCGCACCCCCGTGTGCACCCTCTGTAAGAAGCAGTCTGGCAGCAGGCAGCGGCTGCTGCACTGCTTAGGACCAGGAGGCGCTCAGCCCATCTTCTCAAGCATCCATTTAGAGCTTTGTCTGTTCTGTAGGAGATGTGACTCTGAGGTTATGCAGATTTAAAGTTGTTCACAGCTCCAGGGCTGAGGTTTATTTATTTATTTATTTTTTTAACAGAAGTTATATAGAGAGTGTTTATTTATTTATTTATTTTATTATTTTATCATTTTTTATTATTTTTTTAATTGATTTTGTAAAAATATTACATTAAGAAAAAATATGAGGACCCCTTCAACCCCACCACCCCCACCCCACCACTCCCCCCCCAGCAACACATTCCCATCATCATGACACACACATTGCATTTGGTAAGTACGTCTCTGGGCACCTCTGCACCTCATGGTCAATGGTCCACATCATGGCCCATACTCTCCCCCCATTCCATCCAGTGGGCCCTGTGAGGATTTACAGTGTCCGGTGATTGCCCCTGAAGCACCATCCAGGGCAGCTCCAAGTCCCTAAGACGCCTCCACATCTCGTCTCTTCCTGCCATTCCCCATACCCATTAGCCACCATGTCCACTTTTCCCACTCCAATGCCACCTTTTCTCTGTGGACATTGGATTGGTTGTGTCCATTGCACCTCTATGTCAAGAGGAGGCTCAGATTCCTCATGGATACTGGATGCAATCCTCTCGCTTTCAGTTGTAGGCACTCTAGGCTCCATGTTGTGGTGGTTGTCCTTCTTCAACTCCATCTTAGGCACAGTGCTGCTCTAGGCCTTGTTCTTATTTCAGGCATATCAGCTCACAAGCATAGTCATTAGCGTCAGGGGCTCACTGTTGGACCCTCGTTCTTTCCCGGTCCTTGCCGCTGCACCTGGGAGACTGTCGCTGCTCCCCTAGGGATTACGACAGAGCTAGGGCTGAGGTTTATTATTCAAAGTCAACATTGGTACTTTTCCTGGCTCTCCTCAGAAACAATAGGGATGAAAGGAAGTCCCCCCTCCCTCTAAACTCTTGGCATGGTAATTTTTTAAAATTTAATTTAACTTAATTTTTGAAAAATAATAAATTGTCTTTTTAAAAAAGATACATAAGTCACAAAAAATTGGCATGGTAATTAAGTTTAATTATAAAAAGGAATTTTTTGGACAGTTGGGAGTCGAACAGATAATGAATATTTAACAAAGAGTTTTATTCCCTTTCAATCCATTGCTGTCACGGGAGACAATCAGTGGGGTGCCGACTGAGGGTGCCCAGTGCAGGCATGTGAAACTCGAAAATGATACCTTATCAAATAAACTTAATTTAAATTAAAAATGTGTTAAGGAATTTTTTTTTTTTACAGAATTAATCAGAGCCGGATTGGCTGTCCCCCATTAAAAAGCCTGCATGATCATGGCTTCCTTCAGGGCCGGGCTACAGCCTAAGTTATCCCAGCTGGTTATCAAGAAGAGAGCCACGTCAGATGTTCCCTTATGTTTGACTCCATGAGATCTCCTATTCTCATTTAGAAAATAGTTATCACAATATAGAAACCAAGTCTAATTATATTCTGATTTTGACCAATGTTAAGAATTTGAGCTTCCTTACAAAAAATTAGGTACCCATTATTAAAAAAAATACTTAAATTGTCATTTGTGCTCCAGTTGCTAAAGATGAAGCACTGGATGTATTAATACCAGGTTTAGGAAGAGGCATTTTATGACGTGTCTGTCAGCTAATATGTGTCAAGCCTTCTACCACTTGAGAATTGTCTTGACTGGTTAGAAGCACAGCTTGATCCATAATGCCTTGATTTATAGGGCCATCATCTTTTGTCTGTTTTTCTTGTGCTTCTACAGTTGGTTTCAGGAAGAGTGCTGAAAAAGAATATATACAGTCAAAATAATTTTGAAACCCAAAGTAAGAATTTAAAACCTTACCTTGTAGTGGTTTCTAAATGATAAACTATTAATAAATGTATTTGCTCTTTCACTTTACTGCATATATGAGTGTGTCTGTGTATGGTTTGTACTTCTATGGATAAATAAAAGGTCAAAGTTTTCTCTCATGGTATTAGTGCATTCAGTGTCATTTTACATTTCTTTCTTTATACAAGATCATATGCTTGTTCTAACAAGAAAATACCTAAAATAAGTTATTTTTGCATAAAATGTGATTTATAAAAGATAGGCTTTGGATGTTTGCTTTGTGAAAACTTGTGGAGGTGCATTTTCCAGGATCTGAAATGCTTCTCTGCAATAGGGATAAGATCTTTTCTACCAGGCCTTCACAATTTAGTAATGTCTTGCTGATAGCTTTGCAGATCTGAAATAAAATCTCTTCATGTTTGATGTCTGCCCAATTTTGGAACAGTTTGGAAAATAAAATGTTCACTTTTTTCAGTGCTCCTCTTTTAGAAATTTGAGCTGGAATAAATTGTTGCGTTTCCTTTAATGTGCATCTTATCTTTTCCAGAGAAAAGAAATTAAAGGAGAAAATACAGCTGTAAGTCCCATGGCAGAACAAGAACTTAAGTATTGTAGATGGTTTCAGGGTTTTATTACACGTACTTGGAAGTGTGTCTGGGCTCATGGGATAGGGTTTTTGGGAGGTGATACAGGAGGCCTTCAGAGGTCGCGGACTGACTCTATTGTGAGCACAGGTCTTGGCTCTGCATCTCAGCCCTTGACTTCACTTTCCTCATCTGTAGAATGGGTGTGAGTGCCTGTTACCTGAATATGGAGGATGTGAAGATAGATGGGAAGATCGGAAACAGTACAGTGTCTGTGGTATGGTGCTGCTATTATTAGTAGGGGCATTATTTTAAGCTTTCCTACTAATATGTAATAGTGCTCACTATATAGATAATGCTTATGATGACTACATGATGTGCATAGTACAGGCTAAGTAGATGTCATATAAAATTTTAAAAAATATAAAGAATGTGTTCATTTATTTTATTTTATTTTTTAAGATTTATTTTTATTTAATTCCCCTCCCCTCCCCTGGTTGTCTGTTTTCTGTGTCTTTTTGCTGCGTCTTGTTTCTTTGTCCGCTTCTGTTGTCGTCAGCGGCACGGGAAGTGTGGGCGGCGCCATTCCTCGGCAGGCTGCTCCCTCCTTCGCGCTGGGCGGCTCTCCTTATGGGTGCACTCCTTGCGCGTGGGGCTCCCCTACGCGGGGGACACCCCTGCATGGCAGGGCACTCCTTGCGCGCATCAGCACTGCGCATGGGCCAGCTCCATACGGGTCAAGGAGGCCCGGGGCTTGAACCGCGGACCTCCCATGTGGTAGACGGACGCCCTAACCACTGGGCCAAAGTCCGTTTCCCTAATTATTCTGATTCTAAGAAACTTAACCAGAAGTTTAGTCTTTGAAAATAGTTCTTGGCAATTATAAGGAAGTTTAGAAATGCTAATAATAGAAAATTCATGTTCTCTGTTAACCATGTAAAAATGACTCAGGAAGTTTGAAGTTATTTATAGAGTTTGTAGGAGCTATATAGCATCCACTTTTATTTGGCAAATAGACATATTAATGTTGATCCTTTTATTTTAAGTTTTAATCCTCCTTTAGCCTTAGAAATAGTTTGGGTAAAGCCAAGGTGACAGTCTTTCCAAGTATAGGTGCATTAGGCAGCCCAGTTGTAAACTTAAGGTTGTGTTATTCAAGACTATTTTATTTACCAACAATAGTATCCAACTCAAACTAACTTATTAAAGAATTTGCCCATATAACTGAGAAGTCAAAGACTGACTTGTGCTGATTCCAGTATAAATGGATTCAGGGAAATACAGGGATCTGAACTATGTACAGAGTACTCTATATGGGTTTCCTTTTTTAAAAAATTTTTAAAGATTTTTTCAAGACTTATTTATTTCCCCCGGCTGTTGTCTGCTCTCTGTGTCCATTTGCTGTGTGTTATTCTGTCTGCTTGTCTCCTCTTTGGGCAGCACTGGAAACTGATCCTGGGACCTTTTAGAGAGGAGAGAGATTCTCAATCTCTTGTGCCACCTCAGCTCCCTGGTCTGCGGCGTCTCTTATTGTCTCTCCTCTATGTCTTTTTTTGTTGTGCCAGCTCTCCGCTTGGGCCAGCACTCCATGGGCCCGCTCACCTTCACCAGGAATCCAACCCTAGACCTCACATATGGTAGACGGGAGTCGATCGCTTTAGCCACATCCGCTTTCCTGTATGGGTTTCTTTGTCTCCGTCTCTCTACTCAGGCTACATCTACACGTCCTTGTTCTCAGGATGGTTCTTTCCTCCTGGTAATTAAATAGCTACTGTGATGTGATCCTGGGGAAGGTGTGGGTGTCTTTTCTAATAGCTCTGGTGAAATACTCAGGAAGGGCAATAATGTGCTCTTAAGTATACCATAGAATACCAGACTTCCTGGTATTTATCAGGACTGCTGTGCCATGTGAATGAAAACTCAGTTGTAAGAAGAGTTACCTATCCTAAGTGTATAACTTAATTACTTTATTGTATGAATTAATAAGAATTGTTACCTCTACTCTATGTTCATGCTCTGCTTTCAAAGAGATGAGCTTTAGTTCTGAAGGTTTGCTTGGTGCCCATTATATG